>NW_026871008.1:0-300000 GCF_033118175.1 Dama dama | reverse complement strand
TGCCCGTCAGCAGATGAATGGATAAGAAAGCTGTGGTACATATACACCATGGAATATTACTCAGCCATTAAAAAGAATTCATTTGAATCAGTCCTAATGAGATGGATGAAGCTGGAGCCCATTATACAGAGTGAAGTAAGCCAGAAAGATAAAGAACATTACAGCATACTGACACATGTATATGGAATTTAGAAAGGTGACAACGATAACCCTATATGCAGAACAGAAAAAGAGACACAGAAATACAGAACAGACTTTTGAACTTTGTGGGAGAATGTGAGGGTGGGATATTTCAAAAGAACAGCATGTATGCTATCTATGGTGAAACAGATCACCAGCCCAGGTAGGATGCACGTGACAAGTGCTCCAGCTTGGTGCACTGGGAAGACCCAGAGGAATCGGGTGGAGAGGGAGGTGGGAGGGGGAATCGGGACTGGGAAAACATGTAAATCCATGGCTGATTCATATCAAAGTATGACAAAACCCACTGGAAAAAAAAATAAAAATAATAAAAAAAAATTAAAAAAAAAAACAATAAAAAAAAAAAATAAGAGGAGCATGAAACGGTGTTCAAAAACATGAAGAGGCTGAAAAGGTGTGGAAATTATGAAGAGCTTCAAAAGGTGTCAATTATATGAGGAGCATAAAACGGTTTGAAAAAAAGGAGGAGCATGAAATGGTGTTGAAAAACATGAAGAGCCTTAAAAGGTGTGAAAAATATGAAGAGCTTCAAAAGGTTTCAAAAATATGAGAGGCATGAACGGTCTGAAATATAGGGGGAGCATGAAGCGGTGTAGAAAACATGAAGAGCCTGAAAAGGAGTGGAAATTATGAAGAGCTTCAAAACGTGTCAAAAAGATGAGGAGCATGAAACGGTCTGAAAAATAGGAGGAGCATGAAGCGGTGTTGAAAAATATGAAGAGCCTGAAAAGGTGTGAAAAATCTGAAGAGCTTCAAAAGGTGTCAAATATATGAGGAGCATGAAACGGTCTGAAAAATAAGAGGAGCATGAAGTGGTGTTGAAAACCATGAAGAGCCTGTAAGGTGTGAAAAATATGAAGAACTTCAAAAGGTGTCAAAAATATAAGGAGCATGAAACGGCCTGAAAAATAGGAGGAGCATGAAGTGGTGTTGAAAAACGTGAAGAGCCTGAAAAGGTGTGAAAAATATGAAGAACTTCAAAAGGTGTCAAAAATATGAGCAGCATGAAACGGTCTGAAAAACAGGAGGAGCATGAAACGGTGTTGAAAAACATGAAGAGCCTGAAAAGGTGTGAAAAATATGAAGAGGTTCAAAAGGTTTAAAAAATATGAGGAGCATGAAACGGTCTGAAAATTAGGAGGAGCATGAATCGGTGTTCAAAAACATGAAGAGTCTGAAAAGGTGTCAAATATATGAAGAGCCTCAAAGGTGTCAAAAATATGAGGAGCAAGAAAAGGTCTGAAAAATAGGAGGAGCTCAAGCGGGTTGAAAAATATGAAGAGCCTGAAAAGGTGTGAAAAATATGAAGAGCTTCAAAAGGTGTCAAATATATGAGGAGCATGAAACGGTTTGAAAAATTGGAGAAGCATGAAGTGGTGTTGAAAAATATGAAGAGCCTGACAAGGTGCGAAAAATATGAAGAGCTTCAAATAGTGTCAAAACTATAAGGAGCATTAAACGGTCTGAAATATAGGAGGAGCATGAAAAGGTGTTAAAAAACATGAAGAGCTTCAAAAGGTGTGAAACATATGAGGAGCATGAAACGGTCTGAAAAATAGGAGGATCATTAAACGGTGTTGAAAAACATGAAGAGCCTGGAAAGGTGTGAAAAATATGAAGAGCTTCAAAAAGTGTCAAAAATATGAGGTGCTTGAAACGGTCTGAAAAATAGGAGGAGCATGAAGTGGTGTTGAGAAACATGAAGAGCCTGAAAAAGTGTGAAGAATAAGAATAGCTTCAAAAGGTGTCAAAAATATGAGGAGCATGAAACGATCTGAAAAATAGGAGGAACATGAAGTGGTGTAGAAAAACATGAAGACCTTGAAAAAGTGTGAAAAATATGAAGAGCTTCAAAAGGTGTCAAAAATATGAGGACCATGAAATGGTCTGAAAAATATGAGGAGCAAGAAACTGTTTTCAAAAACATGAAGAGCCTCAAATGGTGTGAAAAGTAGGAAGAGCTTCAAACTGTGTCAAAAATATGATGAGCATGAAACGGTCTGAAAAATAGGAGGAGCATGAAGTGGTGTTGAAAAACATGAAGAGCCTGAAAAAGGTGTGAAACATATGAGGAGCATTAAACGGTCTGAAAAATAGGAGGCGCATGAGACGGTGTTGAAATACATGAAAAGCCTGAAAAGGTGTGAAAAATATGAAGAGCTTCAAAAGGTGTCAAAAAGATGAGGAGCATGAAACAGTCTGAAATAAAGGAGGAGAATGAAGCAGTGTTGAAAAACATGAAAAGCCTGAAAAGGTGTGAAAAATATGAAGAACTACAAAAGGTGTCAAAAATATGAGGAGCATAAAATGGTCTGAAAAATAGGAGGAGCATGAAGTGGTGTTGAGAAACATGAAGAGCCTGAAAAAGTTGTGAAACATGAGGAGAATGAAACGGTCTGAAAAATAGGAGGAGCATGAAGTGGTGTAGAAAAACATGAAGACCCTGAAAAAATGTGAAAAATATGAAGAGCTTCAAAAGGTGTCCAAAATATGAGGAGCTTGAAATGGTCTGAAATATAGGAGGAGCGTGAAAAGGTGTTAAAAAACATGAAGAGCTTCAAAAAGTGTCAAAAATATGAGGAGCAAGAAACGGTCTGAAGAATAGGAGGAGCATTAATCGGTGTTCAAAAATATGAAGAGCCTGGAAAGCTGTGAAAAATATGAAGAGCTTCAAAAGGTGTCAAAAATATGAGGAGCATGAAACGATCTGAAAAATAGGAGGAGCATGAAGTGGTGTTGAAATACATGAAGAGCCTGAAAAAGGTGTGAAACATGAGGAGCCTGAAACGGTCTGAAAGAGAGGAGGAGCATGAAACGGTGTTGAAAAACATGAGGAGCATGGAAAGGTGTGAAAAATATGAAGAGCTTCAAAAGGTGTCAAAAACATGAGGAGCATGAAACTGTCTGAAAAATACGAGGAGCATGAATCGGTGTTGAAAATCATGAAGAGCCTGAAAAAGTGTGAAGAATAAGAATAGCTTCAAAAGGTGTCAAAAATATGAGGAGCATGAAACGATCTGAAAATTAGGAGGAGCATGAAATCGTGTTGAAAAATATGAAGACCATGAAAGGGTGTGAAAAACATGAAGAGCTTGAAAAGGTGTCAAAAATATGAGGAGCATGAAACGGTCTGAAAAATAGGAGGAACATGAAACGGTTTGACAAATAGGAGGAGCATGAAACGGTGTTGAAAAACATGAAGAACCTGAAAGGTGTCGAAAATATGAAGAGCTTCAAAATGTGTCAAAAATATGAGGAGCATGAAACGGTTTGAAAAATAGGAGGAGCATGAAACGGTGTTGAAAAATATGAAGAACGTGAAAGGTGTCGAAAATATGAAGAGCTTCAAAATGTGTCAAAAATATGAGGAGCATGAAACGATCTGAATAATCGGAGGAGCATGAAAGCGTGTTGAAAAACATGAAGAGCACGGAAAGGTGTGAAAAATATGAAGAGCTTCAAAAGGTGTCAAAAATATGAGGACCATGAAACGGTCTGAAAAAGAGGAGGAGCATGAAGCGGTGTTGAAAAACATGAAGAGCCTGAAAAGGTGTGAAATATATGAAGAGCTTCAAAAGGTGTCAAAAATATGAGGAGTTTGAAACGGTCTGAAAAATAAGAGGATCTGGTTTCCTCAGTGTGTATGCCCAGAAGTGGAATTGCTGGGTCATATGGCAGTTCTATTTCCAGTTTTTTAAGAAATCTCTACACCGTTTTCCATAGCGGCTGTACTAGTGTGCATTCCCACCAACAGTATAAGAGGGTTCCCTTTTCTCCACTCCCTCTCCAGCATTTATTGCTTGTAGACTTTTGGATAGCAGCCATCCTGACTGGCATGTAATGGTACCTCATTGTGGTTTTCATTTGCATTTCTCTAATAATGAGTGATGTTGAGCATCTTTTCATGTGTTTGTTATCCATCTGTATGTCTTCTTTGGAGAAATGTCTGTTTAGTTCTTTGGCTCATTTTTTATTGGGTCATTTATTTTTCTGGAATTGAGCTGCAGGATTTGCTTGTATATTTTTGAGATTAATCCTTTGTCTGTTTCTTCATTTGCTATTATTTTCTCCCAATCTGAGGGCTGTCTTTTCACCTTACTTATAGTTTCCTTTGTAGTGCAAAAGCTTTTAAGTTTCATTAGGTCCCATTTGTTTAGTTTTGCTTTTATTTCCAATATTCTGGGAGGTGGGTCATAGAGGATCTTGCTTTGATTTATGTCGGAGAGTGTTTTGCCTATGTTCTCCTCTAGGAGTTTTATAGTTTCTGGTCTTACATTTAGATCTTTAATCCATTTTGAGTTTATTTTTGTGTATGGTGTTAGAAAGTGTTCTATTTTCATTCTTTTTCAAGTGGTTGACCAGTTTTCCCAGCACCACTTGTTAAAGAGGTTGTCTTTTTTCCATTGTATATCCTTGCCTCCTTTGTCAAAGATAAGGTGTCCATAGGTTCGTCTGAAAGAGACACGTGCACCCCAATGTTCATCGCAGCACTGTTTATAATAGCCAGGACATGGAAGCAACCTAGATGCCCGTAAGCAGATGAATGGATAAGAAAGCTGTGGTACATATACACCATGGAATATTACTCAGCCATTAAAAAGAATTCATTTGAATCAGTCCTAATGAGATGGATGAAGCTGGAGCCCATTATACAGAGTGAAGTAAGCCAGAAAGATAAAGAACATTACAGCATACTGACACATGTATATGGAATTTAGAAAGGTGACAACGATAACCCTATATGCAGAACAGAAAAAGAGACACAGAAATACAGAACAGACTTTTAAACTTTGTGGAGAATGTGAGGGTGGGATATTTCAAAAGAACAGCGTGTATGCTATCTATGGTGAAACAGATCACCAGCCCAGGTAGGATGCACGAGACAAGTGCTCCGGCTTGGTGCACTGGGAAGACCCAGAGGAATCGGGTGGAGAGGGAGGTGGGAGGGGGAATCGGGACTGGGAATACATGTAAATCCATGGCTGATTCATATCAAGTATGACAAAACCCACTGGAAAAAAAAATAAAAATAATACAAAAAAAATTAAAAAAAAAACAATAAAAAAAAAAAAATAAGAGGAGCATGAAACGGTTTTCAAAAACATGAAGAGCCTGAAAAGGTGTGAAAAATATGAAGAGCTTCAAAAGGTTTCAAAAATATGAGAGGCATGAACGGTCTGAAATATAGGGGGAGCATGAAGCGGTGTAGAAAAACATGAAGAGCCTGAAAAGGTGTGGAAAGTATGAAGAGCTTCAAAATGTGTCAAATATATGAGGAGCATAAAACGGTCTGAAAAAAAGGAGGAGCATGAAATGGTGTTGAAGAACATGAAGAGCCTGAAAAGGTGTGAAAAATCTGAAGAGCTTCAAAAGGTGTCAAAAGGATGAGGAGCATGAAAGGGTCTGAAAAATAGCAGGAGCATGAAGCGGTGTTGAAAAATATGAAGAGCCTGAAAAGGTGTGAAAAATCTGAAGAGCTTCAAAAGGTGTCAAATATATGAGGAGCATGAAACGGTCTGAAAAATAGGAGGAGCATGAAGTGGTGTTGAAAACGATGAAGAACCTGAAAGGTGTGAAAAATATGAAGAACTTCAAAAGGTGTCAAAAATATAAGGAGCATGAAACGGCCTGAAAAATAGGAGGAGCATGAAGTGGTGTTGAAAAACGTAAAGAGCCTGAAAAGGTGTGAAAAATATGAAGAACTTCAAAAGGTGTCAAAAATATGAGCAGCATGAAACGGTCTGAAAAATAGGAGGAGCATGAAACGGTGTTCAAAAACATGAAGAGCCTGGAGAAGTGTGAAAAATATGAAGAGCTTCAAAAGGTGTGAAAAATACGAGGAGCATGAAATGGTCTGAAAAATAGGAGGAGCATGAAGCGGTGTTCAAAAACATGAAGAGCCTGAAATGGTGTGAAATATATGAAGAGCTTCAAAAGGTGTAAAAAATATGAGGAGTTTGAAACGGTCTGAAAAATAAGAGGATCTGGTTTCCTCAGTGTGTATGCCCAGAAGTGGAATGGCTGGGTCATATGGCAGTTCTATTTCCAGTTTTTTAAGAAATATCTACAGCGTTTTCCATAGCAGCTGTACTAGTGTGCATTCCCACCAACAGTATAAGAGGGTTCCCTTTTCTCCACTCCCTCTCCAGCATTTATTGCTTGTAGACTTTTGGATAGCAGCCATCCTGACTGGCATGTAATGGTACCTCATTGTGGTTTTCATTTGCATTTCTCTAATAATGAGTGATGTTGAGCATCTTTTCATGTGTTTGTTATCCATCTGTATGTCTTCTTTGGAGAAATGTCTGTTTAGTTCTTTGGCTCATTTTTTATTGGGTCATTTATTTTTCTGGAATTGAGCTGCAGGATTTGCTTGTATATTTTTGAGATTAATCCTTTGTCTGTTTCTTCATTTGCTATTATTTTCTCCCAATCTGAGGGCTGTCTTTTCACCTTACTTATAGTTTCCTTTGTAGTGCAAAAGCTTTCAAGTTTCATTAGGTCCCATTTGTTTAGTTTTGCTTTTATTTCCAATATTCTGGGAGGTGGGTCATAGAGGATCTTGCTTTGATTTATGTCGGAGAGTGTTTTGCCTATGTTCTCCTCTAGGAGTTTTATAGTTTCTGGTCTTACATTTAGATCTTTAATCCATTTTGAGTTTATTTTTGTGTATGGTGTTAGAAAGTGTTTTATTTTCATTCTTTTACAAGTGGTTGACCAGTTTTCCCAGCACCACTTGTTAAAGAGGTTGTCTTTTTTCCATTGTATATCCTTGCCTCCTTTGTCAAAGATAAGGTGTCCATAGGTTCGTCTGAAAGAGACACGTGCACCCCAATGTTCATCGCAGCACTGTTTATAATAGCCAGGACATGGAAGCAACCTAGATGCCCGTCAGCAGATGAATGGATAAGAAAGCTGTGGTACATATACACCATGGAATATTACTCAGCCATTAAAAAGAATTCATTTGAATCAGTCCTAATGAGATGGATGAAGCTGGAGCCCATTATACAGAGTGAAGTAAGCCAGAAAGATAAAGAACATTACAGCATACTGACACATGTATATGGAATTTAGAAAGGTGACAACGATAACCCTATATGCAGAACAGAAAAAGAGACACAGAAATACAGAACAGACTTTTGAACTTTGTGGGAGAATGTGAGGGTGGGATATTTCAAAAGAACAGCATGTATGCTATCTATGGTGAAACAGATCACCAGCCCAGGTAGGATGCACGTGACAAGTGCTCCAGCTTGGTGCACTGGGAAGACCCAGAGGAATCGGGTGGAGAGGGAGGTGGGAGGGGGAATCGGGACTGGGAAAACATGTAAATCCATGGCTGATTCATATCAAAGTATGACAAAACCCACTGGAAAAAAAAATAAAAATAATTAAAAAAAATTAAAAAAAAAAACAATAAAAAAAAAAATAAGAGGAGCATGAAACGGTGTTCAAAAACATGAAGAGGCTGAAAAGGTGTGGAAATTATGAAGAGCTTCAAAAGGTGTCAATTATATGAGGAGCATAAAACGGTTTGAAAAAAAGGAGGAGCATGAAATGGTGTTGAAAAACATGAAGAGCCTTAAAAGGTGTGAAAAATATGAAGAGCTTCAAAAGGTTTCAAAAATATGAGAGGCATGAACGGTCTGAAATATAGGGGGAGCATGAAGCGGTGTAGAAAAACATGAAGAGCCTGAAAAGGAGTGGAAATTATGAAGAGCTTCAAAACGTGTCAAAAAGATGAGGAGCATGAAACGGTCTGAAAAATAGGAGGAGCATGAAGCGGTGTTGAAAAATATGAAGAGCCTGAAAAGGTGTGAAAAATCTGAAGAGCTTCAAAAGGTGTCAAATATATGAGGAGCATGAAACGGTCTGAAAAATAAGAGGAGCATGAAGTGGTGTTGAAAACCATGAAGAGCCTGTAAGGTGTGAAAAATATGAAGAACTTCAAAAGGTGTCAAAAATATAAGGAGCATGAAACGGCCTGAAAAATAGGAGGAGCATGAAGTGGTGTTGAAAAACGTGAAGAGCCTGAAAAGGTGTGAAAAATATGAAGAACTTCAAAAGGTGTCAAAAATATGAGCAGCATGAAACGGTCTGAAAAACAGGAGGAGCATGAAACGGTGTTGAAAAACATGAAGAGCCTGAAAAGGTGTGAATAATATGAAGAGCTTCAAAAGGTGTCAAAAATATGAGGAGCATGAAACCGTCTGAAAAATAGTAGGAGCATGAAGCGGTGTTGGAAACATGAAGAGCCTGAAAAGGTGTGAAAAATATGAAGAGGTTCAAAAGGTTTAAAAAATATGAGGAGCATGAAACGGTCTGAAAATTAGGAGGAGCATGAATCGGTGTTCAAAAACATGAAGAGTCTGAAAAGGTGTCAAATATATGAAGAGCCTCAAAGGTGTCAAAAATATGAGGAGCAAGAAAAGGTCTGAAAAATAGGAGGAGCTCAAGCGGGTTGAAAAATATGAAGAGCCTGAAAAGGTGTGAAAAATATGAAGAGCTTCAAAAGGTGTCAAATATATGAGGAGCATGAAACGGTTTGAAAAATTGGAGAAGCATGAAGTGGTGTTGAAAAATATGAAGAGCCTGACAAGGTGCGAAAAATATGAAGAGCTTCAAATGGTGTCAAAACTATAAGGAGCATTAAACGGTCTGAAATATAGGAGGAGCATGAAAAGGTGTTAAAAAACCTGAAGAGCTTCAAAAGGTGTGAAACATATGAGGAGCATGAAACGGTCTGAAAAATAGGAGGATCATTAAACGGTGTTGAAAAACATGAAGAGCCTGGAAAGGTGTGAAAAATATGAAGAGCTTCAAAAAGTGTCAAAAATATGAGGTGCTTGAAACGGTCTGAAAAATAGGAGGAGCATGAAGTGGTGTTGAGAAACATGAAGAGCCTGAAAAAGTGTGAAGAATAAGAATAGCTTCAAAAGGTGTCAAAAATATGAGGAGCATGAAACGATCTGAAAAATAGGAGGAACATGAAGTGGTGTAGAAAAACATGAAGACCTTGAAAAATTGTGAAAAATATGAAGAGCTTCAAAAGGTGTCAAAAATATGAGGACCATGAAATGGTCTGAAAAATATGAGGAGCAAGAAACTGTTTTCAAAAACATGAAGAGCCTCAAATGGTGTGAAAAGTAGGAAGAGCTTCAAACTGTGTCAAAAATATGATGAGCATGAAACGGTCTGAAAAATAGGAGGAGCATGAAGTGGTGTTGAAAAACATGAAGAGCCTGAAAAAGGTGTGAAACATATGAGGAGCATTAAACGGTCTGAAAAATAGGAGGCGCATGAGACGGTGTTGAAATACATGAAAAGCCTGAAAAGGTGTGAAAAATATGAAGAGCTTCAAAAGGTGTCAAAAAGATGAGGAGCATGAAACAGTCTGAAATAAAGGAGGAGAATGAAGCAGTGTTGAAAAACATGAAAAGCCTGAAAAGGTGTGAAAAATATGAAGAACTACAAAAGGTGTCAAAAATATGAGGAGCATAAAATGGTCTGAAAAATAGGAGGAGCATGAAGTGGTGTTGAGAAACATGAAGAGCCTGAAAAAGTTGTGAAACATATGAGGAGAATGAAACGGTCTGAAAAATAGGAGGAGCATGAAGTGGTGTAGAAAAACATGAAGACCCTGAAAAAATGTGAAAAATATGAAGAGCTTCAAAAGGTGTCCAAAATATGAGGAGCTTGAAATGGTCTGAAATATAGGAGGAGCGTGAAAAGGTGTTAAAAAACATGAAGAGCTTCAAAAAGTGTCAAAAATATGAGGAGCAAGAAACGGTCTGAAGAATAGGAGGAGCATTAATCGGTGTTCAAAAATATGAAGAGCCTGGAAAGCTGTGAAAAATATGAAGAGCTTCAAAAGGTGTCAAAAATATGAGGAGCATGAAACGATCTGAAAAATAGGAGGAGCATGAAGTGGTGTTGAAATACATGAAGAGCCTGAAAAAGGTGTGAAACATGAGGAGCCTGAAACGGTCTGAAAGAGAGGAGGAGCATGAAACGGTGTTGAAAAACATGAGGAGCATGGAAAGGTGTGAAAAATATGAAGAGCTTCAAAAGGTGTCAAAAACATGAGGAGCATGAAACTGTCTGAAAAATACGAGGAGCATGAATCGGTGTTGAAAATCATGAAGAGCCTGAAAAAGTGTGAAGAATAAGAATAGCTTCAAAAGGTGTCAAAAATATGAGGAGCATGAAACGATCTGAAAATTAGGAGGAGCATGAAATCGTGTTGAAAAATATGAAGACCATGAAAGGGTGTGAAAAACATGAAGAGCTTGAAAAGGTGTCAAAAATATGAGGAGCATGAAACGGTCTGAAAAATAGGAGGAACATGAAACGGTTTGACAAATAGGAGGAGCATGAAACGGTGTTGAAAAACATGAAGAACCTGAAAGGTGTCGAAAATATGAAGAGCTTCAAAATGTGTCAAAAATATGAGGAGCATGAAACGGTTTGAAAAATAGGAGGAGCATGAAACGGTGTTGAAAAATATGAAGAACGTGAAAGGTGTCGAAAATATGAAGAGCTTCAAAATGTGTCAAAAATATGAGGAGCATGAAACGATCTGAATAATCGGAGGAGCATGAAAGCGTGTTGAAAAACATGAAGAGCACGGAAAGGTGTGAAAAATATGAAGAGCTTCAAAAAGTGTCAAAAATATGAGGACCATGAAACGGTCTGAAAAAGAGGAGGAGCATGAAGCGGTGTTGAAAAACATGAAGAGCCTGAAAAGGTGTGAAATATATGAAGAGCTTCAAAAGGTGTCAAAAATATGAGGAGTTTGAAACGGTCTGAAAAATAAGAGGATCTGGTTTCCTCAGTGTGTATGCCCAGAAGTGGAATTGCTGGGTCATATGGCAGTTCTATTTCCAGTTTTTTAAGAAATCTCTACACCGTTTTCCATAGCGGCTGTACTAGTGTGCATTCCCACCAACAGTATAAGAGGGTTCCCTTTTCTCCACTCCCTCTCCAGCATTTATTGCTTGTAGACTTTTGGATAGCAGCCATCCTGACTGGCATGTAATGGTACCTCATTGTGGTTTTCATTTGCATTTCTCTAATAATGAGTGATGTTGAGCATCTTTTCATGTGTTTGTTATCCATCTGTATGTCTTCTTTGGAGAAATGTCTGTTTAGTTCTTTGGCTCATTTATTATTGGGTCATTTATTTTTCTGGAATTGAGCTGCAGGATTTGCTTGTATATTTTTGAGATTAATCCTTTGTCTGTTTCTTCATTTGCTATTATTTTCTCCCAATCTGAGGGCTGTCTTTTCACCTTACTTATAGTTTCCTTTGTAGTGCAAAAGCTTTTAAGTTTCATTAGGTCCCATTTGTTTAGTTTTGCTTTTATTTCCAATATTCTGGGAGGTGGGTCATAGAGGATCTTGCTTTGATTTATGTCGGAGAGTGTTTTGCCTATGTTCTCCTCTAGGAGTTTTATAGTTTCTGGTCTTACATTTAGATCTTTAATCCATTTTGAGTTTATTTTTGTGTATGGTGTTAGAAAGTGTTCTATTTTCATTCTTTTACAAGTGGTTGACCAGTTTTCCCAGCACCACTTGTTAAAGAGGTTGTCTTTTTTCCATTGTATATCCTTGCCTCCTTTGTCAAAGATAAGGTGTCCATAGGTTCGTCTGAAAGAGACACGTGCACCCCAATGTTCATCGCAGCACTGTTTATAATAGCCAGGACATGGAAGCAACCTAGATGCCCGTCAGCAGATGAATGGATAAGAAAGCTGTGGTACATATACACCATGGAATATTACTCAGCCATTAAAAAGAATTCATTTGAATCAGTCCTAATGAGATGGATGAAGCTGGAGCCCATTATACAGAGTGAAGTAAGCCAGAAAGATAAAGAACATTACAGCATACTGACACATGTATATGGAATTTAGAAAGGTGACAACGATAACCCTATATGCAGAACAGAAAAAGAGACACAGAAATACAGAACAGACTTTTAAACTTTGTGGAGAATGTGAGGGTGGGATATTTCAAAAGAACAGCGTGTATGCTATCTATGGTGAAACAGATCACCAGCCCAGGTAGGATGCACGAGACAAGTGCTCCGGCTTGGTGCACTGGGAAGACCCAGAGGAATCGGGTGGAGAGGGAGGTGGGAGGGGGAATCGGGACTGGGAATACATGTAAATCCATGGCTGATTCATATCAAGTATGACAAAACCCACTGGAAAAAAAAATAAAAATAATACAAAAAAAATTAAAAAAAAAACAATAAAAAAAAAAAATAAGAGGAGCATGAAACGGTTTTCAAAAACATGAAGAGCCTGAAAAGGTGTGAAAAATATGAAGAGCTTCAAAAGGTTTCAAAAATATGAGAGGCATGAACGGTCTGAAATATAGGGGGAGCATGAAGCGGTGTAGAAAAACATGAAGAGCCTGAAAAGGTGTGGAAAGTATGAAGAGCTTCAAAATGTGTCAAATATATGAGGAGCATAAAACGGTCTGAAAAAAAGGAGGAGCATGAAATGGTGTTGAAGAACATGAAGAGCCTGAAAAGGTGTGAAAAATCTGAAGAGCTTCAAAAGGTGTCAAAAGGATGAGGAGCATGAAAGGGTCTGAAAAATAGCAGGAGCATGAAGCGGTGTTGAAAAATATGAAGAGCCTGAAAAGGTGTGAAAAATCTGAAGAGCTTCAAAAGGTGTCAAATATATGAGGAGCATGAAACGGTCTGAAAAATAGGAGGAGCATGAAGTGGTGTTGAAAACGATGAAGAACCTGAAAGGTGTGAAAAATATGAAGAACTTCAAAAGGTGTCAAAAATATAAGGAGCATGAAACGGCCTGAAAAATAGGAGGAGCATGAAGTGGTGTTGAAAAACGTAAAGAGCCTGAAAAGGTGTGAAAAATATGAAGAACTTCAAAAGGTGTCAAAAATATGAGCAGCATGAAACGGTCTGAAAAATAGGAGGAGCATGAAACGGTGTTCAAAAACATGAAGAGCCTGGAGAAGTGTGAAAAATATGAAGAGCTTCAAAAGGTGTGAAAAATACGAGGAGCATGAAATGGTCTGAAAAATAGGAGGAGCATGAAGCGGTGTTCAAAAACATGAAGAGCCTGAAATGGTGTGAAATATATGAAGAGCTTCAAAAGGTGTAAAAAATATGAGGAGTTTGAAACGGTCTGAAAAATAAGAGGATCTGGTTTCCTCAGTGTGTATGCCCAGAAGTGGAATGGCTGGGTCATATGGCAGTTCTATTTCCAGTTTTTTAAGAAATCTCTACAGCGTTTTCCATAGCAGCTGTACTAGTGTGCATTCCCACCAACAGTATAAGAGGGTTCCCTTTTCTCCACTCCCTCTCCAGCATTTATTGCTTGTAGACTTTTGGATAGCAGCCATCCTGACTGGCATGTAATGGTACCTCATTGTGGTTTTCATTTGCATTTCTCTAATAATGAGTGATGTTGAGCATCTTTTCATGTGTTTGTTATCCATCTGTATGTCTTCTTTGGAGAAATGTCTGTTTAGTTCTTTGGCTCATTTTTTATTGGGTCATTTATTTTTCTGGAATTGAGCTGCAGGATCTGCTTGTATATTTTTGAGATTAATCCTTTGTCTGTTTCTTCATTTGCTATTATTTTCTCCCAATCTGAGGGCTGTCTTTTCACCTTACTTATAGTTTCCTTTGTAGTGCAAAAGCTTTTAAGTTTCATTAGGTCCCATTTGTTTACTTTTGCTTTTATTTCCAATATTCTGGGAGGTGGGTCATAGAGGATCTTGCTTTGATTTATGTCGGAGAGTGTTTTGCCTATGTTCTCCTCTAGGAGTTTTATAGTTTCTGGTCTTACACTTAGATCTTTAATCCATTTTGAGTTTATTTTTGTGTATGGTGTTAGAAAGTGTTCTATTTTCATTCTTTTACAAGTGGTTGACCAGTTTTCCCAGCACCACTTGTTAAAGAGGTTGTCTTTTTTCCATTGTATATCCTTGCCTCCTTTGTCAAAGATAAGGTGTCCATAGGTTCGTCTGAAAGAGACACGTGCACCCCAATGTTCATCGCAGCACTGTTTATAATAGCCAGGACATGGAAGCAACCTAGATGCCCGTCAGCAGATGAATGGATAAGAAAGCTGTGGTACATATACACCATGGAATATTACTCAGCCATTAAAAAGAATTCATTTGAATCAGTCCTAATGAGATGGATGAAGCTGGAGCCCATTATACAGAGTGAAGTAAGCCAGAAAGATAAAGAACATTACAGCATACTGACACATGTATATGGAATTTAGAAAGGTGACAACGATAACCCTATATGCAGAACAGAAAAAGAGACACAGAAATACAGAACAGACTTTTAAACTTTGTGGAGAATGTGAGGGTGGGATATTTCAAAAGAACAGCATGTATGCTATCTATGGTGAAACAGATCACCAGCCCAGGTAGGATGCACGAGACAAGTGCTCCGGCTTGGTGCACTGGGAAGACCCAGAGGAATCGGGTGGAGAGGGAGGTGGGAGGGGGAATCGGGACTGGGAATACATGTAAATCCATGGCTGATTCATATCAAGTATGACAAAACCCACTGGAAAAAAAAATAAAAATAATAAAAAAAAAATTAAAAAAAAAACAATAAAAAAAAAATAAGAGGAGCATGAAACGGTGTTCAAAAACATGAAGAGCCTGAAAAGGTGTGAAAAATATGAAGAGCTTCAAAAGGTTTCAAAAATATGAGAGGCATGAACGGTCTGAAATATAGGGGGAGCATGAAGCGGTGTAGAAAAACATGAAGAGCCTGAAAAGGTGTGGAAATTATGAAGAGCTTCAAAAGGTGTCAAATATATGAGGAGCATAAAACGGTTTGAAAAAAAGGAGGAGCATGAAATGGTGTTGAAAAACATGACGAGCCTGAAAAGGTGTGAAAAATATGAAGAGCTTCAAAAGGTATGAAATATATGAGGAGCATGAAACGGTCTGAAATATTGGAGCAGCATGAAGGGTTGTGGAAAAACATGAACAGCTTGAAAAGGTGTGAAAAATATGAAGAGCTTCAAAGGGTGTCAAATTATGAGGAGCAGGTAACGGTCTGAAAAATAGGAGGAGCATGGAGCGGTGTTCATAAACATGGAGACCCTGAAAAGGTGTGAAAAATATGAAGAGCTTCAAAATGTGTCAAAAATTTGAGGAGCATGAAACGGTCTGAAAAATAGGAGGAGCATGAAAAGGAGTTCAAAACATGAAGAGCCTGAAAAGGTGTGAAAATTATGAAGAGCTTTAAAAGGTGTGAAATACATGAGGAGAATGAAATGGTCTGAAAAATAGGAGGACCATGAAGCGGTGTTCAAAAACATGAAGAGCCTGAAAACGTGAGAAAAATATGAAGAGCTTCTAAAAGTGTCAAAAATAGGAGGATCATGAAGCGGTGTTGAAAAACATGAAGAGCCTGAAAAGGTGTGAAAAATAAGAACAGATACAAAAGGTGTCAAAAATGAGATATGCATGAAACGGTCTGAAAAATAGGAGGAGCATGAAGTGGTTGTGAAAAACATGAAGAGCCTGAAAAGCTGTGCAAAATATGAAGAGCTTCTAAAGGTGTAAAATACATGAGGAGCATGAAACGGTCTGAAAAAGAGGAGAAGCATGAAGCGGTGGTGAAAAACATGAAGAGCCTGAAAAGGTGTGAAAAATATGAAGAGCTTCTAAAGGTGTCAAAATGAGATGAGCATGAAAAGGTCTGAAAAATAGGAGGAGCATGAAGCGGTGTTGAAAATCATAAATATCCTGAAAAGTTGTGAAAAATATGAAGAGCTTCAAAAGGTGTCAAAATGACATGAGCATGCAACGGTCTGAAAAACAGGAGGAGCATGAAGTGGTGTTGAAAAACATAAGGAGCCCGAAAAGGTGTGAAATATATGAAGAGCTTCAAAAAATGTCAAAAATATGAGGAGAAAGAAACGGTCTGCAAATTAGGAGGAGCATGAAATGGTGTTCAAAAACACGAAGAGCATGAAAAGGTGTGAGAAATATGAAGAGCTTCAAAATGTGTGAAAAATATGAGGAGCATGAAACGGTCTGAAAAATAGGAGGAGCATAAGTGGTGTTCAAAAACATGACGAGCCTGAAAAGGTGTGAAAAATATGAATAGCTTCAAAAGGTGTGATATTCATGAGGAGCATGAAAGCTTTCTGAAAAATCGGAGAAGCATGAAGTGGTGTGGAAAAACATGAAGAGCCTGAAAAGGTGTGAAAAATATGAAGAGCTTCAAAAGGTGTTAAAAATATGAGAAGCATGAAACGGTCTGAAAATTTGGAGGATCATGAGCGGTGTTCAAAAACATGAAGAGCCTGAAAAGGTGTGAACAATATGAAGAGCTTCAAATGGTGTCAAAAATATGAGAAGCATGAAACGGTCTGAAAAATAGGAGGAGCATGAAGTGGTGTTCAAAAAAATGCAGAGACTGAAAAGGTGTGAAAAATATGAAGAGCTTCAAAAGGTGTCAAATTATGAGGAGCATGAAACGGTCTGAAAAATAGGAGGAGCATAATGCAGTGTTGCAAAATATGAAGAGCCTGAAAAGGTGTTAAATATATGAAGAGTTCCAAAAGGTGTAAAAAATATGAGGAGCATGAAACGGTCTGAAAAATAGGAGGATCATGAAACGGTGTTGAAAAACATGAAGAGCCTGAAAAGGTGTGAAAAATATGAAGAGCTTCAAAAGGTGTCAAATATATGAGGAGCATGAAACGGTCTTAAAAATAGGAGGAGCATGAAGTGGTGTTGAAAAAAATGAAAAGCCTGAAAAGGTGTGAAATATATGAAGAGCTTCAAAAGGTGTCAAAAATATGAGGAGAATGAAACGGTCTGCAAAATAGGAGGAGCATGATATGGTGTTCAAACACATGAAGTGCATGAAAAGGTGTGAAAAATATGAAGAGCTTCAAAAGGTGTGAAATACATGAGGAGGTTTAAACGGTCTGAAAAATAGGAGGAGCATGAAGCGGTGTTCAAAAACATGAAGAGCCTGAAATGGTGTGAAAAATATGAAGAGCTTCAAAAGGTGTGAAAAATATGAGGAGCATGAAACGGTCTGAAAAATAGGAGGAGCAGGAAGCGGTGTTCAAAAACATGAAAAGCCTGAAAAGGTGTCAAAAATATGAAGAGCTTCAAAACGTGACAGAAATATTAGGACCATGAAACGGTCTGAAAAATACGAGGAGCATGAAGTGGTGTTGAAAAACATGAAGAGCCTGAAAAGGTGTGAAAAATATGAAGAGATTCAAAAGGTGTCAATAATATCAGGAGCATGAAACGGTCTGAAAAATGGGAGGAGCATGAAGCTGTTCAAAAACATGAAGAGCCTGAAAAGGTGTTGAAAAATATGAGGAGCATGAAATTGTCTGAAAAATAGCAGGAGCAAGAAGTGGTGTTGAAAAACATGAAGAGGCTGAAAACGTGTGAAATATATGAAGAGCTTCAAAAATGTGAAAAATAAGAAGAGCTTCAAAAGGTGTGAAAAATATGAAGAGCTTCAAAAGGTGTGAAATACATGAGGAGCATGAAACTCTCTGAAAAATAGAAGGAGCATGAAGTGGTGTTCAAAAACATGAAGAGCCTGAAAAGGTGTGAAAAATATGAAGAGCTTCAAAAGATGTGAAAAATATGAAGAGCTTCAAAAGGTGTCAAAAATGAGATGAGCATGAAACGGTCTGAAAAATAGGAGGAGCATGAAGCGGTGTTGAAAATCATGAAGATAAAGAAAAGGTGTGAAAAATATGAAGAGCTTCAAAAGGTGTCAAAATGAGATGAGCATGAAACGTCTGAAAAATAGGAGGAGCATGAAGTGGTGTTGAAAAACATGAAAAGCCTGAAAATGTGTGAAAAATATGAAGAGCTTCAAAAGGTGTGAAATATATGAGGTGCAAGAAACGGTCTGAAAAATTGGAGAAGCATTAAGCGTTGTTGAAAAACATGAAGAGCCTGAAAAGGTGTGAAAAAATGAAGAGCTTCAAAAGGTGTGAAAAATATGAAGAGTTTCTAAAGGTGTCTAAAATATGAGGAGCATGAAACTGTCTGAATAATAGAAGCAGCATGAAACGGTGTTGAAAAACATGAAGAGCCTGAAAAGGTGTGAAAAATATGAAGAGCTTCAAAATGTGTCAAAAATATGAAGAGCATGAAACGGTCTGACAAATAGCAGGAGCATGAAGCGTTGTTGAAAAACATGAAGAGTCTGAAAACGTGTGAAAAACATGAAGAGCCTAAAAAGGTGTGAAAAATATGAAGAGTTTCTAAAGGTGTCTAAAATATGAGGAGCATGAAACGGTCTGAAAAATAAGAGGAGCATGAAGTGGTGTTGAAAAAAAAGAAGAGCCTGAAAAGGTGTGAAATATATGAAGACCTTCAAAAGGTGTCAAAAACATGAGGAGAAAGAAACGTTCTGATAAATAGGAGGAGCATGAAGCGGTGTTGAAAAACATGAAGAGCCTGAAAAGGTGTGAAAAATATGAAGAGCTTCAAATCCGTCAAAAAAGAGATGAGCATGAAACGGTCTGAAAAATAAGAGGAGCATGAAGTGGAGTTGAAAAAAAAGAAGAGCCTGAAAAGGTGTGAAATATATGAAGACCTTCAAAAGGTGTTAAAAATATGAGGAGAATTAAACGGTCTGAATAATAGGAGGAGCATGAAGCGGTGTTGCAAAACATGAAGAGCCTGAAAAGGTGTGAAAAATATGGAGAGATTCTAAAGGTTTCAAAAATGAGAAGAGCACGAAACGGTCTGAAAAATAAGAGGAGCATGAAGTGGTGGTGAAAAACATGAAGAGTGTGAAAAGGTGTGAAAAATATGAAGAGCCTCAAAAGGTGTGAAATACATGAGGAGCATGAAACGGTCTGAAAAATAGGAGGAGCATGAAATGATGTTCAAAAACATGAAGAGCCTGAAAAGGTGTGAAAAATATGAAGAGCTTCAAAAGGTGTGAAAAATATGAGGAGCATGAAACGGTCTGAAAAATAGGAGGAACATGAAGCGGTGTTGAAAAACATGAAGAGCCTGAAAAGGAGTGAAAAATATGAAGAGCTTCAAAAGGTGTGAAAAATATGAAGGGCTTCAAAAGGTGTCAAAAATTAAATGAGCATGAAAAGGTCTGAAAAATAGGAGGAGCATGAAATGGTGTTGAAAAAAATGAATAGCCTGAAAATGTGTGAATAATATGAAGAGCCTCAAAAGGTGTCAAGAATATGAGGAGTATGAAATGGTATGATAAATAGCAGGAAAATGAAGTGGTGTTGAAAAACATGAAGAGTCGGAAATCATGTGAAAAATATGAAGAGCTTCAAAAATGTGACAAATATGAAGAGCTTCAAAAGATGTGAAAAATATGAAGAGCTTCAAAAGGTGTCAAAAATGAGATGAGCATGAAACGATCTGAAAAATAGGAGGAGCATGAAGGGGTGTTGAAAATCATGAAGATAAAGAAAAGGTGTGAAAAATATGAAGAGCTTCAAAAGGTGTCAAAATGAGATGAGCATGAAACGTCTGAAAAATAGGAGGAGCATGAAGTGGTGTTGAAAAACATGAAAAGCCTGAAAATGTGTGAAAAATATGAAGAGCTTCAAAAGGTGTGAAATATATGAGGTGCAAGAAACGGTCTGAAAAATTGGAGGAGCATTAAGCGTTGTTGAAAAACATGAAGAGCCTGAAAAGGTGTGAAAAATATGAAGAGCTTCAAAAGGTGTCAAAAATATGAGGAGCATGAAACGGTCTGAAAAATAGGAGGAGCATGAAGCGGTGTTCAAAAACATGAAGTGCCTGAAAAGGTGTGAAAAATTAGAAGAGCTTCAAAAGGTGTCAAAAATATGAGGATCATGAAATGGTCTGAAAAATAGGAGGAGCATGAAGCTGTGTTCAAAAACATGAAGAGCTGAAAAGGTGTGAAAAATAGAAAAGCCTCAAAACGTGTCAAAAATATGAGGAGCATGAAACGGTCTGAACAATAGCAGGAGCATGAAGCGGTGTTGAAAAACATGAAGAGTCTGAAAACGTGTGAAAATATGAAGAGCTTCAAATATATGAAAAATATGAAGAGCTTCAAAAGGTGTGACAAATATGAAGAGCTTCAAAAGGTGTAAAAATGAGATGAGCATGAAACGGTCTGAAAAATAGGAGGAGAATGAAGCGGTGTTGAAAACCATGAAGAGCCTTAAAAAGTGTGAAAAATATGGAAAGTTTCAAAAGGTGTCAAAAATATGTGGAGCATGATACGGTCTCAAAAATAGGAGGAGCATGAAGTGGTGTTCAAAAACAAGAAGAGCCTGAAAAGGTGTGAAAAATATGAAGAGCTTCAAAAGGTTTCAAATATATGAGGAGCATGAAACGGTCTGAAACATAGGAGGAGCATGAAGCCGTGTTCAAAAACATGAAGAGCATGAAAAGGTGTGAAAAATATGAGGAGTTTCAAAATGTGTCAAAAATATGAGGAGCATGAAACGGTCTGAAAATTAGGAGGAGCATGAAGCGGTGTTGAAAAACATGAAGAACCTGAAAAGGTGTGAGAAATATCAAGAGCTTCAAAAGGTGTCAAATATATGAGGAGCATGTAACTTTCTGAAAAAGAGGAGGAGCATGAAGCGGTGTTGAAAAACATGAAGAGCCTGAAAAGCTGTGTAAAATATGAAGAGGTTCTAAAGGTGTCAAAAATATGAGGAGCATGAAACTGTCTTAAAAATAGGCGGATTATGAAACGGTGTTCAAAAACATGAAGAACCTGAAAAGGTGTGAAAAATATGAAAAGCCTCAAAACCTGTCAAAAACATGAGGAGCATGAAACGGTCTGAAAAATAGCAGGGTCATGAAGCGGTGTTGAAAAACATGAATAGTCTGAAAACGTGTGAAAATATGAAGAGCTTCAAACATATGAAAAATATGAAGAGCTTCAAAAGGTGTGAAAAATATGAACAGCTTCAAAAAGTGACAAAAATGAGATGAGCATGAAACGGTCCGAAAAATACGAGGAGCATGAAGCGGTGTTGAAAATCATGAAGAGCCTGAAAACGTGTGAAAAACATGAAGAGCCTAAAAAGGTGTGAAAAATATGAAGAGTTTCTAAAGGTGTCTAAAATATGAGGAGCATGAAACGGTCTGAAAAATAGCAGAAGCATGAAGCCTTGTTGAAAAACATGAAGAGTCTGAAAACGTGTGAAAAACATGCAGAGCCTAAAAAGGTGTGAAAAATATGAAGAGCTTCAAAATGTGTCAAAAATATGAGGAGCATGACACTGTCTGAATAATAGAAGCAGCATGAAACGGTGTTGAAAAACATGAAGAGCCTGAAAAGGTGTGAAAAATATGAAGAGCTTCAAAATGTGTCAAAAATATGAAGAGCATGAAACGGTCTGACAAATAGCAGGAGCATGAAGCGGTGTTGAAAAACATGAAGAGTCTGAAAACGTGTGAAAAACATGAAGAGCCTAAAAAGGTGTGAAAAATATGAAGAGTTTCTAAAGGTGTCTAAAATATGAGGAGCATGAAACGGTCTGAAAAATAAGAGGAGCATGAAGTGGTGTTGAAAAAAAAGAAGAGCCTGAAAAGGTGTGAAATATATGAAGACCTTCAAAAGGTGTCAAAAACATGAGGAGAAAGAAACGTTCTGATAAATAGGAGGAGCATGAAGCGGTGTTGAAAAACATGAAGAGCCTGAAAAGGTGTGAAAAATATGAAGAGCTTCAAATCCGTCAAAAATAAGATGAGCATGAAACGGTCTGAAAAATAAGAGGAGCATGAAGTGGAGTTGAAAAAAAAGAAGAGCCTGAAAAGGTGTGAAATATATGAAGAGATTCAAAAGCTGTCAAAAATATGAGGAGAATTAAACGGTCTGAATAATAGGAGGAGCATGAAGCGGTGTTGCAAAACATGAAGAGCCTGAAAAGGTGTGAAAAATATGGAGAGATTCTACAGGTTTCAAAAATGAGAAGAGCACGAAACGGTCTGAAAAATAAGAGGAGCATGAAGTGGTGGTGAAAAACATGAAGAGCGTGAAAAGGTGTGAAAAATATGAAGAGCCTCAAAACGTGTGAAATACATGAGGAGCATGAAACGGTCTGAAAAATAGGAGGAGCATGAAATGATGTTCAAAAACATGAAGAGCCTGAAAAGGTGTGAAAAATATGAAGAGCTTCAAAAGGTG
The DNA here is from genome assembly GCF_033118175.1 of Dama dama. Lineage (NCBI taxonomy): Eukaryota > Metazoa > Chordata > Mammalia > Artiodactyla > Cervidae > Dama > Dama dama. Next base: position 277,634 of record NW_026871008.1, on the reverse strand, counting down.
TGAAAAATATGAGGAGCATGAAACGGTCTGAAAAATAGGAGGAGCATGAAGCGGTGTTGAAAAACATGAAGAGCCTGAAAAGGAGTGAAAAATATGAAGAGCTTCAAAAGGTGTGAAAAATATGAAGGGCTTCAAAAGGTGTCAAAAATTAAATGAGCATGAAAAGGTCTGAAAAATAGGAGGAGCATGAAGTGGTGTTGAAAAAAATGAATAGCCTGAAAATGTGTGAATAATATGAAGAGCCTCAAAAGGTGTCAAGAATATGAGGAGTATGAAACGGTATGATAAATAGCAGGAAAATGAAGCGGTGTTGAAAAACATGAAGAGTCGGAAATCATGTGAAAAATATGAAGAGCTTCAAAAATGTGACAAATATGAAGAGCTTCAAAAGGTGTCAAAAATGAGATGAGCATGAAACGGTCTGAAAAATAGGAGGAGCATGAAGGGGTGTTGAAAATCATGAAGATAAAGAAAAGGTGTGAAAAATATGAAGAGCTTCAAAAGGTGTCAAAATGAGATGAGCATGAAACGTCTGAAAAATAGGAGGAGCATGAAGTGGTGTTGAAAAACATGAAAAGCCTGAAAATGTGTGAAAAATATGAAGAGCTTCAAAAGGTGTGAAATATATGAGGTGCAAGAAACGGTCTGAAAAATTGGAGGAGCATTAAGCGTTGTTGAAAAACATGAAGAGCCTGAAAAGGTGTGAAAAATATGAAGAGCTTCAAAAGGTGTCAAAAATATGAGGAGCATGAAACGTTCTGAAAAATAGGAGGTGCATGAAGCGTTGTTGAAAAACATGAAGAGCCTGAAAAGGTGTGAAAAATATGAAGAGCTTCAAAAGGTGTCAAAAATATGAGGAGCATGAAACGGTCTGAAAAATAGGAGGAGCATGAAGCGGTGTTCAAAAACATGAAGTGCCTGAAAAGGTGTGAAAAATTAGAAGAGCTTCAAAAGGTGTCAAAAATATGAGGATCATGAAATGGTCTGAAAAATAGGAGGAGCATGAAGCTGTGTTCAAAAACATGAAGAGCTGAAAAGGTGTGAAAAATAGAAAAGCCTCAAAACGTGTCAAAAATATGAGGAGCATGAAACGGTCTGAACAATAGCAGGAGCATGAAGCGGTGTAGAAAAACATGAAGAGTCTGAAAATGTGTGAAAATATGAAGAGCTTCAAATATATGAAAAATATGAAGAGCTTCAAAAGGTGTGACGAATATGAAGAGCTTCAAAAGGTGTAAAAATGAGATGAGCATGAAACGGTCTGAAAAATAGGAGGAGAATGAAGCGGTGTTGAAAACCATGAAGAGCCTGAAAAGGTGTGAAAAATATGGAAAGTTTCAAAAGGTGTCAAAAATATGTGGAGCATGATACGGTCTCAAAAATAGGAGGAGCATGAAGTGGTGTTCAAAAACAAGAAGAGCCTGAAAAGGTGTGAAAAATATGAAGAGCTTCAAAAGGTTTCAAATATATGAGGAGCATGAAACGGTCTGAAAAATAGGAGGAGCATGAAGCCGTGTTCAAAAATATGAAGAGCATGAAAAGGTGTGAAAAATATGAGGAGTTTCAAAATGTGTCAAAAATATGAGGAGCATGAAACGGTCTGAAAATTAGGAGGAGCATGAAGCGGTGTTCAAAAACATGAAGAGCCTGAAAAGGTGTGAAAAATATGAAGAGCTTCAAAAGGTGTCAAAAATATGAGGAGCATGAAACGGTCTGAAAAATAGGAGGAGCATAAAGCCGTGTTCAAAAACATGAAGAGCCTGAAAAGGTGTGAAAAATATGAAGAGCTTCAAAAGTTTCAAAAATATGAGGAGCATGATATGGTTTGAAAAATAGGAGGAGCATGAAGCGGTGTTGAAAAACATAAAGAGTGTGAAAACGTGTGAAAATACGAAGAGCTTCAAAAATATTAAAAATATGAAGAGCTTCAAAAGTTGTGAAAAATATGAAGAGATTAAAAAGGTGTCAAAAATGAGATGAGCATGAAACGGTCTTAAAAATAGGAGGAGCATGAAGCGGTGTTGAAAATCATGAAGAGCCTGAAAAGGTGTGAACAATATGAAAAGCTTCAAAAGGTGTCAAAATGAGATGAGCATGAAACGCTCTGAAAAATAGGAGCAGCATGAAGTGGTGTTGAAAAAAATGAAAAGCCTGAAAAGGTGTGAAACATATGAAGAGCTTCAAAAGGTGTCAAAAATATGAGGAGAATGAAACGGTCTGCAAAATAGGAGGAGCATGAAATAGTGTTCAAAAACATGAAGAGCCTGAAAAGGTGTGACAAATATGAAGAGCTTCAAAAGGTGTGAAATACATGAGGAGGATTAAACGTTCTGAAAAATAGGAGGAGCATGAAGCGGTGTTCAAAAACATGAAGAGCCTGGAAAGGTGTGAAAAATATGAAGAGCTTGAATAGATGTCAAAAATATGAGGAGGATGAAACGGTCTGAAAACTAGGAGGAGCATGAAGCCATGTTCAAAAACATGAAGAGCCTGAAAAGGTGTGAAAAATACGAAGAGCTTCAAAAGGTGTCAAAAATATGAGGAGCATGAAACGGTCTGAAAAATAGCAGGGGCATGAAGCGGTGTTCAAAAACATGAAGAGCCTGAAAATGTGTGAAAATTATAAAGAGCTTCAAATGATGTGAAAAATATGAAGAGCTTCAAAAGTGTCAAAAATGAGATGAGCATGAAACGGTCTGAAAAATAGGAGGAGCATGAAGCGGTGTTGAAAAACATGAAGAACCTGAAAAGGTGTGAGAAATATCAAGAGCTTCAAAAGGTGTCAAATATATGAGGAGCATGAAACTTTCTGAAAAAGAGGAGGAGCATGAAGCGGTGTTGAAAAACATGAAGAGCCTGAAAAGCTGTGTAAAATATGAAGAGGTTCTAAAGGTGTCAAAAATATGAGGAGCATGAAACTGTCTTAAAAATAGGTGGATTATGAAACGGTGTTCAAAAACATGAAGAACCTGAAAAGGTGTGAAAAATATGAAAAGCCTCAAAACCTGTCAAAAACATGAGGAGCATGAAACGGTCTGAAAAATAGCAGGGTCATGAAGCGGTGTTGAAAAACATGAAGAGTCTGAAAACGTGTGAAAATATGAAGAGCTTCAAACATATGAAAAATATGAAGAGCTTCAAAAGGTGTGAAAAATATGAACAGTTTCAAAAGGTGACAAAAATGAGATGAGCATGAAACGGTCTGAAAAATAGGAGGAGCATGAAGTGATGTTGAGAAACCTGAAGAGACTGAAAAGGTGTGAAAAATATGAAGAGCTACAAAAGATGTGAAATATATGAGGAGCATGAAATGATCTGAAAAATAGAAGGAGCATGAAACGGTGTTGAAAAACATGAAGAGCCTGAAAAGGTGTGAAAAATATTAAGATCTTCAAAAGGTGTCAAAATATGAGGAGCATGAAACGGTCTGAAAAATAGGAGGAACATGAGGCACGGTTGAAAAACATGAGAGCCTGAAAAGGTGTGAAAAATATGAATAGCTTCAAAAGGTGTCAAAAATATGAGGAGCATGAAACAGTCTGAAAAATAGGAGGAGCATGAACTGGTGTTGAAAAACATGAAGAGCCTGAAAAGTTGTGAAAAATATGAAGAGCATTAAAAGGTGTCAAAAATATGAGGAGCATGAAACGGTCTGAAAAATAGGAGGAGCATGAACTGGTGTTGAAAAACATGAAGAGCCTGAAAAGTTGTGAAAAATATGAAGAGCATTAAAAGGTGTCAAAAATATGAGGAGCATGAAACGGTCTGAAAAAAAGGAGGAGTATGAAGCGGTGTTGAAAACATGAAAAGGCTGAAAATGTGTGAAAAATATGAAGAGCTTCCAAAGGTGTGAAAAATATGAATAGCTTCGAAATGTGTCAATAATGAGAGGAGCATGAAACGGTGTGAAAAATAGGAGGAGCATGAAGTGGTGTTGACAAACATGAAGAGCTGAAAAGCTGAGAAAAATATGATGAGCTTTAAAAGGTCTCAAATATATGAGGAGCATGAAATTTTCTGAAAAATAGGAGGAGCATGAAACGTTGTTCATAACATGAAGAGCCTGAAAAGGTGTGAAAAATATAAAGAGCTTCAAAACCTGTCAAACATTGAGGAGCATGAAACGATCTGAAAAATAGGAAGAGCATGACGCAGTGTTGAAAAACATGAAGAGGCTGAAAAGTTGTGAAAAATATGAAGAGCTTCAAAAGGTGTCAGAAATGAGAGAGCATGAAACGGTCTGAAAAATAGGAGGAGCATGAAGCAATGTTCAAAAACATGAACAGCCTGAAAAGGTGTTCAGAATCATGAAGAGCCTGAAAAGTTGTGAAAAATATGAAGATATTCAAAAGGTGTCAAAAATATGAGGAGCATGAAACTGTCAGATAAATAGGAGGAGCATGAGGCGGTGTTGAAAACATGAAGAGCCTGAGAAGTTGTGAAAAATATAAAGAGCTTCAAAAGGTGTCAAAAACAATGTGGGGCATGAAACGGTCTGAAAAATAGGAGGAGCATGATGCGGTGTTCAAAAACATGAAGAACCTGAAAATGTGTGAAAAATATGAAGAGCTTCAAAAGGTGTCAAAATATGAGGAGCATGAAAGGGTTTTAAAAATAGGAGAAGCATGAAACAGTGTTGAAAACATGAAGAGCATGAAAAGTTGTGAAACATATGAAGAGCTTCAAAAGGTGTCAAAATATGAGGAGCATGAAACGGTCTGAAAAAAGGAGGAGCATGAAGCAGTGTTGAAAACATGAAGAGTCTGAAAATGTGTGAAAAATATGAAGAGCTTCAAAACGTGTCAAGAATATGAGGACCACGAAACGGTCTGAAAAATACGAGGAGCATGAAGCGGTGTGGAAAAACATGAAGACTCTGAAAAGGTGTGAAAAAAGTGAAGAGCTTCAAAAGGTGTCAAAAATATGAGGAGGATAAAACGGTCTGAAAAATAGGAGGAGCATGAAGCGGAGTGGAAAACATGAAGAGCCTGAAAACGTGTGAAATATATGAAGAGCTTCAAAACGTGTCAAAATATGAGGAGCATGAAATGGTCTGAAAAATAAGAGGAGCATGAAGCGGTGTTGAAAACCATGAAGAGCCTGAAAAGTTGTGAAATATATGAAGACCTTCAAAATGTATCAAAAATATGAAGAGCATGAAACCGTCTGAAAAATAGGAGGATCATGAAGCAGTGTTGAAAACAATGAAGAGCTTCAAAAGGTGTGAAAAATGTGAGGAGCATGAAACGGTCTGAAAAATAGGAGGAAGATGAAGCAGTGTTGAAAAACATGAACAGCCTGCAAAGGTGTGAAAAATATGAAGAGCTTCAAAACGTGTCAAAAATATGAGGAGCAGGAAACGGTCTGAAAAATACGAGGAGCATGAAGCGGTGTTGAAAAACATGAAGAGTCTTAAAAGATGTGAAAAATATGAAGAGCTTAAAAATGTGTCAAAAAAGGAGGAGGATGAAACGTTGTTAAAAAAACATGAAGAGCCTGAAAAGGTGTGAAATATATGAAGAGCTTTAAAAGGTGTGAAAAATATCAAGAGCTTCAAAAGGTGTGAAATACATGAGGAGCATGAAACTCTCTGAATAATAGGAGGAGCATGAAGTGCTGTTCAAAACATGAAGAGCCTGAAAAGGTGTGAAAAATATGAAGAGCTTCAAAACGTGTCAAGAATATGAGGACCACGAAACGGTCTGAAAAATACGAGGAGCATGAAGCGGTGTGGAAAAACATGAAGACTCTGAAAAAGTGTGAAAAAAGTGAAGAGCTTCAAAAGGTGTCAAAAATATGAGGAGGATAATACGGTCTGTAAAATAGGAGGAGCATGAAGCGGAGTGGAAAACATGAAGAGCCTGAAAACGTGTGAAATATATGAAGAGCTTCAAAAGGTGTCAAAATATGAGGAGCATGAAATGGTCTGAAAAATAAGAGGAGCATGAAGCGGTGTTGAAAACCGTGAAGAGCCTGAAAAGTTGTGAAATATATGAAGACCTTCAAAATGTATCAAAAATATGAAGAGCATGAAACCGTCTGAAAAATAGGAGGATCATGAAGCATTGTTGAAAACAATGAAGAGCTTCAAAAGGTGTGAAAAATGTGAGGAGCATGAAACGGTCTGAAAAATAGGAGGAACATGAAGCAGTGTTGAAAAACATGAACAGCCTGCAAAGGTGTGAAAAATATGAAGAGCTTCAAAACGTGTCAAAAATATGAGGAGCAGGAAACGGTCTGAAAAATACGAGGAGCATGAAGCGGTGTTGAAAAACATGAAGAGTCTTAAAAGATGTGAAAAATATGAAGAGCTTCAAAATGTGTCAAAAAAGGAGGAGGATGAAACGTTGTTAAAAAAACATGAAGAGCCTGAAAAGGTGTGAAATATATGAAGAGCTTCAAAAGGTGTGAAAAATATCAAGAGCTTCAAAAGGTGTGAAATAAATGAGGAGCATGAAACTCTCTGAATAATAGGAGGAGCATGAAGTGCTGTTCAAAACATGAAGAGCCTGAAAAGGTGTGAAAAATATGAAGAGCTTCAAAACGTGTCAAAAATATGAGGAGCATGAAACGGTCTGAAAAATAGGATCAGCATGAAGCGGAGTGGAAAAATATGAAGAGCTTGAAAAGGTGTGAAAAATATGAAGAGCTTCAAAAGGTGTGAAATAAATGAGGAGCATGAAACGGTCTGAAAAATAGGAGGAGCATGAAGCGGTGTTGAAAAACATCAAGAGCCTGAAAAGGTGTGAAAAATATAAAGAGCTTCAAAAGGTGTGAAAAATATGAGGAGCATGAAACGGTCTGAAAAATAGGAGGAGCATGAAGCGGTGTTGAAAAACATGAAAAGCCTGAAAAGGTGTGAAAAATATGAAGAGCTTCAAAAGGTGTCAAAAATATGAGGAGCATGAAACGGTCTGAAAAATAGGAGTTGCAAGAAGCGGTGTTCAAAAACATGAAGAGCCTGAAAACGTGTGAAAAATATGAAGAGCTTCAAAAGCTGTGAAAAATATGAAGAGCTTCAAAACGTGTCAAAAATGAGATGAGCATGAAACGGTTTGAAAAATAGGAGGAGCAAGAAGCGTTTGTGAAAAACATGAAGAGACTGAAAAGGTGTGAAAAATATGAAAAGCTTCATAAGATGTCAAAAATATGAGGAGCATGAAACGGTCTGAATTATAGCAGGAGCATGAAGCGGTGTTCAAAAACATGAAGAGCCTGAAAAGGTGAGAAAAATATGAAGAGCTTCAAAAGCTGTCAAAAATATGAGAAGCATGAAACGGTCTGAAAAATAGGAGGAGCATGAAGCGGTGTTCAAAAACATGAAAAGCCTGAAAAGGTGTGAAAAATATGAAGAGCTACAAAAGGTGTGAAAAATATGAGGAGCATGAAACGGTCTGCAAACCTGGAGGAGCTTGAAGTGGTGTTGAAAAACATGAAGAGCCTGAAAAGGTGTGAAAAATCTGAAAAGCTTCAAAAGGAGTCAAAAATGTGATGAGCATGAAACGGTCTGAGAAATAGGAGGAGCATGAAGTGATGTTCAAATAATGAAGAGCGTGAAAAGGAGTGATATATATGCAGAGTTTCAAAAGGTGTCAAAAATATGAGGAGCATGAAACGGTCTGAAAAATACGAGCAGCATGATGTGGTCTTGAAAAACATGAAGAACCTGAAAGGTGTGAAAAATATGAAAAGCTTCACAAGGTGTCAAAAATAGGAGGAGCATGATACGGTTTGAAAAAAGGAGTAGCATGAAGTGGTATTGAAAACATGAATAGCCTGGAGAGGTGTGAAATATATGAAGAGCTTCAAAAGGTGTGAAAAATATGAAAAGCTTCAGAAGTTGTGAAATACATGACGAGCATGAAAATCTCTGAAAAATAAGAGGAGCATGAAGTGGTGTTGAAAAACGTGAATAGCCTGTAAAGGTGTGAACATATGAAGAGCTTGAAAAGGTGTCAAAACTATGAGGAGCATGAAACGGGCTGAAAAATAGGAGGAGCATGAAGCGGTGTTGAAAAAAATGAAGAGCTTGAAAAGGTGTGAAAAATATGAAGAGCTTCAAAAGATGTCAAAAATATAGGAGAATGAAACGGTCTGAAAAATAGGAAGAGCATGAAACGGTGTTCAAAACATGAAGAGCAGAAAAGGTGTGAAAAATATGAAGAGCTTCAAAAGGTTTCAAAAATATGAGAAGCATGAAACTCTCTGAAAAATAGGAGGAGCATGAAGCGGTGTTGAAAAACATGAAGAGCCTGAAAAGATGTGAAAAATATGAAGAGCTTCAAAAGTTGTCAAATATATGAGGAGCATGAAACGGTCTGAAAAATAGGAGGAGCATGAAGCTGTGTTCAAAAACATGGAGAGCCTGAAAAGGTGTGAAAAATATGAAGAGCTTCAAAATGTGTTAAAAATAGGAGGAGCGTGAAACGGTCTGAAAAATTGGAGGAGCTTGAAGCTGTGTTCAAAAACATGAAGAGCCTGAAAAGGTGTGAAATATATGAAGAGCTTCAAAATGTGTTAAAAATACGAGGAGCGTGAAACGGTCTGAAAAATTGGAGGAGCATGAAACGGTGTTCAAAAACATGAAGAACCTGAAAAGGTGTGAAAAATATGAAGAGCCTCAAAAGGTGTGAAAAATATGAAGAGCTTAAAAAGGTGTCAAAAATTAGATGAGCAAGAAAAGTTCTGAAAAATATGAGGAGCATGAAGTGGTGTTGAAAAAATGAAGAGCCTGAAAAGGTGTGAAATATATGAAGAGCCTGAAAAGTTGTGAAAAATATGAAGAGCTTCAAAAAGTGTCAAAAATATGAGGAGCATGACACGGTCTGAAAAATAGGAGGAACATGAAGCGGTGTTGAAAAACATGAAGAGCCTGAAAAGGTGTGAAAAATATGAAGAGTTTCAAAAATATGAAAAATATGAGGAGCTTCAAAAGCTGTGAAAAATATGAAGAGCATGAAACGATCTGAAAAACAGGAGGAGCAAGTAACGGTTTTCAAAACATGAAGAGCCTGAAAATGTGTGAAATATATGAAGAGATTCAAAAAGTGTGAAAAATATGAAGAGCTTAAGAAAGGTGTCAAAAATGAGATGAGCATGAAACGGTCTGAAAAAGAGGAGGAGCATGAAGCATTGTAGAAAAAAAATGAAGAGTCTGAAAAGGTGTTAAATATATGAAGAGCTTCAAAAGTTGTCAAAAATATGAGGAGCATGATACGGTCTGAAAAAGAGGGGAAACATGAAGCGGTGTTGAAAAACATGAAGAGCCTGAAAAAGTGTGAAAAATATGAAGAGCTTCAAAAGGAGTCAAAAATATGAGGAGCATGAAACGGTCTGAAAAATAGGAGGAGCATGAAGCGGTGTTCAAACATGAAGAGCCTGAAAAGGTGTGAAAAATATGAAGGGCTTCAAAAGGTGTGAAAAATATGAAGAATTTCAAAATCTGTCAAAAATGAGATGAGCATGAAACGGTCTGAAAAATATGAGGAGCATGAAGTGGTGTTGAAAAACATGAAAAGCCTGAAAACGTGTGAAAAATATGAAGAGATTCAAAACGTGTCAAAAATGAGATGAGCATGAAAGGGTCTGAAAAATAGGAGGAGCATGGAACGGTGTTCAAAAACATGAAGAGCCAGCACAATTTGAAAAATATGAAGAGCTTCAAAAGCTGTCAAATATATGAGGAGCATCAAACGGTCCAAAAAATAGGAGGAGCATGAAGTGGTGTTGAAAAACATGAAGAGCCTGAAAATGTGTGAAAAATATGAAGAGCTTCAAAAGGTGTCAAAAATATGAGGAGCATGAAGCGGTCTGAAAAATGGGAGGAGCATCAAGCTGTGTTCAAAAACAGGAAGAGCCTGAAAAGCTGTGAAAAATATGAAGAGCTTCAAAAGGTGTGAAATACATGAGGAGCATGAAACGGACTGAAAATTACGAGGAGCATGAAGCTGTGTTTAAAAACATGAAGAGCGTGAAAAGCTGTGAAAAATATGAAGAGCTTCAAAAGTTGTGAAATACATGAGGAGCATGACACGGACTGAAAATTACGAGGAGCATGAAGCTGTGTTCAAAAACATGAAGAGCCTGAAAATGTGTGAAAAATATGAAGAGCTTCAAAATGTGTCAAATATATGAGGAGCATGAAACGGTCTGAAAAATAGGAGGAGTATGAAGCAGTGTTCAAAAACATGAAGAGCCTGAAAAGGTGTGAAAAATATGAAGAGCTTCAAATGGTGTCACAAATATGAGTAGCATGAAATGGTCTGAACAATAGGAGGAGCATGAAACGGTGTTGAAAAACATGAAGAGCCTGAAAAGATGTGAAAACTATGAAGAGCTTCAAAAGGTGTCAAATATATGAGGAGCATGAAACGGTCTTCTAAATAGCAGCAGCATGAAGCGGTGTTGAAAAACATGAAGAGCCTGAAAAGGTGTCAAAAATATGAGGAGCATGAAACGGTCTGAAAAATAGGAGGAGAATGAAATGGTATTCAAAAACATGAAGAGCATGAAAAGGTGTGAAAAATATGAAGAGCCTCAAAACATGTCAAAAATATGAGGAGCATGAAACGGTCTGAAAAATAGGAGGAGCATGAAGCAGTGTTCAAAAACATGAAGAACATGAAAAGGTGTGAAAAATGTGAAGAGCATCTAAAGACGTCAAAAATATGAGGAGCATGAAATGGTCTGAAAAATAGGAGGAGCAGGAAGCGGTGTTGAAAAACATGAAGAGCTTGAAATGGTGTCAAAAATATGAAGAACTTCAAAAGGTGTCAAAAATATGAGGAGCTTGAAACAGTCTGAAAAATAGGAGGAGCATGAAGCGATGTTGAAAAACATGAAGAGCGTGAAAACGTGTGATAAATATGCAGAGCTTCAAAAGGTGTGAAAAATAGGAGGAGCATGAAGCATTGTTCAAAAACATGAAGAGCCTGAAAATGTTTGAAAAATATGAAGAGCTTCAGAATGTGTCAAAAATATGAGGAGCATGAAAAGTTCTGAAAAATATGAGGAGCATGAATTGGTATTCAAAACCATAAAGATCCTGAAAAGGTCTGAAAAATATGAAGAGCCTCAAAACGTGTCAAAAATATGAGGAGCATGAAACGGTCTGAAAAATAGGAGGAGAATGAAGAGGTGTTGAAAAACATGAAGAGCCTGAAAACGTGTGAAAAATATGAAGAGCTTCAAAAGGTGTGAAATATATGAGATGCATGAAACGGTCTGAAAAATAGGAGGAGAATGAAGCTGTGTTCAAAAACATGAGAGCCTGAAAAGATGTGAAAAATATGAAGAGCTTCAAAAGGTGTGAAATACATGAGGTGCATGAAAAGATCTGAAAAATAGGAGAAGCATGAAGCGGTGTTCAAAAACATGAAGAGCCTGAAAAGGTGTGAAAAATATGAAGACCTTCAAAATGTGTGAAAAATATGATGCATGAAAAGGTCAGAAAAATAGGAGGAGCATGAAGCAGTGTTCAAACACATGAAGAGCCTGAAAAGGTGAATAATATATGAAAAGCGTCAAAGTTTTCAAAAATATGAGGAGCATGAAACGGTCTGAAAAATAGGAGGACTATGAAACGGTGTTTAAAAACATGAAGAGCCTGGAAAGGTGTGAAAAATATGAAGAGCTTCAAAAGGAGTGAAATACATGAGGAGCATGAAACGGTCTAAAAAATAGGAGGAGCATGAAAAGGTCTTCAAAATCATGAAGAGCCTGAAAAGGTGTGAAAAAATATGAAGAGCTTCAAAAGGTGTCAAAAATATAGGAGAATGAAACGGTCTGAGAAATAGGAGGAGCATGAAACGGTGTTCAAAACATGAAGAGCTGAAAAGGTGTGAAATATATGAACAGCTTCAAAAGGTGTCAAAAATATGAGAAGCATGAAACTCTCTGAAAAATAGGAGGAGCATGAAGCGGTGTTGAAAAACATGAAGAGCCTGAAAAGATGTGAAAAATATGAAGAGCTTCAAAAGTTGTCAAATATATGAGGAGCATGAAACGGTCTGAAAAATAGGAGGAGCATGAAGCTGTGTTCAAAAACATGAAGAGCCTGAAAAGGTGTGATAAATATGCAGAGCTTCAAAATGTGTTAAAAATAGGAGGAGCGTGAAACGGTCTGAAAAATTGGAGGAGCTTGAAGCTGTGTTCAAAAACATGAAGAACCTGAAACGGTGTGAAAAATATGAAGAGCCTCAAAAGGTGTGAAAAATATGAAGAGCTTCAAAATGTGTTAAAAATATGAGGAGCGTGAAACGGTCTGAAAAATTGGAGGAGCATGAAACGGTGTTCAAAAACATGAAGAACCTGAAACGGTGTGAAAAATATGAAGAGCCTCAAAAGGTGTGAAAAATATGAAGAGCTTCAAAAGGTGTCAAAAATTAGATGAGCAAGAAAAGTTCTGAAAAATAGGAGGAGCATGAAGTGGTGTTGAAAAAATGAAGAGCCTGAAAAGGTGTGAAATATATGAAGAGCCTGAATAGTTGTGAAAAATATGAAGTGCTTCAAAAGGTGTCAAAAATATGAGGAGCATGACACGGTCTGAAAAATAGGAGGAACATGAAGCGGTGTTGAAAAACATGAAGAGCCTGAAAAGGTGTGAAAAATATGAAGAGTTTCAAAAATATGAAAAATATGAGGAGCTTCAAAAGCTGTGAAAAATATGAGGAGCATGAAACGATCTGAAAAATAGGAGGAGCAAGAAACGGTTTTCAAAACATGAAGAGCCTGAAAAGGTGTGAAATATATGAAGAGATTCAAAAAGTGTGAAAAATATGAAGAGCTTCAAAAGGTGTCAAAAATGAGATGAGCATGAAACGGTCTGAAAAAGAGGAGGAGCATGGAACGGTGTTCAAAATCATGAAGAGCCTGAAAAGGTGTGAAAAAATATGAAGAGCTTCAAAAGGTGCGAAAAATATGAGGAGCATGAAACGGTCTGAAAAATAGGAGGAGCATGAAGCAGTGTTGAAAAACATGAAGAGCCTGAAAAGGTGTGAAAAATATGAAGAGCTTCAAAAGATGTCAAAAATATGAGGAGCATGAAACAGTCTGAAAAATAGGAGGAGCATGAAGCGGTGTTCAAAAACATGAAGAGCCTGAAAAGTTGTGAAAAATATGAAGAGGTTCAAAAGGTGTGAAATACATAAGCAGCATGAAACGGTCTGAAAAATAGGAGGAGCATGATTTGGTGTTCAAAAACAGGAAGAGCCTGAAATGTTGTGAAAAATATGAAGAGCTTCAAACGGTGTCAAAAATGAGAGGAGCATGAAACGGTGTGAAAAATAGGAGGAGCATGAAGTGGTGTTGAAAAACGTGAAGAGCCTGAAAAGGTGTGAAAAATATGAAGAACTTCAAAAGGTGTCAAAAATATGAGCAGCATGAAACGGTCTGAAAAACAGGAGGAGCATGAAACGGTGTTCAAAAACATGAAGAGCCTGGAGAAGTGTGAAAAATATGAAGAGCTTCAAAAGGCGTCAAAAATATGAGGAGCATGAAACGGTCTGAAAAAAAGGAGGAGCCTGAAGCGGTGTTGAAAAACATGAAGAGCCTGAAAAGGTGTGAATAATATGAAGAGCTTCAAAAGGTGTCAAAAATATGAGGAGCATGAAACCGTCTGAAAAATAGTAGGAGCATGAAGCGGTGTTGAAAACATCAAGAGCCTGAAAAGGTGTGAAAAATATGAAGAGGTTCAAAAGTTGTGAAAAATATGAGGAGCATGAAACGGTCTGAAAATTAGGAGGAGCACGAAGCGGTGTTGAATATATGAAGAGCCTGAAAAGGTGTGAAGAATATGAAGATCTTCAAAAGATGTGACAAATATGAGAATCATGAAACGGTCCGAAAAATAAGAGGAGCATGAAGCGATGTTCAAAAATATGAAGAGCCTGAAAAGGTGTGAAAAACAGGAAGAGATTCAAAAGGTGTGAAATATATGAGGAGCATGAAACGGTCTGAAAAATAGGAGGAGGATGAAGCTGTGTTCAAAAGCATGAGAGCGTGAAAATGTGTGAAAAATATGAAGAGCTTCAAAAGGTGTGAAAAATATGAGGAGGATGAAAAGGTCTGAAAAGTAGGAGGAGCATGAAGCAGTGTTCAAAAACATGAAGAGCCTGAAAAGGTGTGAAATATATGAAAAGCTTCAAAAGTTTTCAAAAATACGAGGAGCATGAAACGGTCTGAAAAATAGGAGGAGTATGAAACGGTGTTTAAAAACATGAAGAGCCAGGAAAGGTGTGAAAAATATGAAGACCATCAAAAGGAGTGAAATACATGAGGAACATGAAATGGTCTAAAAGATAGGAGGACCATGAAAAGGTCTTCAAAAACATGAAGAGCCTGAAAAGATGTGAAAACTATGAAGAGATTCAAAAGTTCTCAAATATATGAGGAGCATGAAACAGTCTGAAAAATAGGAGGAGCATGAAGCGATGTTGAAAAACATGAAGAGCGTGAAAACGTATGATAAATATGAAGAGCTTCAAAAGGTGTCTAAAAGAGATGAGCATGAAACGGTCTGAAAAATAGGAGGAGCATGAAGCTGTGTTCAAAATCATGAGAACCAGAAAAGGTGTGAAAAATATGAAGAGCTTCAAAAGGTGTGAAATATTTGCGGAGAATAAAATGGTCTGAAAAATAGGAGGATCATGAAGCGGTGTTCAAAACATGAAGAGACTGAAAAGGTGTGAAAAATATGAAGAGCTTCAAAAGGTGTCAAAAATATTAGGAGCAGGAAACGGTCTGAAAAATAGGAAGAGCATGAAGCGGTGTTGAAAAACATGAAGAGCCTGTAAAGGAGTGAAATAAATGAAGAGCTTCAAAAGGTGTCAAAAATATGAGGAGCAAGAAACGGTCTGAAAAATAGAAGGAGCATGAAACGGTCTGAAAAATAGGAGGAGCATAAAGCCGTTTTGAAAAACATGAAGAGCCTGAAAAGGTGTGAAAAATATGAAGAGCTTCAAAAGGTGTCAAAAATATGAGGAGCATGAAACGGTCTGAAATATAGGAGGAGCATGAAGCCGTGTTCAAAAACATGAACAGCATGAAAATGTGTGAAAAATATGAAGAGCTTCAAAATGTGTTAAAAAAAGAGGAGCATGAAACGGCCTGAAAAATAGAAGGAGCATGAAACGGTCTGAAAAATAGGAGGAGCAAGAATCGGTGTTGAAAACATGAAGAGCATGAAATGGTGTGAAAAATATGAAGAACTTCAAAAGGTAACAAAAATATGAGGAGCATGAAACGTTCTGAAAAATAGGAGGAGCATGAAGCGATGTTGAAAAACATGAAGAGCGGGAAAACGTGTGAAAATATGCAGAGCTTCAAAAGGTGTGAAAAATAGGAGGAGCATGAAGCATTGTTCAAAAACATGAAGAGCCTGAAAATGTTTGAAAAATATGAAGAGCTTCAGAATGTGTCAAAAATATGAGGAGCATGAAAAGTTCTGAAAAATATGAGGAGCATGAAATGGTATTCAAAACCATAAAGATCCTGAAAAGGTCTGAAAAATATGAAGAGCCTCAAAACGTGTCAAAAATATGAGGAGCATGAAACGGTCTGAAAAATAGGAGGAGAATGAAGAGGTGTTGAAAAACATGAGAGCCTGAAAACGTGTGAAAAATATGAAGAGCTTCAAAAGGTGTGAAATACATGAGATGCATGAAACGGTCTGAAAAATAGGAGGAGAATGAAGCTGTGTTCAAAAACATGAGAGCCTGAAAATGTGTGAAAAATATGAAGAGCTTCAAAAGGTGTGAAATACATGAGGTGCATGAAAAGATCTGAAAAATAGGAGAAGCATGAAGCGGTGTTCAAAAACATGAAGAGCCTGAAAAGGTGTGAAAAATATGAAGACCTTCAAAATGTGTGAAAAATATGATGCATGAAACGGTCAGAAAAATAGGAGGAGCATGAAGCAGTGTTCAAAAACATGAAGAGCCTGAAAAGGTGTGACATATATGAAAAGCGTCAAAGTTTTCAAAAATATGAGTAGCATGAAACGGTCTGAAGCGGTGTTGAAAAACATGAAGTGCCTGAAAAGGTGTGAAAATATGAAGAGCTTCAAAAGGTGTCAAAAATATGAGGAACATGAAATGATCTGAAAAATAAGACGAATATGAAAAGGTCTGAAAAATAGGAGGAGCATGAAGCGGTATGCAAAAACTTGAAGAGTCTGAAAAGATGTGAAATATATGAAGAGTTTCAAAAGGTGTCAAAAATAAGAGGAGCATGAAACGGTCTGAAAAATATGAGGATCATGAAGCGGTTGTGAAAAACATGAAGAGCCTGAAAAGGTGTGAAATATATGAAGAGATTCAAAAGGTGGCAAAAATAGGAGGAGCATGAAACGTTCTGAAAATTAGGAGGAGCATGAAGCGGTGTTGAAAGCATGATGAGCGTGAAAAAGTGTAGAAAATATGAAGAGATACAAAAGATGTCAAAAATATAAGGAGCATGAAACGGTCTGAAAATTGGAGGAGCATGAAGTGGTGTTGAAAAACATGAAGAGCCTGAAAATTTGTGAAATACATGAAGAGCTTCAAAAGGTGTCAAAAATATGAGGAGCATGAAACGGTCTGAAAAATAGGAGGAGCATGTAGCGGTTGTGAAAAACATGAAACCCCTGAAAAAGTGTGAAATATATGAAGAGCTTCAAAAGGTGTGAAAAATATGAGGAGCATGAAACGGTCTGAAAAATAGGAGGAGCATGAAACAGTGTTCAAAAAAATGAAGAGCCTGACAAGGTGTGAAAAATATGAAGAGCTTCAAAAGGTGTCAAATTATGAGGAGTCTGAAACGGTCTGAAAAATAGGAGGAGCATGAAGCGGTGTTCAAAAACATGAAGAGCCTTAAAATGTTTGAAAAATATGAAGAGCTTGAATTGGTGTGAAAAATATGAAGAGCTTCAAAAGGTGTCAGAAATGAGAGAGCATGAAACGGTCTGAAAAATAGGAGGAGCATGAAGCAATGTTCAAAAACATGAAGAGCCTTAAAAGGTCTGCAAAAAATGAAGCACTTCAAAAGGTGTGAAAAATATGAAAAGCTTCAAAAGCTGTCAAAAAAGAGGTGAGCATGAAACGGTCTGAGAAATTGGAGCAGCATGAAGCGGTGTTGAAAAACATGAAGAGACTGAAAAGGGTTGAAAAATATGAAGAGGTTCAAAAGATGTGAAAAATATGAAGTGCTTTAAAAGCTCACAAAAATTAAATGAGCATGAAACGGTCTGAAAAATAGGAGGAGCATGAAACGTTGTTCAAAAGATGAAGAGCCTGAATAGGTGTGAAAAGTATGAAGAGCTTCAAAAGGTGTGAAATATATGAGGAGCATGAAACGGTCTGAAAAATAGAAGGAGCATCAAGCTGTGTTGAAAAATATGAAGAGCCTGAAAAGGTGTGAAAAATATGAAGAGCTTCAAACGTGTCAAAAATATGAGGAACATGAAAGAGTCTGAAAAATAGGAGGAGCATGAAACGGTGTTCAAAATATGAAGGGCCTGAAAAGGTGTGAAATATATGAAGAGCCTCAAAACGTGTCAAAAATATGAGGAGCATGAAACTGTCTGAAAAATAGGAAGAGCAGGAAGCGGTGTTGAAAAACATGAAGAGACTGAAAACGTGTGAATAATATGAAGAGCTTCAAAAGGTTTGAAAAATATGAAGAGATTCAAAAGGTGTGAAAAATATGAAGAGCTTCAGAAGGTGTCAAAAATGAGATGAGCATGAAACGGTTTGAAAAATAGGAGGAGCATGAAACGTTCTGAAAAATAGGAGGAGCATGAATCGGTGTTGAAAAACATGAAGAGCCTTAAAAGGTGTGAAAAATATGAAGAGCTTCAAAAGGTGTCAAAAATATGAGGAGCATGAGACGGTCTGAAAAATAGGAGGAGCATGACGGGGTTCAAAAACATGAAGAGCCTGAAAAGGTGTGAAAAATATGAAGAGTTTCAAAAGATGTGAAAAACATGAAGAGCTTCAAAAGCTCTCAAAAATTAAATGAGCATGAAACGGTCTGAAAAATAGGAGGAGCATGAAACGGTGTTCAGAAACATGAAGAGCCTGAAAAGGTGTGAAAAATATGAGAGCTTCAAAACGTGTGAAATACATGAGAAGCATGAAACGGTTTGAAAAATAGAAGGAGAATGAAGCTGTGTTGAAAAACATGAAGAGACTGAAAAGGTGTAAAAAATATGAAGAGCTTCAAAAGGTTTCAAAAAAATGAGGAGAATGAAACGGTCTGAAAAACGGGAGGATCATGAAGCGGTGTTGAGAAACATGAAGAGCCTGAAAAGGTGTGAAAAATATGTAGAGCTTCAAAACGTGTGAAAAATATGAAAAGCTTCAGAAGGTGTGAAATACATGAGGAGCATGAAACGGTCTGAAAAATAGGAGGATCATGAAACCGTGTTCAAAAACATGAAGAGCCTGAAAAGGTGTGAAAAATATGAAGAGCTTCAAAACGTGTGAAAAATATGAAGAGCTTCGGAAGGTGTGAAATACATGTGGAGCATGAAACGGTCTGAAAAATAGGAGGATCATGAAACAGTGTTCAAAAACATGAAGAGCCTGAAAAGGTGTGAAAAATATGAAGAGCCTCAAAACGTGTCAAAAATATGAGGAGCATGAAACGGTTTGAAAAATAGGAGGAGCATGAAGCAGTTGTGAAAAACATGAAGAGAATGAAAACGTGTAAAAATATGAAGATCTTCAAAACGTGTGAAAAATATGAAGAGCTTCAAAAGGTGTCAAAAATAAAAGGAGCATGAAATGGTCTGAAAAAGAGAAGGAGCATGAAGCGGTGTTGAAAAACATGAAGAGCCTGAAAAGGTGTGAAAAATATGAAGAGCTTCAAAAGGTGTGAAATACATGAGGAGCATGAAACGGTCTTCAAAATAGGAGGAGCATGAAGGGGTGTTCAAAAACATGAAGAGCCTGAAAAGCTGTGAAAAATATGAAGAGCTTCAAAAGGTGTGAAAAATATGAAGAGCTTCAAAAGATGTGAAAAATATGAAGAGCTTCAAAAGGTGTCAAAAATGAGATGAGCATGAAAAGGTCTGAAAAATAGGAAGAGCATGAAGTGGTGTTGAAAAACATGAAGAGCTTGAAAAACTGTGAAATATATGAGAGCTTCAAAAGGGGTGAAAAATATGGGGAGCTTCAAAAGGTGTCAAAAATATGAGGAGCATGAAACGGTCTGAAAAATAGGAGCAGCATGAAACAGTGTTCAAAAACATGAAGAGCCTGAAAAGGTGTGAAATATATGAAGAGCTTCAAAAATTGTGAAAAAAATGAGGAGCATGAAACGGTCTGAAAAAATGGAGGGGCATGAAGCGGTGTTGAAAAACATGAAGAGCCTGAAAAGGTGTGAAAAATATGAAGAGCTTCAAAAGGTGTCAAAATTACGAGGAGCATTAAACTGTCTGAAAAATAGGAGCAGCATGAAACAGTGTTCAAAACATGAAGAGCCTGAAAAGGCGTGAAATATATGAAGAGCTTCAAAAAGTGTTAAAAATATGAGGAGCATGAAACTGTCAGAAAAAATGGGGGAGCATGAAGCGGTGTTGAAAAACATGAAGAGACTGAAATGATGTGAAAATTCTGAAGAGCTTCAAAAAGTGTGAAAAATATGAGGAGCATGAAACGGTCTGAAAAAATGGAGGTGCATGAAGCATTGTTGAAAAACATGAAGAGCCTGAAAATGTAGGAAATATACGAAGAGCTTCAAAAGGTGTGAAAAATATGAGGAGCATGAAACGGTCTGAAAAATAGGAGGAGCATAAAACGGTGTTCAAAAACATGAAGTGCCTGAAAAGCTGTGAAAAATATGAAGAGCTTCAAAAGTTTTAAAAAATATGAAGAGCTTCAAAAGCTGTGAAATAGATGAGGAGCATGAAACGGTCTGAAAAATAGGAGGAGCATGAAGCGGTGTTCAAAAACATGAAGAGCCTGAAAAGGTGTGAAATATATGAAGAGATTCAAAAGGTGTCAAAAATATGAGGAGCATGAAACGCTCTGAAAAAGAGGAGGATCATGAAGCGGTGTTGAAAAACATGAAAAGCCTGAAAAGGTGTGAAAAATATGAAGAGTTTCAAAAGGTGTCAAAAATATGAGGAGCATGAAACTGTCTGAAAAACAGTAAGAGCATGAAACCGTGTTCAAAAACATGAAGAGCTTGAAAAGGTGTGAAAAATATGAAGAGCTTCAAAAGGTGTGAAATACATGAGGAGCATGAAATGGTCTGAAAAATAGGAGGAGCATGAAGCGGTGTTGAGAAACATGGAGAGCCTGAAAAGGTGTGAAAAATATGAAGAGCTTCAAAAGGTGTGAAATACATGAGGAGCATGAAACGGTCTGAAAAATAGGAGGAGCATGAAGCGGTGTTAAGAAACATGGAGAGCCTGAAAATGTGTGAAAAATATGAAAAGCTTCAAAAGTTGTCAAAAATATGAGGAGCATGAAACGGTCTGAAAAATAGGAGGAGCATGAAGCGGTGTTGAGAAACATGGAGAGCCTGAAAAGGTGTGAAAAATATGAAGAGCTTCAAAAGTTGTCAAATATATGAGGAGCATGAAGTGGACTGAAAAATAGGAGGAGCATGAAGCGGTGTTGAAAAACGTGAAAAGCCTGAAAAGGTGTGAAAAATATGAAGAGCTTCAAAAGGTGTCAAGAAGATGAGGAGGATGAAACGGTCTGAAAAATACGAGGAGCATGAAGCGAAGTTGAAAAACATGAAGAACCTGAAAAGATGTGAAAAATATGAAGAGATTCAAAAGGTGTCAAAAATATGAGAAGCATGAAACGGTGTGAAAAACAGGAGGAGCATGAAGTGCTGTTGAGAAATATGAAGAGGCTGAAAAGATGTGAAAAATATGAATAGCTTCAAAAGTTTTCAAATAAATGAGGAGCATGAAAATATCTTTAAAATAGGAGGAGCATGAAACGGTGTTGAGAAACATGAAGAGCCTGAAAAGGTGTGAAAAATATGAAGACCTTCAAAAGGTGTCAAAATGAGGAGGCACATGAAACTGTCTGAAAAATAGGAGGAGCATGAAATGGTGTGGAAAAACATGAAGAGCCTGAAAAAGTGTGAAAAATATGAAGAGCTTCAAAAGGTGTTCAGAAATATGAAGAGCTTCAAAAGGTGTCAAAAATAATGAGGAGAATGAAGCGGTCTGAATAATAGCAGGAGCATAAAGTGGTGTTCAAAATCATGAAGAGCCTTAAAAGGTGTGAAAAATATGAAGAGCTTCAAAAGGTGTGAAAAAAATGAAGAGCTTCAAAATCTGTCAAAAATATGAGGAGCATGAAACGATCTGAAAAATAGGAGCAGCAAGAAACGGTGTTCAAAGACATGAAGAGCCTGAAAAGGTGTGAAAAATATGAAGAGCTTCAAAACGTGTCAAAAATATGAGGAGCATGAAACGATCTGAAAAATAGGAGGAGCAAGAAGCGGTGTTGAAAAAAATGAAGAGCCTGAAAACGTTTGAAAAATATGAAGAGCTTCAAAAGGTGTGGAAAATATGAAGAGCTTCAAAATGTGTCAAAAGTTAGATGAGCATGAAACGGTCTGAAAAATCGGAGGAGCATGAAGTGGTGTTGAAAAACATGAAGAGCCTGAAAATGTGTGAAATATATGAAGAGCTTCAAAAGGTGTCAGAAATGATAGAAGCATGAAACGGTCTGAAAAATAGGATGAGCAAGAAGGGGTGTAGAAAAACATGAAGAGCCTGAAAACGTTTGAGAAATATGATGAGATTCAAAACGTGTGAAAAATATGAAGAGCTTCAAAAGGTGTCAAAAATGACATGAGCATGAAACAGTCCGAAAAATAGGAGGAGCCTGAAATCGTGTTCAAAAACATGAAGAGCCTAAAAAGGTGTGAAAAATATAAAGAGCTTCAAAAGGTGTGAAATACATGAGGAGCATGAAACGGTCTGAAAAATAGGAGGAGCATGAAGTGGTGTTGAAAAACATGAAGAGCCTAAAAAGGTGTGAAAAATATAAAGAGCTTCAAAAGGTGTCAAATACATGAGGAGCATGAAACGGTCTGAAATATTGGAGCAGCATGAAGTGGTGTTGAAGAACATGAAGATCCTAAAAAGGTGTGAAAAATATAAAGAGCTTCAAAAGGTGTCAAATATATGAGGAGCATGAAACGTTCTGAAACATAGGAGGTGCAAGAAACGGTGTTCAGAAACATGAAGAGCCTGAAAAGGTTTGAAAAATGTGAAGAGCTTGAAAAGGTGTCAAAAGTATGAGGGGCATGAAACTGTCTGAAAAAGAGGAGGAGCATGAAACGTTGTTCAAAAACATGAAGAGCCTGAAAAGGTTTGAAAAATGAAAGAGCTTGAAAAGGTGTCAAAAATATGAGGGGCATGAAACGGTCTGAAAAAGAGGATGAGCAAGAAGCGGTGTTGAAAAACATGAAGAGCCTGAAAAGATGTGAAAAATATGAATAGCTTCAAAAGATATCCAAAATATGAGGAGCATGAAACGGTCTGAAAAATAGGAGGAGCATGAAACTGTGTTGAAAACATGAAGAGCCTGAAAAGGTGTGAGAAATATGACGAGCTTCAAAAGATATCCAAAATATGAGGAGCATGAAACGGTCTGAAAAATATGAGGAGCATGAATCGGTGTTCAAAACATGAAGAGCCTGAAAAGGTGTGAAAAATATGAAGAGCTTCAAAAGATGTCACAAATATGAGGAGCATGAAACGGTCTGAAAAATATGAGGAGCATGAATCGGTGTTCAAAACATGAAGAGCCTGAAAAGCTGTGAAAAACATGAAGAGCATCAAGAGGTGTCAATATATATGGAGCATGAAATGGTCTAAAAAATAGGAGGAGCATGAAACGGTGTTGAAAAACATGAAGAGGCTGAAAAAGTGTGAAAAATATGAAGAGCTTCAAAAGGTGTCAAAAATATGAGGAGCATGAAACGGTCTGAAAAATAGCAGGAGAATAATGCGGTGTTGAAAAACATGAAGAGCCTGAAAAGGTGTGAAAAATATGAAAAGCTTCAAAAGGTGTCAAAAATATGAGGAGCATGAAACAGTCTGAAAAATAGGAGGAGGAGAAGCAGATTTGAAAAACATGAAGAGGCTGAAAAAGTGTGAAAAATTTGAAGCGCTTCAAAAGGTGTCAAAATTATGGGGAGCATTAAACGGTCTGAAATATAGGAGGAGCATGAAACCTTGTTGAAAAATATGATTGCCTGAAAAGGTGTGAAATATATGTAGAGCTTCAAAATGTGTTCAAAATATGAGAAGCATGAAACGGTCTGAAAAATAGGAGGAGCATGAAACGGTCTGAAAAATAGGAGGAGCATGAAGCAGTGTTGAAAAACATGAAGAGCCTGAAAAGGTGTGTAAAATACGAAGAGCTTCAAAATATGTGAAAAATATGAAGAGCTTCAAAAGTTGTCAAAAATGAGATGAGCATGAAACGGTCTGAAAAATAGGAGGAGCAATAAGAGGTGTTGAAAAATATGAAGAGCCTGAAAAGGTGTAAAAAATATGAAGAGCTTCTAAAGGTGTCAAAAATATGAAGAGCTTCAAAAGGTGTCAAAAATGAGATGAGCATTAAACGGTGTGAAAAAAATGAGGAGCATGAGCGGTGTTGGAAATCATGAAGAGTCTGAAAAGGTGTGAGAAATATGACGAGCTTCAAAAGATATCCAAAATATGAGAAGCATGAAACGGTCTGAAAAATAGGAGGAGCATGAAACGGTCTGAAAAATAGGAGGAGCATGAAGCAGTGTTGAAAAACATGAAGAGCCTGAAAAGGTGTGTAAAATACGAAGAGCTTCAAAATATGTGAAAAATATGAAGAGCTTCAAAAGTTGTCAAAAATGAGATGAGCATGAAACGGTCTGAAAAATAGGAGGAGCAATAAGAGGTGTTGAAAAATATGAAGAGCCTGAAAAGGTGTAAAAAATATGAAGAGCTTCTAAAGGTGTCAAAAATATGAAGAGCTTCAAAAGGTGTCAAAAATGAGATGAGCATTAAACGGTGTGAAAAAAATGAGGAGCATGAAGCGGTGTTGGAAATCATGAAGAGTCTGAAAAGGTATGAAATATACGAGGAGCTTCAAAAGGTGTCAAAAATATGACTGTCATGAAACGGTCTGAAAATTAGGGGGAGCATGAAGCGGTGTTGAAAAACATGAAGAGCCTGCAAAGTTGTCAAAAATATGAAGAGCTTCTAAAGGGGTCAAAAGTAGAGGAGCTTCAAAGGGTGTCAAAAATGAGATGAGCATGAAATGGTGTGAAAATATGAGGAGCATGAAGCCGTTTTGAAAATCATGAAGAGTCTGAAAAGGTGTGAAAAATATGAAGAGCTTCAAAATGTGTCAAAAATATGAGGAGCATGAAACGGCCTGAAAAATAGAAGCAGCATGAAACGGTGTGGAAAACATGAAGAGCCTGAAAAGGTGTGAAAAATATGAAGAGCTTCAAAAGGCGTCAAAAATATGAAGAGCATGAAACGGTCTGAAAAATAGGAGGAGCATGAAACGGGGATCAAAAACATGAGAAGCCTGAAAAGGTGTGAAAAATATGAAGAGCTTCAAAAGGTGTGAAATTCATGAGGATCATGAAACGATCTGAAAAATAGGAGAAGCATGAAGTGGTGTTCAAAAACATGAAGAGCCTGAAAAGGTGTGAAAAATATGAAGAGCTTCAAAAGGTGTGAAAAATATGAGGAGCATGATACGGTCTGAAAAAGAGCAGGAGCATGAAGCAGTATTGAAAAACATGAAGAGCCAGAAAAGGTGTGAAATATATGAAGAGCTTCAAAAGGTGGGAAAAATATGAAGAGCTTCAAAAGCTGTCAAAAATATGAGAGGCATGAAAAGGTCTGAAAAATAGGAGGAGCATGAAAGGTGTTCAAAAACATGAAGTGCCTGAAAAGGTGTGAAAAATAAGAAGAGCTTCAAAAGATGTCAAAAAAGAGATGAGCATGAAACGGTCTGAACAATAGGAGGAGCTTGAAGCTCTGCTCAAAAACATGAAGAGTCTGAGAAGGCGTGAAAAATATGAAGAGCTTCAAACGGTGTGAAAAATATGAGGAGCATGAAACGGTCTGAAAAATAGGAGGAGCATGAAGTGGTGTTCAATAATATGAAGAGCCTGAAAAGGTGTGAAAAATATGACGAGCTTCCAAAGTTGTCAAAAATATGAGGAGCATGAAAAGGTCTGAAAAATAGGAGCATGAAGCGGTGTTCAATAATATGAAGAGCCTGAAAATGTGTGAAAAATATGAAGAGCTCCAAAAGTTGTCAAAAATATGAGGAGCATGAAACGGTCTCAAAAATGGGAGGAGCGTGAAGCAAGATGTGAAAAACATGAAGAGCCTGAAAAGGTGTGACATATATAAAGAGCTTCAAAAGGTGTCAAAAATATGAGGTGCATGAAACGGTCGGAAAAATAGGAGGAGCATGAAGCGGTGGTGAAAAACATGAAGAGCCTGAAAAGGTGTGAAAAATATGAAGAGCTTCAAAAGGTTTCAAAAATATGAGGAGCATGAAACGGTCTGAAAAATAGGAGGAGCATTGTAGCGTTGTTCAAAAACTTGAAGAGCCTGAAATGGTGTGAAAAATATGAAGAGCTTCAAAAGCTGTCAAAAATATGAGGAGCATGAAACGGTCTGAAAAATAGGAGGAGCATGAGGCGGTGTAGAAAAACATGAAGAGCCTGAAAAGGTGTGAAAAATATGAGGAGCTTCAAAAGGTGTGAAAAATGAGATGAGCATGAAACGGTCTGAAAAATAGGGGGAGCATGAAGTGGTGTTGAAAAACATGAAGAGCCTGAACAGGTTGAAATATATGAAGAGCTTCAAAAGGTGTCAAAAAAATGAGGAGCATGAAACGGTCTGAAAAATAGGAGGAGCATGAAGCGGTGTTCAAAAACATGAAGAGCCTGAAATGGTGTGAAAAATATGAAGAACTTCAAAAGGATTGAAATGCATGAGGACCATGTAACGGTCTGAAAAATAGGAAGAGCATGAAGCAGTGTTCAAAAACATGAAGAGTTTGAAAAAGTGTGAAATATATGAAGAGCTTCAAAAGGTGTCAAAAATAGGAGGAGAATGAAACAGTCTGAAAAAAAGGAGGAGCATGAAGCAGTGTTCAAAAACATGAAGAGCCTGAAATTGTGTGAAATATATGAAGAGCTTC
Organism: Dama dama; assembly: GCF_033118175.1. Lineage (NCBI taxonomy): Eukaryota > Metazoa > Chordata > Mammalia > Artiodactyla > Cervidae > Dama > Dama dama. The sequence continues at coordinate 251,463 of NW_026871008.1, read as the reverse complement.
AAAAGGTGTCAAAAATATGAGGAGCATGAAACGGTCTCAAAAATATGAGGAGCATGAAGCGGTGTTGAAAATCATGAAGAGCTTCAAAAGGTGACAAAAATATGAAGAGCTTCGAATGGTGTCAAAAATATTATGAGCATGAAACGGTCTGAAAAATAGGAGGAGCATGAAGCGGTGTTGAAAAACATGATGAGCTAGAAAAGGTGTCAAAATAGTAGGAGCTTCAAAAGGTGTCAAAAATATGAGGAGCATGAAACGGTCTGAAAAATAGGAGGAGCATGAAGTGGTGTTCAAAAACATGAAGAGCCTGAAAAGGTGTGAAAAATATGAAGAGCTTCAAAAGGTGTCAAAAATATGAGGAGCATGAAACGGTCTGAAAAATAGGAGGAGCATGAAGCAGTGTTCAAAAACATGAAGAGTTTGAAAAAGTGTGAAATATGTGAAGAGCTTCAAAAGGTGTCAAAAATAGGAGGAGAAGGAAACAGTCTGAAAAAAAGGAGGAGCATGAAGCGGTGTTGAAAAACATGAAGAGCCTGAAAAGGTGTGAAAAATATGAAGAGCTTCAAAAGGTGTCAAGAAGATGAGGAGGATGAAACGGTCTGAAAAATACGAGGAGCATGAAGCGAAGTTGAAAAACATGAAGAACCTGAAAAGATGTGAAAAATATGAAGAGATTCAAAAGGTGTCAAAAATATGAGAAGCATGAAACGGTGTGAAAAACAGGAGGAGCATGAAGTGCTGTTGAGAAATATGAAGAGGCTGAAAAGATGTGAAAAATATGAATAGCTTCAAAAGTTTTCAAATAAATGAGGAGCATGAAAATATCTTTAAAATAGGAGGAGCATGAAACGGTGTTGAGAAACATGAAGAGCCTGAAAAAGTGTGAAAAATATGAAGAGCTTCAAAAGGTGTTCAGAAATATGAAGAGCTTCAAAAGGTGTCAAAAATAATGAGGAGAATGAAGCGGTCTGAATAATAGCAGGAGCATAAAGTGGTGTTCAAAATCATGAAGAGCCTTAAAAGGTGTGAAAAATATGAAGAGCTTCAAAAGGTGTGAAAAAAATGAAGAGCTTCAAAATCTGTCAAAAATATGAGGAGCATGAAACGATCTGAAAAATAGGAGCAGCAAGAAACGGTGTTCAAAGACATGAAGAGCCTGAAAAGGTGTGAAAAATATGAAGAGCTTCAAAACGTGTCAAAAATATGAGGAGCATGAAACGATCTGAAAAATAGGAGGAGCAAGAAGCGGTGTTGAAAAAAATGAAGAGCCTGAAAACGTTTGAAAAATATGAAGAGCTTCAAAAGGTGTGGAAAATATGAAGAGCTTCAAAATGTGTCAAAAGTTAGATGAGCATGAAACGGTCTGAAAAATCGGAGGAGCATGAAGTGGTGTTGAAAAACATGAAGAGCCTGAAAATGTGTGAAATATATGAAGAGCTTCAAAAGTTGTCAGAAATGATAGAAGCATGAAACGGTCTGAAAAATAGGATGAGCAAGAAGGGGTGTAGAAAAACATGAAGAGCCTGAAAACGTTTGAGAAATATGATGAGATTCAAAACGTGTGAAAAATATGAAGAGCTTCAAAAGGTGTCAAAAATGACATGAGCATGAAACAGTCCGAAAAATAGGAGGAGCCTGAAATCGTGTTCAAAAACATGAAGAGCCTAAAAAGGTGTGAAAAATATAAAGAGCTTCAAAAGGTGTGAAATACATGAGGAGCATGAAACGGTCTGAAAAATAGGAGGATCATGAAACCGTGTTCAAAAACATGAAGAGCCTGAAAAGGTGTGAAAAATATGAAGAGCTTCAAAACGTGTGAAAAATATGAAGAGCTTCAGAAGGTGTGAAATACATGAGGAGCATGAAACGGTCTGAAAAATAGGAGGATCATGAAACAGTGTTCAAAATCATGAAGAGCCTGAAAAGGTGTGAAAAATATGAAGAGCCTCAAAACGTGTCAAAAATATGAGGAGCATGAAACGATTTGAAAAATAGGAGGAGCATGAAGCAGTTGTGAAAAACATGAAGAGAATGAAAACGTGTAAAAATATGAAGATCTTCAAAACGTGTGAAAAATATGAAGAGCTTCAAAAGGTGTCAAAAATAAAAGGAGCATGAAATGGTCTGAAAAAGAGAAGGAGCATGAAGCGCTGTTGAAAAACATGAAGAGCCTGAAAAGGTGTGAAAAATATAAAGAGCTTCAAAAGGTGTGAAATACATGAGGAGCATGAAACGGTCTTCAAAATAGGAGGAGCATGAAGGGGTGTTCAAAAACATGAAGAGCCTGAAAAGCTGTGAAAAATATGAAGAGCTTCAAAAGGTGTGAAAAATATGAAGAGCTTCAAAAGATGTGAAAAATATGAAGAGCTTCAAAAGGTGTCAAAAATGAGATGAGCATGAAAAGGTCTGAAAAATAGGAAGAGCATGAAGTGGTGTTGAAAAACATGAAGAGCTTGAAAAACTGTGAAATATATGAGAGCTTCAAAAGGGGTGAAAAATATGGGGAGCTTCAAAAGGTGTCAAAAATATGAGGAGCATGAAACGGTCTGAAAAATAGGAGCAGCATGAAACAGTGTTCAAAAACATGAAGAGCCTGAAAAGGTGTGAAATATATGAAGAGCTTCAAAAATTGTGAAAAAAATGAGGAGCATGAAACGGTCTGAAAAAATGGAGGGGCATGAAGCGGTGTTGAAAAACATGAAGAGCCTGAAAAGGTGTGAAAAATATGAAGAGCTTCAAAAGGTGTCAAAATTACGAGGAGCATTAAACTGTCTGAAAAATAGGATCAGCATGAAACAGTGTTCAAAACATGAAGAGCCTGAAAAGGCGTGAAATATATGAAGAGCTTCAAAAAGTGTTAAAAATATGAGGAGCATGAAACTGTCAGAAAAAATGGGGGAGCATGAAGCGGTGTTGAAAAACATGAAGAGACTGAAATGATGTGAAAACTCTGAAGAGCTTCAAAAAGTGTGAAAAATATGAGGAGCATGAAACGGTCTGAAAAAATGGAGGTGCATGAAGCATTGTTGAAAAACATGAAGAGCCTGAAAATGTAGGAAATATACGAAGAGCTTCAAAAGGTGTGAAAAATATGAGGAGCATGAAACGGTCTGAAAAATAGGAGGAGCATGAAGCGGTGTTCAAAAACATGAAGAGCCTGAAAAGGTGTGAAATATATGAAGAGATTCAAAAGGTGTCAAAAATATGAGGAGCATGAAACGCTCTGAAAAAGAGGAGGATCATGAAGCGGTGTTGAAAAACATGAAAAGCCTGAAAAGGTGTGAAAAATATGAAGAGTTTCAAAAGGTGTCAAAAATATGAGGAGCATGAAACTGTCTGAAAAACAGGAAGAGCATGAAACCATGTTCAAAAACATGAAGAGCTTGAAAAGGTGTGAAAAATATGAAGAGCTTCAAAAGGTGTGAAATACATGAGGAGCATGAAATGGTCTGAAAAATAGGAGGAGCATGAAAGGTGTTCAAAAACATGAAGTGCCTGAAAAGGTGTGAAAAATAAGAAGAGCTTCAAAAGATGTCAAAAAAGAGATGAGCATGAAACGGTCTGAACAATAGGAGGAGCTTGAAGCTCTGCTCAAAAACATGAAGAGTCTGAGAAGGCGTGAAAAATATGAAGAGCTTCAAACGGTGTGAAAAATATGAGGAGCATGAAACGGTCTGAAAAATAGGAGGAGCATGAAGTGGTGTTCAATAATATGAAGAGCCTGAAAAGGTGTGAAAAATATGACGAGCTTCCAAAGTTGTCAAAAATATGAGGAGCATGAAAAGGTGTGAAAAATAGGAGCATGAAGCGGTGTTCAATAATATGAAGAGCCTGAAAATGTGTGAAAAATATGAAGAGCTCCAAAAGTTGTCAAAAATATGAGGAGCATGAAACGGTCTCAAAAATGGGAGGAGCGTGAAGCAAGATGTGAAAAACATGAAGAGCCTGAAAAGGTGTGACATATATAAAGAGCTTCAAAAGGTGTCAAAAATATGAGGTGCATGAAACGGTCGGAAAAATAGGAGGAGCATGAAGCGGTGGTGAAAAACATGAAGAGCCTGAAAAGGTGTGAAAAATATGAAGAGCTTCAAAAGGTTTCAAAAATATGAGGAGCATGAAACGGTCTTAAAAATATTAGGAGCATAAAACGGTGTTCAAAAACATGAGGAGCCTGAAAAGGTGTGAAAAATATGAAGAGCTTCAAAAGGTTTTAAAAATATGAGGAGCATGAAACGGTCTGAAAAATAGGAGGAGCATTGTAGCGTTGTTCAAAAACTTGAAGAGCCTGAAATGGTGTGAAAAATATGAAGAGCTTCAAAAGCTGTCAAAAATATGAGGAGCATGAAACGGTCTGAAAAATAGGAGGAGCATGAGGCGGTGTAGAAAAACATGAAGAGCCTGAAAAGGTGTGAAAAATATGAGGAGCTTCAAAAGGTGTGAAAAATGAGATGAGCATGAAACGGTCTGAAAAATAGGGGGAGCATGAAGTGGTGTTGAAAAACATGAAGAGCCTGAACAGGTTGAAATATATGAAGAGCTTCAAAAGGTGTCAAAAAAATGAGGAGCATGAAACGGTCTGAAAAATAGGAGGAGCATGAAGCGGTGTTCAAAAACATGAAGAGCCTGAAATGGTGTGAAAAATATGAAGAACTTCAAAAGGATTGAAATGCATGAGGACCATGTAACGGTCTGAAAAATAGGAAGAGCATGAAGCAGTGTTCAAAAACATGAAGAGTTTGAAAAAGTGTGAAATATATGAAGAGCTTCAAAAGGTGTCAAAAATAGGAGGAGAATGAAACAGTCTGAAAAAAAGGAGGAGCATGAAGCAGTGTTCAAAAACATGAAGAGCCTGAAATTGTGTGAAATATATGAAGAGCTTCAAAAGGTGTCAAAAATATGAGGAGCATGAAACGGTCTCAAAAATATGAGGAGCATGAAGCGGTGTTGAAAATCATGAAGAGCTTCAAAAGGTGACAAAAATATGAAGAGCTTCGAATGGTGTCAAAAATATTATGAGCATGAAACGGTCTGAAAAATAGGAGGAGCATGAAGCGGTGTTGAAAAACATGATGAGCTAGAAAAGGTGTCAAAATAGTAGGAGCTTCAAAAGGTGTCAAAAATATGAGGAGCATGAAACGGTCTGAAAAATAGGAGGAGCATGAAGTGGTGTTCAAAAACATGAAGAGCCTGAAAAGGTGTGAAAAATATGAAGAGCTTCAAAAGGTGTCAAAAATATGAGGAGCATGAAACGGTCTGAAAAATAGGAGGAGCATGAAGCAGTGTTCAAAAACATGAAGAGTTTGAAAAAGTGTGAAATATGTGAAGAGCTTCAAAAGGTGTCAAAAATAGGAGGAGAAGGAAACAGTCTGAAAAAAAGGAGGAGCATGAAGCGGTGTTGAAAAACATGAAGAGCCTGAAAAGGTGTGAAAAATATGAAGAGCTTCAAAAGGTGTCAAGAAGATGAGGAGGATGAAACGGTCTGAAAAATACGAGGAGCATGAAGCGAAGTTGAAAAACATGAAGAACCTGAAAAGATGTGAAAAATATGAAGAGATTCAAAAGGTGTCAAAAATATGAGAAGCATGAAACGGTGTGAAAAACAGGAGGAGCATGAAGTGCTGTTGAGAAATATGAAGAGGCTGAAAAGATGTGAAAAATATGAATAGCTTCAAAAGTTTTCAAATAAATGAGGAGCATGAAAATATCTTTAAAATAGGAGGAGCATGAAACGGTGTTGAGAAACATGAAGAGCCTGAAAAGGTGTGAAAAATATGAAGACCTTCAAAAGGTGTCAAAATGAGGAGGCACATGAAACTGTCTGAAAAATAGGAGGAGCATGAAGTGGTGTGGAAAAACATGAAGAGCCTGAAAAAGTGTGAAAACTATGAAGAGCTTCAAAAGGTGTTCAGAAATATGAAGAGCTTCAAAAGGTGTCAAAAATAATGAGGAGAATGAAGCGGTCTGAATAATAGCAGGAGCATAAAGTGGTGTTCAAAATCATGAAGAGCCTTAAAAGGTGTGAAAAATATGAAGAGCTTCAAAAGGTGTGAAAAAAAATGAAGAGCTTCAAAATCTGTCAAAAATATGAGGAGCATGAAACGATCTGAAAAATAGGAGCAGCAAGAAACGGTGTTCAAAGACATGAAGAGCCTGAAAAGGTGTGAAAAATATGAAGAGCTTCAAAACGTGTCAAAAATATGAGGAGCATGAAACGATCTGAAAAATAGGAGGAGCAAGAAGCGGTGTTGAAAAAAATGAAGAGCCTGAAAACGTTTGAAAAATATGAAGAGCTTCAAAAGGTGTGGAAAATATGAAGAGCTTCAAAATGTGTCAAAAGTTAGATGAGCATGAAACGGTCTGAAAAATCGGAGGAGCATGAAGTGGTGTTGAAAAACATGAAGAGCCTGAAAATGTGTGAAATATATGAAGAGCTTCAAAAGGTGTCAGAAATGATAGAAGCATGAAACGGTCTGAAAAATAGGATGAGCAAGAAGGGGTGTAGAAAAACATGAAGAGCCTGAAAACGTTTGAGAAATATGATGAGATTCAAAACGTGTGAAAAATATGAAGAGCTTCAAAAGGTGTCAAAAATGACATGAGCATGAAACAGTCCGAAAAATAGGAGGAGCCTGAAATCGTGTTCAAAAACATGAAGAGCCTAAAAAGGTGTGAAAAATATAAAGAGCTTCAAAAGGTGTGAAATACATGAGGAGCATGAAACGGTCTGAAAAATAGGAGGATCATGAAACCGTGTTCAAAAACATGAAGAGCCTGAAAAGGTGTGAAAAATATGAAGAGCTTCAAAACGTGTGAAAAATATGAAGAGCTTCAGAAGGTGTGAAATACATGAGGAGCATGAAACGGTCTGAAAAATAGGAGGATCATGAAACAGTGTTCAAAATCATGAAGAGCCTGAAAAGGTGTGAAAAATATGAAGAGCCTCAAAACGTGTCAAAAATATGAGGAGCATGAAACGATTTGAAAAATAGGAGGAGCATGAAGCAGTTGTGAAAAACATGAAGAGAATGAAAACGTGTAAAAATATGAAGATCTTCAAAACGTGTGAAAAATATGAAGAGCTTCAAAAGGTGTCAAAAATAAAAGGAGCATGAAATGGTCTGAAAAAGAGAAGGAGCATGAAGCGCTGTTGAAAAACATGAAGAGCCTGAAAAGGTGTGAAAAATATAAAGAGCTTCAAAAGGTGTGAAATACATGAGGAGCATGAAACGGTCTTCAAAATAGGAGGAGCATGAAGGGGTGTTCAAAAACATGAAGAGCCTGAAAAGCTGTGAAAAATATGAAGAGCTTCAAAAGGTGTGAAAAATATGAAGAGCTTCAAAAGATGTGAAAAATATGAAGAGCTTCAAAAGGTGTCAAAAATGAGATGAGCATGAAAAGGTCTGAAAAATAGGAAGAGCATGAAGTGGTGTTGAAAAACATGAAGAGCTTGAAAAACTGTGAAATATATGAGAGCTTCAAAAGGGGTGAAAAATATGGGGAGCTTCAAAAGGTGTCAAAAATATGAGGAGCATGAAACGGTCTGAAAAATAGGAGCAGCATGAAACAGTGTTCAAAAACATGAAGAGCCTGAAAAGGTGTGAAATATATGAAGAGCTTCAAAAATTGTGAAAAAAATGAGGAGCATGAAACGGTCTGAAAAAATGGAGGGGCATGAAGCGGTGTTGAAAAACATGAAGAGCCTGAAAAGGTGTGAAAAATATGAAGAGCTTCAAAAGGTGTCAAAATTACGAGGAGCATTAAACTGTCTGAAAAATAGGATCAGCATGAAACAGTGTTCAAAACATGAAGAGCCTGAAAAGGCGTGAAATATATGAAGAGCTTCAAAAAGTGTTAAAAATATGAGGAGCATGAAACTGTCAGAAAAAATGGGGGAGCATGAAGCGGTGTTGAAAAACATGAAGAGACTGAAATGATGTGAAAACTCTGAAGAGCTTCAAAAAGTGTGAAAAATATGAGGAGCATGAAACGGTCTGAAAAAATGGAGGTGCATGAAGCATTGTTGAAAAACATGAAGAGCCTGAAAATGTAGGAAATATACGAAGAGCTTCAAAAGGTGTGAAAAATATGAGGAGCATGAAACGGTCTGAAAAATAGGAGGAGCATAAAACGGTGTTCAAAAACATGAAGTGCCTGAAAAGCTGTGAAAAATATGAAGAGCTTCAAAAGTTTTAAAAAATATGAAGAGCTTCAAAAGCTGTGAAATAGATGAGGAGCATGAAACGGTCTGAAAAATAGGAGGAGCATGAAGCGGTGTTCAAAAACATGAAGAGCCTGAAAAGGTGTGAAATATATGAAGAGATTCAAAAGGTGTCAAAAATATGAGGAGCATGAAACGCTCTGAAAAAGAGGAGGATCATGAAGCGGTGTTGAAAAACATGAAAAGCCTGAAAAGGTGTGAAAAATATGAAGAGTTTCAAAAGGTGTCAAAAATATGAGGAGCATGAAACTGTCTGAAAAACAGGAAGAGCATGAAACCATGTTCAAAAACATGAAGAGCTTGAAAAGGTGTGAAAAATATGAAGAGCTTCAAAAGGTGTGAAATACATGAGGAGCATGAAATGGTCTGAAAAATAGGAGGAGCATGAAAGGTGTTCAAAAACATGAAGTGCCTGAAAAGGTGTGAAAAATAAGAAGAGCTTCAAAAGATGTCAAAAAAGAGATGAGCATGAAACGGTCTGAACAATAGGAGGAGCTTGAAGCTCTGCTCAAAAACATGAAGAGTCTGAGAAGGCGTGAAAAATATGAAGAGCTTCAAACGGTGTGAAAAATATGAGGAGCATGAAACGGTCTGAAAAATAGGAGGAGCATGAAGTGGTGTTCAATAATATGAAGAGCCTGAAAAGGTGTGAAAAATATGACGAGCTTCCAAAGTTGTCAAAAATATGAGGAGCATGAAAAGGTCTGAAAAATAGGAGCATGAAGCGGTGTTCAATAATATGAAGAGCCTGAAAATGTGTGAAAAATATGAAGAGCTCCAAAAGTTGTCAAAAATATGAGGAGCATGAAACGGTCTCAAAAATGGGAGGAGCGTGAAGCAAGATGTGAAAAACATGAAGAGCCTGAAAAGGTGTGACATATATAAAGAGCTTCAAAAGGTGTCAAAAATATGAGGTGCATGAAACGGTCGGAAAAATAGGAGGAGCATGAAGCGGTGGTGAAAAACATGAAGAGCCTGAAAAGGTGTGAAAAATATGAAGAGCTTCAAAAGGTTTCAAAAATATGAGGAGCATGAAACGGTCTTAAAAATATTAGGAGCATAAAACGGTGTTCAAAAACATGAGGAGCCTGAAAAGGTGTGAAAAATATGAAGAGCTTCAAAAGGTTTTAAAAATATGAGGAGCATGAAACGGTCTGAAAAATAGGAGGAGCATTGTAGCGTTGTTCAAAAACTTGAAGAGCCTGAAATGGTGTGAAAAATATGAAGAGCTTCAAAAGCTGTCAAAAATATGAGGAGCATGAAACGGTCTGAAAAATAGGAGGAGCATGAGGCGGTGTAGAAAAACATGAAGAGCCTGAAAAGGTGTGAAAAATATGAGGAGCTTCAAAAGGTGTGAAAAATGAGATGAGCATGAAACGGTCTGAAAAATAGGGGGAGCATGAAGTGGTGTTGAAAAACATGAAGAGCCTGAACAGGTTGAAATATATGAAGAGCTTCAAAAGGTGTCAAAAAAATGAGGAGCATGAAACGGTCTGAAAAATAGGAGGAGCATGAAGCGGTGTTCAAAAACATGAAGAGCCTGAAATGGTGTGAAAAATATGAAGAACTTCAAAAGGATTGAAATGCATGAGGACCATGTAACGGTCTGAAAAATAGGAAGAGCATGAAGCAGTGTTCAAAAACATGAAGAGTTTGAAAAAGTGTGAAATATATGAAGAGCTTCAAAAGGTGTCAAAAATAGGAGGAGAATGAAACAGTCTGAAAAAAAGGAGGAGCATGAAGCAGTGTTCAAAAACATGAAGAGCCTGAAATTGTGTGAAATATATGAAGAGCTTCAAAAGGTGTCAAAAATATGAGGAGCATGAAACGGTCTCAAAAATATGAGGAGCATGAAGCGGTGTTGAAAATCATGAAGAGCTTCAAAAGGTGACAAAAATATGAAGAGCTTCGAATGGTGTCAAAAATATTATGAGCATGAAACGGTCTGAAAAATAGGAGGAGCATGAAGCGGTGTTGAAAAACATGATGAGCTAGAAAAGGTGTCAAAATAGTAGGAGCTTCAAAAGGTGTCAAAAATATGAGGAGCATGAAACGGTCTGAAAAATAGGAGGAGCATGAAGTGGTGTTCAAAAACATGAAGAGCCTGAAAAGGTGTGAAAAATATGAAGAGCTTCAAAAGGTGTCAAAAATATGAGGAGCATGAAACGGTCTGAAAAATAGGAGGAGCATGAAGCAGTGTTCAAAAACATGAAGAGTTTGAAAAAGTGTGAAATATGTGAAGAGCTTCAAAAGGTGTCAAAAATAGGAGGAGAATGAAACAGTCTGAAAAAAAGGAGGAGCATGAAGCGGTGTTGAAAAACATGAAGAGCCTGAAAAGGTGTGAAAAATATGAAGAGCTTCAAAAGGTGTCAAGAAGATGAGGAGGATGAAACGGTCTGAAAAATACGAGGAGCATGAAGCGAAGTTGAAAAACATGAAGAACCTGAAAAGATGTGAAAAATATGAAGAGATTCAAAAGGTGTCAAAAATATGAGAAGCATGAAACGGTGTGAAAAACAGGAGGAGCATGAAGTGCTGTTGAGAAATATGAAGAGGCTGAAAAGATGTGAAAAATATGAATAGCTTCAAAAGTTTTCAAATAAATGAGGAGCATGAAAATATCTTTAAAATAGGAGGAGCATGAAACGGTGTTGAGAAACATGAAGAGCCTGAAAAGGTGTGAAAAATATGAAGACCTTCAAAAGGTGTCAAAATGAGGAGGCACATGAAACTGTCTGAAAAATAGGAGGAGCATGAAGTGGTGTGGAAAAACATGAAGAGCCTGAAAAAGTGTGAAAAATATGAAGAGCTTCAAAAGGTGTTCAGAAATATGAAGAGCTTCAAAAGGTGTCAAAAATAATGAGGAGAATGAAGCGGTCTGAATAATAGCAGGAGCATAAAGTGGTGTTCAAAATCATGAAGAGCCTTAAAAGGTGTGAAAAATATGAAGAGCTTCAAAAGGTGTGAAAAAAATGAAGAGCTTCAAAATCTGTCAAAAATATGAGGAGCATGAAACGATCTGAAAAATAGGAGCAGCAAGAAACGGTGTTCAAAGACATGAAGAGCCTGAAAAGGTGTGAAAAATATGAAGAGCTTCAAAACGTGTCAAAAATATGAGGAGCATGAAACGATCTGAAAAATAGGAGGAGCAAGAAGCGGTGTTGAAAAAAATGAAGAGCCTGAAAACGTTTGAAAAATATGAAGAGCTTCAAAAGGTGTGGAAAATATGAAGAGCTTCAAAATGTGTCAAAAGTTAGATGAGCATGAAACGGTCTGAAAAATCGGAGGAGCATGAAGTGGTGTTGAAAAACATGAAGAGCCTGAAAATGTGTGAAATATATGAAGAGCTTCAAAAGGTGTCAGAAATGATAGAAGCATGAAACGGTCTGAAAAATAGGATGAGCAAGAAGGGGTGTAGAAAAACATGAAGAGCCTGAAAACGTTTGAGAAATATGATGAGATTCAAAACGTGTGAAAAATATGAAGAGCTTCAAAAGGTGTCAAAAATGACATGAGCATGAAACAGTCCGAAAAATAGGAGGAGCCTGAAATCGTGTTCAAAAACATGAAGAGCCTAAAAAGGTGTGAAAAATATAAAGAGCTTCAAAAGGTGTGAAATACATGAGGAGCATGAAACGGTCTGAAAAATAGGAGGATCATGAAACCGTGTTCAAAAACATGAAGAGCCTGAAAAGGTGTGAAAAATATGAAGAGCTTCAAAACGTGTGAAAAATATGAAGAGCTTCAGAAGGTGTGAAATACATGAGGAGCATGAAACGATCTGAAAAATAGGAGGATCATGAAACAGTGTTCAAAATCATGAAGAGCCTGAAAAGGTGTGAAAAATATGAAGAGCCTCAAAACGTGTCAAAAATATGAGGAGCATGAAACGATTTGAAAAATAGGAGGAGCATGAAGCAGTTGTGAAAAACATGAAGAGAATGAAAACGTGTAAAAATATGAAGATCTTCAAAACGTGTGAAAAATATGAAGAGCTTCAAAAGGTGTCAAAAATAAAAGGAGCATGAAATGGTCTGAAAAAGAGAAGGAGCATGAAGCGCTGTTGAAAAACATGAAGAGCCTGAAAAGGTGTGAAAAATATAAAGAGCTTCAAAAGGTGTGAAATACATGAGGAGCATGAAACGGTCTTCAAAATAGGAGGAGCATGAAGGGGTGTTCAAAAACATGAAGAGCCTGAAAAGCTGTGAAAAATATGAAGAGCTTCAAAAGGTGTGAAAAATATGAAGAGCTTCAAAAGATGTGAAAAATATGAAGAGCTTCAAAAGGTGTCAAAAATGAGATGAGCATGAAAAGGTCTGAAAAATAGGAAGAGCATGAAGTGGTGTTGAAAAACATGAAGAGCTTGAAAAACTGTGAAATATATGAGAGCTTCAAAAGGGGTGAAAAATATGGGGAGCTTCAAAAGGTGTCAAAAATATGAGGAGCATGAAACGGTCTGAAAAATAGGAGCAGCATGAAACAGTGTTCAAAAACATGAAGAGCCTGAAAAGGTGTGAAATATATGAAGAGCTTCAAAAATTGTGAAAAAAATGAGGAGCATGAAACGGTCTGAAAAAATGGAGGGGCATGAAGCGGTGTTGAAAAACATGAAGAGCCTGAAAAGGTGTGAAAAATATGAAGAGCTTCAAAAGGTGTCAAAATTACGAGGAGCATTAAACTGTCTGAAAAATAGGATCAGCATGAAACAGTGTTCAAAACATGAAGAGCCTGAAAAGGCGTGAAATATATGAAGAGCTTCAAAAAGTGTTAAAAATATGAGGAGCATGAAACTGTCAGAAAAAATGGGGGAGCATGAAGCGGTGTTGAAAAACATGAAGAGACTGAAATGATGTGAAAACTCTGAAGAGCTTCAAAAAGTGTGAAAAATATGAGGAGCATGAAACGGTCTGAAAAAATGGAGGTGCATGAAGCATTGTTGAAAAACATGAAGAGCCTGAAAATGTAGGAAATATACGAAGAGCTTCAAAAGGTGTGAAAAATATGAGGAGCATGAAACGGTCTGAAAAATAGGAGGAGCATAAAACGGTGTTCAAAAACATGAAGTGCCTGAAAAGCTGTGAAAAATATGAAGAGCTTCAAAAGTTTTAAAAAATATGAAGAGCTTCAAAAGCTGTGAAATAGATGAGGAGCATGAAACGGTCTGAAAAATAGGAGGAGCATGAAGCGGTGTTCAAAAACATGAAGAGCCTGAAAAGGTGTGAAATATATGAAGAGATTCAAAAGGTGTCATAAATATGAGGAGCATGAAACGCTCTGAAAAAGAGGAGGATCATGAAGCGGTGTTGAAAAACATGAAAAGCCTGAAAAGGTGTGAAAAATATGAAGAGTTTCAAAAGGTGTCAAAAATATGAGGAGCATGAAACTGTCTGAAAAACAGGAAGAGCATGAAACCGTGTTCAAAAACATGAAGAGCTTGAAAAGGTGTGAAAAATATGAAGAGCTTCAAAAGGTGTGAAATACATGAGGAGCATGAAATGGTCTGAAAAATAGGAGGAGCATGAAGCGGTGTTGAGAAACATGGAGAGCCTGAAAAGGTGTGAAAAATATGAAGAGCTTCAAAAGGTGTGAAATACATGAGGAGCATGAAACGGTCTGAAAAATAGGAGGAGCATGAAGCGGTGTTGAGAAACATGGAGAGCCTGAAAATGTGTGAAAAATATGAAAAGCTTCAAAAGTTGTCAAAAATATGAGGAGCATGAAACGGTCTGAAAAATAGGAGGAGCATGAAGCGGTGTTGAGAAACATGGAGAGCCTGAAAAGGTGTGAAAAATATGAAGAGCTTCAAAAGTTGTCAAATATATGAGGAGCATGAAACGGGCTGAAAAATAGGAGGAGCATGAAGCGTTGTTGAAAAACATGAAGAGCCTGAAAAGGTGTGAAAAATATGAAGAGCTTCAAAAGGTGTCAAAAATATGAGGAGCATGAAGTGGACTGAAAAATAGGAGGAGCATGAAGTGGTGTTGAAAAACGTGAAAAGCCTGAAAAGGTGTGAAAAATATGAAGAGCTTCAAAAGGTGTCAAGAAGATGAGGAGGATGAAACGGTCTGAAAAATACGTTGAGCATGAAGCGAAGTTGAAAAACATGAAGAACCTGAAAAGATGTGAAAAATATGAAGAGATTCAAAAGGTGTCAAAAATATGAGAAGCATGAAACGGTGTGAAAAACAGGAGGAGCATGAAGTGCTGTTGAGAAATATGAAGAGGCTGAAAAGATGTGAAAAATATGAATAGCTTCAAAAGTTTTCAAATAAATGAGGAGCATGAAAATATCTTTAAAATAGGAGGAGCATGAAACGGTGTTGAGAAACATGAAGAGCCTGAAAAGGTGTGAAAAATATGAAGACCTTCAAAAGGTGTCAAAATGAGGAGGCACATGAAACTGTCTGAAAAATAGGAGGAGCATGAAGTGGTGTGGAAAAACATGAAGAGCCTGAAAAAGTGTGAAAACTATGAAGAGCTTCAAAAGGTGTTCAGAAATATGAAGAGCTTCAAAAGGTGTCAAAAATAATGAGGAGAATGAAGCGGTCTGAATAATAGCAGGAGCATAAAGTGGTGTTCAAAATCATGAAGAGCCTTAAAAGGTGTGAAAAATATGAAGAGCTTCAAAAGGTGTGAAAAAAATGAAGAGCTTCAAAATCTGTCAAAAATATGAGGAGCATGAAACGATCTGAAAAATAGGAGCAGCAAGAAACGGTGTTCAAAGACATGAAGAGCCTGAAAAGGTGTGAAAAATATGAAGAGCTTCAAAACGTGTCAAAAATATGAGGAGCATGAAACAGTCTGAAAAATAGGAGGAGGAGAAGCAGATTTGAAATACATGAAGAGGCTGAAAAAGTGTGAAAAATTTGAAGCGCTTCAAAAGGTGTCAAAATTATGGGGAGCATTAAACGGTCTGAAATATAGGAGGAGCATGAAACCTTGTTGAAAAATATGATTGCCTGAAAAGGTGTGAAATATATGAAGAGCTTCAAAATGTGTTCAAAATATGAGAAGCATGAAACGGTCTGAAAAATAGGAGGAGCATGAAACGGTCTGAAAAATAGGAGGAGCATGAAGCAGTGTTGAAAAACATGAAGAGCCTGAAAAGGTGTGTAAAATACGAAGAGCTTCAAAATATGTGAAAAATATGAAGAGCTTCAAAAGTTGTCAAAAATGAGATGAGCATGAAACGGTCTGAAAAATAGGAGGAGCAATAAGAGGTGTTGAAAAATATGAAGAGCCTGAAAAGGTGTAAAAAATATGAAGAGCTTCTAAAGGTGTCAAATATATGAAGAGCTTCAAAAGGTGTCAAAAATGAGATGAGCATTAAACGGTGTGAAAAAAATGAGGAGCATGAAGCGGTGTTGGAAATCATGAAGAGTCTGAAAAGGTATGAAATATACGAGGAGCATCAAAAGGTGTCAAAAATATGACTGTCATGAAACGGTCTGAAAATTAGGGGGAGCATGAAGCGGTGTTGAAAAACATGAAGAGCCTGCAAAGTTGTCAAAAATATGAAGAGCTTCTAAAGGGGTCAAAAGTAGAGGAGCTTCAAAGGGTGTCAAAAATGAGATGAGCATGAAATGGTGTGAAAATATGAGGAGCATGAAGCCGTTTTGAAAATCATGAAGAGTCTGAAAAGGTGTGAAAAATATGAAGAGCATCAAAAGGTGTCAAAAATATGAGGAGCATGAAACGGTCTGAAAAAGAGGAGGAGCATGAAGCGGTGTGGAAAACATGAAGAGCCTGAAAAGATGTGAAAAATATGAAGAGCTTCAAAATGTGTCAAAAATATGAGGAGCATGAAACGGCCTAAAAAATAGAAGCAGCATGAAACGGTGTGGAAAACATGAAGAGCCTGAAAAGGTGTGAAAAATATGAAGAGCTTCAAAAGGCGACAAAAATATGAAGAGCATGAAACGGTCTGAAAAATAGGAGGAGCATGAAACGGGGATCAAAAACATGAGAAGCCTGAAAAGGTGTGAAAAATATGAAGAGCTTCAAAAGGTGTGAAAAATATGAGGAGCATGAAACGGTCTGAAAAAGAGCAGGAGCATGAAGCAGTATTGAAAAACATGAAGAGCCTGAAAAGGTGTGAAATATATGAAGAGCTTCAAAAGGTGGGAAAAATATGAAGAGCTTCAAAAGCTGTCAAAAATATGAGAGGCATGAAAAGGTCTGAAAAATAGGAGGAGCATGAAAGGTGTTCAAAAACATGAAGTGCCTGAAAAGGTGTGAAAAATAAGAAGAGCTTCAAAAGATGTCAAAAAAGAGATGAGCATGAAACGGTCTGAACAATAGGAGGAGCTTGAAGCTCTGCTCAAAAACATGAAGAGTCTGAGAAGGCGTGAAAAATATGAAGAGCTTCAAACGGTGTGAAAAATATGAGGAGCATGAAACGGTCTGAAAAATAGGAGGAGCATGAAGTGGTGTTCAATAATATGAAGAGCCTGAAAAGGTGTGAAAAATATGACGAGCTTCCAAAGTTGTCAAAAATATGAGTAGCATGAAAAGGTCTGAAAAATAGGAGCATGAAGCGGTGTTCAATAATATGAAGAGCCTGAAAATGTGTGAAAAATATGAAGAGCTCCAAAAGTTGTCAAAAATATGAGGAGCATGAAACGGTCTCAAAAATGGGAGGAGCGTGAAGCAAGATGTGAAAAACATGAAGAGCCTGAAAAGGTGTGACATATATAAAGAGCTTCAAAAGGTGTCAAAAATATGAGGTGCATGAAACGGTCTGAAAAATAGGAGGAGCATGAAGTGGTGTTGAAAAACATGAAGAGCCTGAGAAGGTGTGAAAAGTATGAAGACCTTCAAAAGGTGTCAAAAATATGAGGTGCATGAAACGGTCGGAAAAATAGGAGGAGCATGAAGCGGTGGTGAAAAACATGAAGAGCCTGAAAAGGTGTGAAAAATATGAAGAGCTTCAAAAGGTTTCAAAAATATGAGGAGCATGAAACGGTCTTAAAAATATTAGGAGCATAAAACGGTGTTCAAAAACATGAGGAGCCTGAAAAGGTGTGAAAAATATGAAGAGCTTCAAAAGGTTTTAAAAATATGAGGAGCATGAAACGGTCTGAAAAATAGGAGGAGCATTGTAGCGTTGTTCAAAAACTTGAAGAGCCTGACATGGTGTGAAAAATATGAAGAGCTTCAAAAGCTGTCAAAAATATGAGGAGCATGAAACGGTCTGAAAAATAGGAGGAGCATGAGGCGGTGTAGAAAAACATGAAGAGCCTGAAAAGGTGTGAAAAATATGAGGAGCTTCAAAAGGTGTGAAAAATGAGATGAGCATGAAACGGTCTGAAAAATAGGGGGAGCATGAAGTGGTGTGGAAAAACATGAAGAGCCTGAAAAGGTGTGAAAAATACGAAGAGCTTCAAAAGGTGTGAAATACATGAGGAGCATGAAACTCTGTGAAAAATAAGCGGATCATGAAGCGGGGTTCAAAAACATGAGGAGCCTGAAAATTTGTGAAAAATATGAAAAGCTTCAAAAGCTGTCAAAAATGAGATGAGCATGAGAAGTCCTTAAAAATAGGAGGATCATAAAACGGTGCTGAAAAACATGAAGAGCCTGAAAATGTGTGAAAAATATGAAGAGCTTCAAAAGGTGTCAAATATGAGATGAGCATGAAATGGTCTGAAAAATAAGAGGAGCATGAAGCGGTGTTCAAAAACATGAAGAGCCTGAAAAGGTGTGAAAAATATGAAGAGCTTCAAAAGGTGTGAAAAATATGAGGAGCATGAAACGGTCTGAAAAATAGGAGGATATGAAGTGGTGTTGAAAAAAATGAAAAGCCTGAAAAGGTGTGAAATATATGAAGAGCTTCAAAAGGTGTCAAAAATATGAGGAGAATGAAACGGTCTGCAAAATAGGAGAAGCATGAAATGGTGTTCAAAAACATGAAGAGCCTGAAAAGGTGTGAAAAACATGAAGAGCCTGAAAAGGTGTGAAAAATATGAAGAGCTTCAAAAGGTGTCAAAAATATGAGGAGCATGAAATGGTCTGAAAAATAGGAGGAGCATGAAGCGGTGTTGAAAAACTTGAAGAGCCTGAAAACGTGTGAAAAATATGAAGAGCATCAAAAGGTGTGGAAAATATTAAGAGCTTCAAAAGGTGTAAAAAATGAGATGAGCATGAAACAGTCTGAAAAATAGGAGGAGCATGAAGTGGTGTTGAAAAACATGAAGACCCTGAAAAGGTGTGAAAAATATAAAGAGCTTCAAAAGGTGTCAAAAATATGAGGAGCATGAAACGGTATGAAAAATAGGAGGATCTTGAAGCAGTGTTAAAAAACATGAAGAGCATGAAAAGGTGTGAAAAATATGAAGAGCTTCAAAGGAGTCAAAAATATGAGGAGCATGAAAAGGTCTGAAAAATAGGTGGAGCATGAAGCGGTGTTGAAAAACATGAAGAGCCTGAAAAGCTGTGAAAAATATGAAGAGCTTCAAAAGGAGTCAAAAATATGAGGAACATGAAAAGGTCTGAAAAATAGGAGGAGCATGAAACGGTGTTCAAAAACATGAAGAGCCTGAAAAGGTGTTAAAAATATAAAGAGCTTCAAAATGTGACAGAAATATGAGGAGCATGAAACGGTCTGAAAAATAAGAGGAGTAGGAAACGATGTTCAAAAACATGAAGAGGCTGGAAAGGTGTGAAAAATATGAAGAGCTTCAAAAGTGTGAAATACATGAGGAGCATGAAACGGTCTAAAAAATAGGAGGAGCATGAAGTGGTGTTGAAAAACATGAAGAGCATGAAAATGTGTGAAATATATGAAGAGCTTCAAAAGGTGTGAAATACATGAGGAGCACGAAACGGTCTGAAAAATAGGAGGAGAATGAACCGGTGTTCAAAAACATGAACAGCTTTAAAAGGTGTGAAAAATATGAAGAGCTTCAAAAGGTGTCAAAAATACGAGGACCATGAAACGGTCAGAAAAAGAGGAGGAGAATGAAGCAGTGTTCAAAAACATGACGAGCTTGAAAAGGTGTGAAATATAATAAGAGTTTCAAAAGATGTCAAAAATATGAGGAGCATGAAACGGTCTGAAAAATAGGAGGAGCATGAAGCGGTGTTCAAAAACATGAAGAGCCTGAAATGGTGTGAAAAATATGAAAGCTTCAAAAGGTGTCAAATATGAGGAGCATGAAAAGGTCTGAAAAATAGAAGCAGCATGAAACGGTGTTCAAAAACATGAAGAGCCTGAAAAGGTGTGAAAAATATGAAGAGCTTCAAAAGGTGTCAAAAATATGAGGAGCATGAAACGGTCTGAAAAAAGGAGGAGCATGAAGTAGTGTTGAAAAACAAGAAGAGCCTGAAAATGTTTGAAATATATGAAGCGCTTCAAAAGGTTTCAGAAGTGAGAGGAGCATGAAACTGTCTTAAAAATAGGACGATAATGAAGCAGTGTTGAAAAACATGAAGATCCTGAAAAGGTGTGAAAAATATGAAGAGCTTCAAAAGGTGTCAAAAATATGAGGAGCATGAAACGGTCTGAAAAATATGAGGAGCATGAAGTAGTGTTGAAAAACATGAAGAGCCTGAAAATGTTTGAAATATATGAAGCGCTTCAAAAGGTTTCAGAAGTGAGAGGAGCATGAAACTGTCTTAAAAATAGGACGATAATGAAGCAGTGTTGAAAAACATGAAGATCCTGAAAAGGTGTGTAAAATATGAAGAGCTTCAAAAGGTGTCAAAAATATGAGGAGCATGAAATGGTCTGAAAAATAGGAGGTGCATGAAACGATGTTCAAAAATATGAAGAGCCTGAAAAGGTGTGAAAAATAGGAAGAGCTTCAAAAGGTGTGAAATATATGAAGAGCTTCAAAAGCTGTCAATAATGAGATGAGCATGAAACGGTCTGAAAAATAGGAGGAGAATGAAGTGGTGTTGAAAACATGAAGATACTGAAAAAGTGTGAAATATATGAAGAGCTTCAAAAAGTGTGAAAAATATGAGGAGCTTCAAAATGTGTCAAAAATATGAGGAGCATGAAACGGTCTTAAAAAACGGAGGAGCATGAAGCGGTGTTGAAAAATATGAAGAGCCTGAAATGGTGTGAAAAATATGAAGAGCTTCAAAAGGTGTGAAAAATATGAGGAGCATGAAACGGTCTGAAGAATAGGAGGAGGATTGCAGCGATGTTCAAAAACATGAAGAGCATGAAAAAGTGTGAAAAATATGAAGAGCTTCCAAAGGTGTGAAATAAAAGAGGAGCATGAAACAGCCTGAAAAACAGGAGGAGCATGAAGCGGTGTTGAAAAACATGACGAAACAGAAAAGGTGTGAAAAATATGAAGAGCTTCAAAGGTGTCAAAATATGTGAGCATGAAACGGTCTGAAAAATAGGAGGAACATGAAACGGTGTTCAAAAACATGAAGAGCCTGAAAATATGTGAAAAATATGAAGACTTCAAAAGGTGTCAAAAATACGAGGACCATGAAACGGTCAGAAAAAGAGGAGGAGATTGAAGCAGTGTTCAAAAACATGACGAGCTTGAAAAGGTGTGAAATATAATAAGAGTTTCAAAAGATGTCAAAAATATGAGGAGCATGAAACGGTCTGAAAAATAGGAGGAGCTGAAGCAATGTTCAAAAACATGAAGAGCTTCAAAAGGTGTGAAAAATATGAAGAGCTTCAAAAGGTGTCAAAAATATGAGGAGCATGAAACGGTCTGAAAAATATGAGGAGCATGAAGTAGTGTTGAAAAACATGAAGAGCCTGAAAATGTTTGAAATATATGAAGCGCTTCAAAAGGTTTCAGAAGTGAGAGGAGCATGAAACTGTCTTAAAAATAGGATGATAATGAAGCAGTGTTGAAAAACATGAAGATCCTGAAAAGGTGTGTAAAATATGAAGAGCTTCAAAAGGTGTCAAAAATATGAGGAGCATGAAATGGTCTGAAAAATAGGAGGTGCATGAAACGATGTTCAAAAATATGAAGAGCCTGAAAAGGTGTGAAAAATAGGAAGAGCTTCAAAAGGTGTGAAATATATGAAGAGCTTCAAAAGCTGTCAATAATGAGATGAGCATGAAACGGTCTGAAAAATAGGAGGAGAATGAAGTGGTGTTGAAAACATGAAGATACTGAAAAATGTGAAATATATGAAGAGCCTCAAAAAGTGTGAAAAATATGAGGAGCTTCAAAATGTGTCAAATATATGAGGAGCATGAAACGGTCTTAAAAAACGGAGGAGCATGAAGCGGTGTTGAAAAATATGAAGAGCCTGAAATGGTGTGAAAAATATGAAGAGCTTCAAAAGGTGTGAAAAATATGAGGAGCATGAAACGGTCTGAAGAATAGGAGGAGGATTGCAGTGATGTTCAAAAACATGAAGAGCATGAAAAAGTGTGAAAAATATGAAGAGCTTCCAAAGGTGTGAAATACAAGAGGAGCATGAAACAGCCTGAAAAACAGGAGGAGCATGAAGCGGTGTTGAAAAACATGACGAAACAGAAAAGGTGTGAAAAATATGAAGAGCTTCAAAGGTGTCAAAATATGTGAGCATGAAACGGTCTGAAAAATAGGAGGAACATGAAACGGTGTTCAAAAACATGAAGAGCCACAAAAGGTGTGAAAAATATGAAGAGCTTCAAAAGGTGTCAAAAATATGAGGAGCATGAAACGGTCTGAAAAATAGGAGGAGCATGAAACGGTGTTCAAAAACATGAAGAGCCTGAAAATGTGTGAAAAATATGAAGAGCTTCAAAAGGTGTCAAAAATATGAGGAGCATGAAATGATCTGAAAAATAGGAGGAACATGAAGCCATGTTGAAAAACATGAAGAGCCTGAAAATGTGTGAAAAATATGAAGAGCTTCAAAACGTGTCAAAAATATGAGGAGAATGAAACGGTCTGAAATATAGGAGGAGCATGAAGCGGTGTTGAAAAACCTGAAGAGCCTGAAAAGGTGTGAAAAATATAAAGAGCTTCAAAAAGTGTCAACAATATGAGCAGCATGAAACGGTCTGAAAAATAGGAGGAGCATTAAACGGTGTTCATAAACATGAAGAGCCTGAAAAGGTGTGAAAAATATGAAGAGCTTCAAAATCTGTCAATAATATGAGGAGCATGAAACGGTCTGAAAAACAGGACGATCATGAAGCGGTGTTGAAAAATATGAAGAGCCTGAAAAGTTGTGAAAAATATGAAGAGCTTCAAAAGGTGTGAAAAATATGAAGAGCTTCCAGAGGTGTCAAAAATGAGATGAGCATGAAACGGTCTGAAAAATAGGAGGAGCATGAAGTGGTGATCAAAAACATGAAGTGCCTAAAATGGTGTGAAATATATGAAGAGCTTCAAAAGGTGTGAAAAATATGAAGAGCTTCAAATGGTGAGAAATATATGAGGAACATGAAACGGTCTGAAAAAAAGGAGGATCAAGAAACTGTGTTGAAAAACATGAAGAGCCTGAAAAGGTGTGAAAAATGTGAAAAGCTTCCAAAGGTGTAAAAATATGAGGAGCATGAAACGTTCTGAAAAATAGGAGGAGCATGAAACCGTGTTCAAAAATATGAAGAGTCTGAAAAGGTCTGAAAAATATGACAGCTTCAAAAGGTGTGAAATACATGAGGAACATAAAACGGTCTGAAAATAGGAGGATCATGAAGCGGGGTTGAAAAATATGAAGAGTCTGAAAACGTGTGAAAAATATGAAGATCTGCAAAAAGTGTCAAGAATGAGATGAGCATGAAATGGGCTGAAAAATAGGAGGAGCATGAAGCGGTGTAGAAAAACATGAAGAGCCTGAAAAGGTGTGAAAAATATGAAGAGCTTCAAAAGGTGTCAAAAATATGAGGAGCATGAAACGGTCTGAAAAATAGGAGGAGCATGAAGCGGTGTTCAAAAACATGAAGAGCCTGAAAAGGTGTGAAATATATGAAGAGCTTCAAAAGGTGTCAAAAATAAGAGGAGCATGAAACAGTCTGAAAAATAGGAGGAGCATGTTGCGGTGTAGAAAAACATGAAGAGCCTGAAAAGGTGTGAAAAATATGAACAGCTTCAAAAGGTGTGAAAAATATGAAGACATTCAAAGGTATCAAAATTATGAGGAGCAAGAAACACTCTGAAAATAGGAGGAGCATGAAACGGTGTTGAAAAACATGAAGAGCCTGAAAAGGTGTGAAAAATATGAAGAGTTTCAAAAGGTGTGAAAAATATTAGGAGCTTCAAAAGAGGTCAAAAATATGAGGAGCATGAAACGGTCTGAAAAATAGGAGGAGCATGAAACGGTTTTGAAAAACACGAAGGGCCTGAAAAGGTGTGAAAAATATGAAGAGCTTCAAAAGGTGTGAAATACATAGGGGCATGAAACGGTCTGAAAAATAGAAGAAGCATGAAGCTGTGTTGAAAAACATGAAGAGCCTGAAAAGATGTGAAAAATATGAAGAGCTTCAAAAGGTGTCAAAAATATGAGGAAAATGAAACGGTCTGAAAAATAGGTGGAGCATGAAGCAGTGTTTAAAAACGTGAAGGGCCTGAAAAGGTGTGAAAAATATGAAGAGCTTCAAAAGGTGTGAAATACATAGGGGCATGAAACGGTCTGAAAAATAGAAGAAGCATGAAGCTGTGTTGAAAAACATGAAGAGCCTGAAAAGATGTGAAAAATATGAAGAGCTTCAAAAGGTGTCAAAAATATGAGGAAAATGAAACGGTCTGAAAAATAGGAGGAGCATGAAGTGTTGTTCAAATATATGAAGAGCCTGAAAAGGTGTGAAATATATGAAGAGTTTCAAAAGTGTCCAAAATATTAGGAGCATGAAACGGTCTGAAAAAAAGGAGGAGCAGGAAAGCGTGTGCAAAAACATGAAGAGCCTGAAAAGGTGTGAAAAATATGAAGAGCTTCAAAAGGTGTTAAAAATAGGAGGAGCATGTAGCGGTGTTCAAAAACATGAAGAGCCTGAAAATGTGTGTAAAATATGAAGAGCTTCAAAACGTGTCAAAAATATGAGGAGCATGAAACGGTCTGAAAAATAGGTGGATCAATAATCGGTCTTGAAAAATATGAAGAGCGTGAAAACGTGTGAAAAATATGAAGAGCTTCAAAAGTTGTGAAAAATATGAAAATCTTAAAATGGTGTCAAAAATGAGATGAGCATGAAACGGTCAGAAAAATAGGTGGAGCATGATCTGGTGTTGAAAAACATGAAGAGCCTGAAAAGTTGCGAAAAATATGAAGACCTTCAAAAGGTGTCAAAAATATGAGGAGCATGAAAGGGTCTGAAAAGTAGGAGGAGCATGAAGTGGTGATCAAAAACATGAAGTGCCTAAAATGGTGTGAAATATATGAAGAGCTTCAAAAGGTGTGAAAAATATGAAGAGCTTCAAATGGTGAGAAATATATGAGGAACATGAAACGGTCTGAAAAAAAGGAGGATCAAGAAGCTGTGTTGAAAAACATGAAGAGCCTGAAAAGGTGTGAAAAATATGAAAAGCTTCCAAAGGTGTAAAAATATGAGGAGCATGAAACGTTCTGAAAAATAGGAGGAGCATGAAACCGTGTTCAAAAATATGAAGAGTCTGAAAAGGTCTGAAAAATATGACAGCTTCAAAAGGTGTGAAATACATGAGGAACATAAAACGGTCTGAAAATAGGAGGATCATGAAGCGGGGTTGAAAAATATGAAGAGTCTGAAAACGTGTGAAAAATATGAAGATCTGCAAAAAGTGTCAAGAATGAGATGAGCATGAAATGGTCTGAAAAATAGGAGGAGCATGAAGCGGTGTAGAAAAACAGGAAGAGCCTGAAAAGGTGTGAAAAATATGAAGAGCTTCAAAAGGTGTCAAAAATATGAGGAGCATGAAACGGTCTGAAAAATAGGAGGAGCATGAAGCGGTGTAGAAAAACATGAAGAGCCTGAAAAGGTGTGAAAAATATGAACAGCTTCAAAAGGTGTGAAAAATATGAAGACATTCAAAGGTATCAAAATTATGAGGAGCAAGAAACTCTCTGAAAATAGGAGGAGCATGAAACGGTGTTGAAAAACATGAAGAGCCTGAAAAGGTGTGAAAAATATGAAGAGTTTCAAAAGGTGTGAAAAATATTAGGAGCTTCAAAAGAGGTCAAAAATATGAGGAGCATGAAACGGTCTGAAAAATAGGAGGAGCATGAAACGGTTTTGAAAAACACGAAGGGCCTGAAAAGGTGTGAAAAATATGAAGAGCTTCAAAAGGTGTGAAATACATAGGGGCATGAAACGGTCTGAAAAATAGAAGAAGCATGAAGCTGTGTTGAAAAACATGAAGAGCCTGAAAAGATGTGAAAAATATGAAGAGCTTCAAAAGGTGTCAAAAATATGAGGAAAATGAAACGGTCTGAAAAATAGGTGGAGCATGAAGCAGTGTTTAAAAACGTGAAGGGCTTGAAAAGGTGTGAAAAATATGAAGAGCTTCAAAAGGTGTGAAATACATAGGGGCATGAAACGGTCTGAAAAATAGAAGAAGCATGAAGCTGTGTTGAAAATCATGAAGAGCCTGAAAAGATGTGAAAAATATGAAGAGCTTCAAAAGGTGTCAAAAATATGAGGAAAATGAAACGGTCTGAAAAATAGGAGGAGCATGAAGTGTTGTTCAAATATATGAAGAGCCTGAAAAGGTGTGAAATATATGAAGAGTTTCAAAAGTGTCCAAAATATTAGGAGCATGAAACGGTCTGAAAAAAAGGAGGAGCAGGAAAGCGTGTGCAAAAACATGAAGAGCCTGAAAAGGTGTGAAAAATATGAAGAGCTTCAAAAGGTGTTAAAAATAGGAGGAGCATGTAGCGGTGTTCAAAAACATGAAGAGCCTGAAAATGTGTGTAAAATATGAAGAGCTTCAAAACGTGTCAAAAATATGAGGAGCATGAAACGGTCTGAAAAATAGGTGGATCAATAATCGGTCTTGAAAAATATGAAGAGCGTGAAAACGTGTGAAAAATATGAAGAGCTTCAAAATGTGTGAAAAATATGAAAATCTTAAAATGGTGTCAAAAATGAGATGAGCATGAAACGGTCAGAAAAATAGGTGGAGCATGATCTGGTGTTGAAAAACATGAAGAGCCTGAAAAGTTGCGAAAAATATGAAGACCTTCAAAAGGTGTCAAAAATATGAGGAGCATGAAAGGGTCTGAAAAGTAGGAGCAGCATGAAACGGTGTTCAAAAACATGAAGAGCCTGAAAAGCTGTGAAAAATATGAAGAGCCTCAAGGTGTGAAATACTTGAGGAGCATGAATCGGTCTGAAAAATAGGTGGAGCATGAAGCGGTGTTGAAAAACATGAAGAGCCTGCAAATGTGTGAAAAATATGAAGAGCTTCAAAAAGTGTCAAAAATATGAGGAGCATGAAACGGTCTGAAAAATAGGAGGAGCATGAAGCCGTGTTCAAAAACATTTAGAGCCTGAAATGGTGTGAAAAACATGAAGAGCCTAAAATGTGTGAAAAATATGAAAAGCTTGAAAAGATGTCACAAATATGAGGAGCATGAAACGGTCTGAAAAATTGAAGGATCATGAAGCGGGGTTCAAAAACATGAAGAGCCTGAAAACGTTTGAACAATATGAAGAGCTTCAAAGGTGTGAAAAACATGAAGAGCTTCAAAAGCTGTCAAAAATGAGATGAGCATGAAACAGTCTGAAAAATAGGAGGAGCATGAAGTGGTGTTGAAAAACATGAAGAGCCTGAATAAGTGTGAAATATATGAAGAGATGCAAACGTTGTGAAAAATATGAAGAGCTTCAAAAGGTGACAACAATATGAGGAGAATGAAACGGTCTGAAAAATAGGAGGATCATGAAGCGTTGTTTAAAAACATGAAGAGCCTGTAAAGGTGTGAAAAATATGAAGAGCTTGAAAATGTGTCAAAAATATGAGGAGCCTGAAACGGTCTGAAAAATAGAAGGAGATTGAAATGGTGATAAAAAACATGAAGCGCCTGAAAAGGTGTGAAAAATATGAAGAGCTTCAAAAGGTGTGAAATACAATAGGAGCATGAAACGGTCTGAAAAATAGGAGGAGCATGAAGCGGTGTTGAAAAACATGAAGAGCCTGAAAAGGTGTTAAATATATGAAGAGCTTCAAAAGGTGTGAAAAATATGAGGAGCATGAAACGGTCTGAAGAACAGGAGGAGGATTGTAGCGGTGTTCAAAAACATGAAGAGCATGAAAAGGTGTGAAAAATATGAAGGGCTTCAAAAGGTGTGAAACACATGAGGAGCATGAAACTGTCTGAAAAATAGGAGGATCATGAAGCGGTGTTGAAAAACATGAAGAGCATATAAAGCTGTGAAAAATATTAAGAGCTTCAAAACGTGTCAAAAATATGAGAAGCATGAAATGGTCTGAAAAATAGGAGCAGCATGAAACGGTGTTCAAAAACATGAAGAGCCTGAAAAGGAGTGAAAAATATGAAGAGCCTCAAAAGGTGTGAAAAATATGAAGAGCTTCAAAAGCTGTCAAAAATGAGATGAGCATGAAACGGTCTGAAAAATAGGAGGGGCATGAAGTTGTGTTGAAAAACATGAAGAGCCTGAAAAGGTGGGAAAAATATGAAGAGCTTCAAAATGTGTCAAAAATATGAGGAGCATGAAACGGTTTGAAAAATAGGAGGAGCATGAAGCGGTGTGAAAAACATGAAGAGCCTGAAAAGGGGTGAAAAATATGAAGAGCTTCAAAAGGTGTCAACAATATGTGGAGCATGAAACGATCTGAAATATAAGAGGAGCATGAAACGGTGTTCATAAACATGAAGAGCCTGAAAAGGTGAAAAAAATATGAAGAGCTTCAAAATGTGTGAAAAAATGAAGAGCTTCAAAAGGTGTGAAAAATATGAAGAGCTTCAAAAGATGTGAAATACATGAGGAGCATGAAACGGTCTGAAAAATAGGAGGAGCATGAAGCGGTGTTGAAAAACATGAAAACCTGAAAAGGTGTGAAAAATTTGAGGTGCTTCAAAAGGTGTGAAAATTAGGAGCAGCATGAAGCGGTGTTCAAAAACATGAAAAGCCTGAAAATGTTTGTAAAATATGAAGAGCTTCAAAACGTGTCAAAAATATGAGGAGCATGAAACGATCTGAAAAATAGGAGGATCAAGAAGCGGTGTTGAAAAACATGAAGATCTGAAAACTTGTGAAAAATATGAAGAGCTTCAAAAGGTGTGAAAAATATGAAGAGCTTCAAAAGGTGTCAAAAATGAGATGAGCATGAAACGGTCTGAAAAATAGGTGGAGCATGAAGTGGTGTTGAAAAACATGAAGAGCCTCAAAAGTTGTGAAATACTTGAGGAGCATGAATCGGTCTGAAAAATAGGAGGAGCATGAAGCGGTTTTGAAAAACATGAAGAGCCTCAAAAGGTGTGAAATATATGAGGAGCTTCAAAAAGTGTCAATAATGAGATGAGCATGAAATGGTCTGAAAAGAAGGAGGAGCATGAAGTGGTGTTGAAAAACATGAAGAGCCTGAAAAGGTGTGAAATATATGAAGAGATTCAAAAGCTGTCAAAAATATGAGGAGCACGTAACGGTTTGGAAAATAGGAAGAGCATGAAGTGGTGTTGAAAAACATGAAGAGCCTGAAAAGATGTGAAAAATATGAAGAGCTTCAAAAGGTGTCCACAATATGAGGAGCATGAAACTGTCTGAGAAATAGGAGGAGCATGAAGTGGTGCTGAAAAACATGAAGAGCCTAAAAGGTGTGAAAAATATGAAAAGCTTCAAAATATGTCATAAATATGAGGAGCATGAAGCGGTCTGAAAAATTGGATGATCATGACGCGGTGTTGAAAAACATGAAGAGCCTGAAAAGTTGTGAAAAATATGAAGAGCTTCAAAAGGTGTCAAAAATGTGAGGAGCATGAAACGGTCTGAAAAATAGGAGGAGCATGAAGCGGTGTTGAAAAACATGAAAACCTGAAGAGGTGTGAAAAATTTGAGGTGCTACAAAAGGTGTGAAAATTAGGAGCAGCATGAAGCGGTGTTCAAAAACATGAAAAGCCTGAAAATGTTTGTAAAATATGAAGAGCTTCAAAACGTGTCAAAAATATGAGGATCATGAAACGATCTGAAAAATAGGAGGATCAAGAAGCGGTGTTGAAAAACATGAAGATCTGAAAACTTGTGAAAAATATGAAGAGCTTCAAAAGGTGTGAAAAATATGAAAATCTTAAAATGGTGTCAAAAATGAGATGAGCATGAAACGGTCTGAAAAATAGGTGGAGCATGATCTGGTGTTGAAAAACATGAAGAGCCTGAAAAGTTGCGAAAAATATGAAGACCTTCAAAAGGTGTCAAAAATATGAGGAGCATGAAAGGGTCTGAAAAGTAGGAGGAGCATGAAACGGTGTTCAAAAACATGAAGAGCCTGAAAAGCTGTGAAAAATATGAAGAGCCTCAAGGTGTGAAATACTTGAGGAGCATGAATCGGTCTGAAAAATAGGAGGAGCATGAAGCGGTGTTGAAAAACATGAAGAGCCTGCAAATGTGTGAAAAATATGAAGAGCTTCAAAAAGTGTCAAAAATATGAGGAGCATGAAACGGTCTGAAAAATAGGAGGAGCATGAAGCCGTGTTCAAAAACATTTAGAGCCTGAAATGGTGTGAAAAACATGAAGAGCCTAAAAGGTGTTAAAAATATGAAAAGCTTGAAAAGATGTCACAAATATGAGGAGCATGAAACGGTCTGAAAAATTGAAGGATCATGAAGCGGGGTTCAAAAACATGAAGAGCCTGAAAACGTTTGAACAATATGAAGAGCTTCAAAGGTGTGAAAAACATGAAGAGCTTCAAAAGCTGTCAAAAATGAGATGAGCATGAAACGGTCTGAAAAATAGGAGGAGCATGAAGTGGTGTTGAAAAACATGAAGAGCCTGAATAAGTGTGAAATATATGAAGAGATGCAAACGTTGTGAAAAATATGAAGAGCTTCAAAAGGTGACAACAATATGAGGAGAATGAAACGGTCTGAAAAATAGGAGGATCATGAAGCGTTGTTTAAAAACATGAAGAGCCTGTAAAGGTGTGAAAAATATGAAGAGCTTGAAAATGTGTCAAAAATATGAGGAGCCTGAAACGGTCTGAAAAATAGGAGGAGATTGAAATGGTGATAAAAAACATGAAGCGCCTGAAAAGGTGTGAAAAATATGAAGAGCTTCAAAAGGCGTGAAATACAATAGGAGCATGAAACGGTCTGAAAAATAGGAGGAGCATGAAGCGGTGTTGAAAAACATGAAGAGCCTGAAAAGGTGTTAAATATATGAAGAGCTTCAAAAGGTGTGAAAAATATGAGGAGCATGAAACGGTCTGAAGAATAGGAGGAGGATTGTAGCGGTGTTCAAAAACATGAAGAGCATGAAAAGGTGTGAAAAATATGAAGGGCTTCAAAAGGTGTGAAACACATGAGGAGCATGAAACTGTCTGAAAAATAGGAGGATCATGAAGCGGTGTTGAAAAACATGAAGAGCATATAAAGCTGTGAAAAATATTAAGAGCTTCAAAACGTGTCAAAAATATGAGAAGCATGAAATGGTCTGAAAAATAGGAGCAGCATGAAACGGTGTTCAAAAACATGAAGAGCCTGAAAAGGAGTGAAAAATATGAAGAGCCTCAAAAGGTGTGAAAAATATGAAGGGCTTCAAAAGCTGTCAAAAATGAGATGAGCATGAAACGGTCTGAAAAATAGGAGGGGCATGAAGTTGTGTTGAAAAACATGAAGAGCCTGAAAAGGTGGGAAAAATATGAAGAGCTTCAAAATGTGTCAAAAATATGAGGAGCATGAAACGGTTTGAAAAATAGGAGGAGCATGAAGCGGTGTGAAAAACATGAAGAGCCTGAAAAGGGGTGAAAAATATGAAGAGCTTCAAAAGGTGTCAACAATATGTGGAGCATGAAACGATCTGAAATATAAGAGGAGCATGAAACGGTGTTCATAAACATGAAGAGCCTGAAAAGGTGAAAAAAATATGAAGAGCTTCAAAATGTGTGAAAAAATGAAGAGCTTCAAAAGGTGTGAAAAATATGAAGCGCTTCAAAAGATGTGAAATACATGAGGAGCATGAAACGGTCTGAAAAATAGGAGGAGCATGAAGCGGTGTTGGAAAACATGAAAACCTGAAAAGGTGTGAAAAATTTGAGGTGCTTCAAAAGGTGTGAAAATTAGGAGCAGCATGAAGCGGTGTTCAAAAACATGAAAAGCCTGAAAATGTTTGTAAAATATGAAGAGCTTCAAAACGTGTCAAAAATATGAGGAGCATGAAACGATCTGAAAAATAGGAGGATCAAGAAGCGGTGTTGAAAAACATGAAGATCTGAAAACTTGTGAAAAATATGAAGAGCTTCAAAAGGTGTGAAAAATATGAAGAGCTTCAAAAGGTGTCAAAAATGAGATGAGCATGAAACGGTCTGAAAAATAGGTGGAGCATGAAGTGGTGTTGAAAAACATGAAGAGCCTCAAAAGTGGTGAAATACTTGAGGAGCATGAATCGGTCTGAAAAATAGGAGGAGCATGAAGCGGTTTTGAAAAACATGAAGAGCCTCAAAAGGTGTGAAAAATATGAAGAGCTTCAAAAATTGTCAATAATGAGATGAGCATGAAATGGTCTGAAAAGAAGGAGGAGCATGAAGTGGTGTTGAAAAACATGAAGAGCCTGAAAAGGTGTGAAATATATGAAGAGATTCAAAAGCTGTCAAAAATATGAGGAGCACGTAACGGTTTGGAAAATAGGAAGAGCATGAAGTGGTGTTGAAAAACATGAAGAGCCTGAAAAGATGTGAAAAATATGAAGAGCTTCAAAAGGTGTCCACAATATGAGGAGCATGAAACTGTCTGAGAAATAGGAGGAGCATGAAGTGGTGCTGAAAAACATGAAGAGCCTAAAAGGTGTGAAAAATATGAAAAGCTTCAAAATATGTCATAAATATGAGGAGCATGAAACGGTCTGAAAAATTGGATGATCATGAGGCGGTGTTGAAAAACATGAAGAGCCTGAAAAGTTGTGAAAAATATGAAGAGCTTCAAAAGGTGTCAAAAATGTGAGGAGCATGAAACGGTCTGAAAAATAGGAGGAGCATGAAGTGGTGTTGAAAAACATGAAGAGCCTGAAAAAGTGTAAAATATATGAAGAGCTTCAAAAGTTGTGAAAAATATTAGGAGCTTCAAAAGAGGTCAAAAATATGAGGAGCATGAAACGGTCTGAAAAATAGGAGGAGCATGAAACGGTTTTGAAAAACACGAAGGGCCTGAAAAGGTTTGAAACATATGAAGAGCTTCAAAAGGTGTGAAATACATAGGGGCAAGAAACGGTCTGAAAAATAGGTGGAGCATGAAGCAGTGTTTAAAAACATGAAGAGCCTGAAAAGGTGTGAAAAATAGGAAGAGCTTCAAAAGGTGTGAAATACATGAGGAGGATGAAACCGTCTGAAAAATAGGAGGAGAATGAAGCGTTGTTCAAATATATGAAGAGCCTGAAAAGGTGTGAAATATATGAAGAGATTCAAAAGGTGTCAAAAATATTAGGAGCATGAAACGGTCTGAAAAAAAGGAGGAGCAGGAAACCGTGTTCAAAAACATGAAGAGCCTGAAAATGTGTGTAAAATATGAAGAGCTTCAAAACGTGTCAAAAATATGAGGAGCATGAAACGGTCTGAAAAATAGGTGGATCAAGAAGCGGTGTTGAAAAACATGAAAAGCGTGAAAACGTGTGAAAAATATGAAGAGCTTCAAATGGTGTGAAAAATATGAAGAGCTTAAAATGGTGTCAAAAATGAGATGACCATGAAAAGGTCTGAAAAATAGGTGGAGCATGATGTGGTGTTGAAAAACATGAAGAGCCTGAAAAGTTGTGAAAAATATGAAGACCTTCAAAATGTGTCAAAAATATGAGGAGCATGAAAGGGTCTGAAAAATAGGAGGAGCATCAAACGGTGTTCAAAAACATGAAGAGCCTGAAAAGCTGTGAAAAATATGAAGAGCCTCAAGGTGTGAAATACTTGAGGAGCATGAAACGGTCTGAAAAATAGGAGGAGCATGAAGCGGTGCTGAAAAACATGAAGAGCCTGAAAAGGTGTGAAAAATATGAAGAGCTTCAAAAGGTGTCAAAACTATGAGGAGTATGAAACGGTCTGAAAAATAGGAGCAGCATGAAATGGTGTTCAAAAACATGAAGAGCCTGAAAAGGTGTTAAAAATATGAAGAGCTTCAAAAGTTGTCAAAAATATGAGGAGCATGAAACGATCTGAAAAATAGGAGGAGCATGAAGTGGTGTTCACAAACATGACGAGCCAGAAAAGGTGTGAAAAATATGAAGAGCTTCAAAAGGTGTCAAAAATATGAGGAGCATGAAACATTCTGAAAAATTGGAGGATCATGAAGCGGTGTTGAAAAACATGAAGAGCCTAAAAGGTGTGAAAAATATGAAAAGCTTCAAAAGATGTCTCAAATATGAGGAGCATGAAATGGTCTGAAAAATTGGAGGATCATGAAGCGGTGTTGAAAACCATGAAGAGCATGAAAAGCTGTGAAAAATATGAAGAGCTTCAAAATGTGTCAAAAATATGGGAGCACGAAACGGTCTGAAAAATAGGAGGAAAATGAAGCGGTGTTGAAAACCATGAAGAGCCTGAAAAGGTGAGAAAAATATGAAGAGCTTCAAAACGTGTCAAAAATATGAGAAGCATGAAACGGTCTGAAAAATAGGAGCTTCATGAAACGGTGTTCAAAACCTGAAGAGCCTGAAAAGGTGTGAAAAATATGAAGAGCCTCAAAAGGTTTGAAAAATATGAAGAGCTTCAAAAGCTGTCAAAAATGAGATGAGCATGAAACGGTCTGAAAAATAGGAGGGGCATGAAGTTGTGTTGAAAAACATGAAGAGCCTGAAAAGGGGTGAAAAATATGAAGAGCTTCAAAAGGTGTCAAAATATGAGGAGCATGAAACGGTCTGAAAAATAGGAGGAGCATGAAGCGGTGTTCAAAAACATGAAGAGCCTGAAAAGGTGAGAAATATATGAAGAGCCTCAAAACGTGTCAAAAATAAGAGAAGCATGAAACGGTCTGAAAAATAGGAGGAGCATGAAGCGGTGTTGAAAAACATGAAGAGACTTAAAACGTGTGAATTATATGAAGAGCTTCAAAAGGTGTGAAATACATGAGGATCATGAAACGGTCTGAAAAATAGGAGGAGCCTAAAGCGGTGTTGAAAAACATGAAGAACCTGAAAAGGTGTGAAAAATATGAAGAGCTTCAAAAGGTGTGAAAAATATGAGGAGCATGAAACGGTCTGAAAAATAGGAGGAGCATGAAGCCGTGTTGAAAAACATGAAGAGCCTGAAAGGGTGTAACAAATATGAAGAGCTTCAGAAGGTGTCAAAAATGAGATGAGCATGAAACGGTCTGAAAAATAGGAGGAGCATGAAGTGGTGTTGAAAAACATGAAGAGCCTGAAAAAGTGTGAAGTATATGAAGAGCTTCAAAGGTGTGAAGTACATGAGGAGAATGAAACCGTCTGAAAAATAGGAGGAGCATGAAGCGGTGTTCCAATACATGAAGAGCCTGAAAACGTGTGAAATATATGAAGAGATTCAAAAGGTGTCAAAAATATGAGGAGCATGAAACGGTCTGAAAATAAGGAGGAGCAGGAAACCGTGTTCAAAAGTATGAAGAGCCTGAAAAGGTGTGAAAAATTTCAAGTGCTTCAAAAGGTGTGATAATTAGGAGGAGCATGAAGCGGTGTTCCAAAACATGAAGAGCCTGAAAATGTGTGTAAAATATGAAGAGCTTCAAAACGTGTCAAAAATATGAGGAGCATGAAACGGTCTGAAAAATACGAGGATCAAGAAGCGGTGTTGAAAAACATGAAGATCTGAAAACTTGTGAAAAATATGAAGAGCTTCAAAAGGTGTGAAAAATATGAAGAGCTTCAAAAGGTGTCCACAATATGAGGAGCATGAAACTCTCTGAGAAATAGGAGGAGCATGAAGTGTTGTTGAAAAACATGAAGAGCCTCAAAAGTTGTGAAATACTTGAGGAGCATTAATCGGTCTGAAAAATAGGACGAGCATGAAGCGGTGTTCAAAAATATGAAGAGCCTGAAAATTTGTGTAAAATATGAAGAGCTTCAAAACGTGTCAAAAATATGAGGAGCATGAAACGGTCTAAAAAATAGGTGGATCAAGAAGCGGTGTTGAAAAACATGAAGAGCGTGAAAACGTGTGAAAAATATGAAGAGGTTCAAAAGGTGTGAAAAATATGAAGAGCTTAAAATGGTGTCAAAATGAGATGAGCATGAAACTGTCTGAAAAATAGGAGCAGCATGAAACGGTGTTCAAAAACATGAAGAGCCTGAAAAGGTGTGAAAAATATAAAGAGCTTCAAAAGCTGTGAAATACATGTGGAGTATCAAACGGTCTGAAAAATAGGAGGAGCAATAAAAGGTGTTCAAAAACATGAAAGCCTGAAAAGGTGAGAAAAATATGAAGAGCTTCAAAAGGTGTTAAATACTTGAGGAGCATGAAACGGTCTGAAAATTAGGAGGAGCATGAAGCCATGTTGAAAAACATGAAGATCCTGAAACGGTGTGAAAAATATGAAGAGCTTCAAAAGGTGTCAAAAATATGAGGAGCATGAAAGGGTCTGAAATATAGGAGGAGCATGACGTGGTGTTGAAAACATGACGAGCTTGAAAAGGTGTGAAAAATATGAAGAGCTTCAAAAGCTGTGAAAAATATGAGGAGCACGAAATGCTCTGAAAAATAAGAGGAGCATGAAGCCGTGTTGAAAAACATGAAGAGCCTGAAAAGGTGTAGAAAATATGAAGAGCTTCAAAAGGTGTCAAAAATATGAGGAACATGAAACGGTCTGAAAAATAGGAGGAGCATGAAGTGTGGTTGAAAATCATGAAGAGCCTGAAAAGGTGTGTAAAATATGAAGAGCTTCAAAAGGAGTGAAATACATGAGGAGCATGAAACCGTCTGAATTATAGAAGGAGCATGATATGATGTTCATAAACATGAAGAGCCTGAAAAGGTGTGAAATATATGAAGAGCTTCAAAAGTTGTGAAAAATATGAAGAGCTTCAAAAGCTGTCAAAAATGAGATGAGCATGAAAAGGTCTGAAAAATAGGACTAACATGAAGTGGTGTTGAAAAACATGAAGAGCCTGAAAAAGTGTGAAATATATGAAGAGCTTCAAAAGGTGTGAAAAATATTAGGAGCTTCAAAAGAGGTCAAAATTATGCGGAGCATGAAACGGTCTGAAAAATCGGAGGAGCATGAAGCCGTGTTCAAAAACATGAAGATCCTGAAAAGGTGTGAAAAATACGAAGAGCTTCAAAAGATGTGAAATACATGAGGAGCATGAAACTGAATGAAAAATAGGAGGAGCATGAAGCGCTGTTCAAACACATGAAGAGCTTGAAAAGGTGTAAAATATATGAAGAGCTACAAAAGGTGTGAAATACATGAGGAGCATGAAACGGTGTATAAAATAGGAGGAGCAAGAAGCGGTGTTCAAAAACATGAAGAGCCTGAAAAGGTGTGAAAAATATGAAGAGCTTCAAAAGATGTGAAATACATTAGGAGCATGAAACTGTCTGAAAAATAGGAGGAGCATGAGACGGTGTTGAAAAAAGAGAAGAGCCTGAAAAGGTGTGAAAAATATGAAGAGCTTCAAAAGGTGTGAAAAATATGAGGATCATGAAACGGTCTGAAAAAGAGAAGGAGCATGAAGCATTGATGAAAAACATGAGGGGCCTGAAAACGTGTGAAAAATATGAAGAGCTTCAAAAAGTGTGAAATACATGAGGAGCATTAAACGGTCTGAAAAATAGGAGGATCATGAAGCGGTGTTGAAAAATATGAAGAGCCTGAAAAGGTGTGAAAAATATGAAGAGCTTCAAAAGCTTTCAAAAATATGAGGAGCATGAAACGGTCTGAAAAATAGGAGCAGCATGAAGTGGTGTTGAAAAACATGAAGAGCCTGAAAAGGTATGAAAAATATGAAGAGCTTCAAAATGTGTGAAAAATAGGAGGAGCATGAAGTGGTGTTGAAAAACATGAAGAGCCTGAAAAGGTGTGAAAAATACGAGGAGCTTCAAAAGGTGTGAAAAATATGAAGAGCTTCAAAAGGTGTCAAAAATATGAAGAGCATGAAAAGGTCTGAAAAATACGAGGAGCATGAGGTGTTGTTGAAAAACATGAAGAGCCTGAAAAGATGTGAAAAATATGAAGAGCTTCAAAAGGTGTGAAAAACATGAAGAGCTTCAAAAGGTGTCAAAAATATGAGGAGCATGAAACGGTCTGAAAAATAGGAGGAGCATGAAGCGGTATTCAAAAACATGAAGAGCCTGAAAAGATTTGAAAAATATGAAGAGCTTCAAAAGGTGTCAAAAATATGAGGAGCATGAAAAGGTCTGAAAAATACGAGGAGCATGAGGTGGTGTTGAAAAACATGAAGAGCCTGAAAAGATGTGAAAAATATGAAGAGCTTCAAAATGTGTCAAATATGAGGAGCATGAAACGATCTGAAAAACAGGAGAAGAATGAAGCGGTGTTGAAAAACATGAGGAGCCTGAAAACGTGTGAAAAATATGAAGAGCTTCAAAAATATGAAAAATATGAAGAGATTCAAAAGGTGTGAAAAATATGAAGAGCTTCAAAAGATGTCAAAAATGAGATGAGCATGAAACGGTCTGAAGAAAAGGAGGAGCATGAAGCGGAGTTCACAAAAATGAAGAGCCTGAAAAGGTGGAAAATATATGAAGAGCTTCAAAAGGTGTCAAAAATTTGAGGAGCATGAAACAGTCTGAAAAATAGGAGGAGCATGAATTGGTTTTGAAAAACAGGAAGAGCCTGAAAACATGC
Source organism: Dama dama (assembly GCF_033118175.1). NCBI lineage: Eukaryota > Metazoa > Chordata > Mammalia > Artiodactyla > Cervidae > Dama > Dama dama. The sequence continues at coordinate 213,415 of NW_026871008.1, read as the reverse complement.
GAAATATATGAAGCGCTTCAAAAGGTGTGAAATACATGAGGAGCATGAAACAGTTGAAAAATAGGAGGAGCATGAAGCGGTGTTCAAAAACACGAAGAGCTTGAAAGCTGTGAAAAATATGAAGAGCTTTAAAAGGTGTCAAAAATATGAGGAGCATGAAACGTTCTGAAAAATACGAGGATCATGAAACGTTGTTCAAAAACATGAAGAGCTTGAAAATGTGTGAAAAATATGAAGAGCCTCAAAACGTGTCAAAAATATGAGGAGTATGAAACGGTCTGGAAAATAGCAGTAGCATGAAGCGGTGTTGAAAAAGATGAAGAGCCTGAAAACGTGTGAAAAATATGAAGAGTTTCAAAATTATGAAAAATATGAAGAGCTTCAATAGGTGTGAAAAATGTGAAGAGATTCAAAATGTGTCAAAAATGACATGAGCATGAAAGGGTCTGAAAAATACGAGGAGCATGAAGCGGTGTTGAAAATCATGAAGAGCCTGAAAAGGTGTTAAAAATATGAAGAGCCTCAAAAGGTGTGAAATACATGAGGAGCATGAAACGGTCTGAAAAATAGGAGGAGCATGAAGTGGTGTTGAAAAACATGAAGAGCCTGAAAAGGTGTGAAAAATATGAAGAGCTTCAAAAGGTACCAAAAATATGAGGATCATGAAACGGTCTGCAAATAGGACGAGTATGAAGCGGTGTTGAAAAACAAGAAGAGTCTGAAAAGGTGTGAAAATTATGAAGAGCTTCAAAAGATTTCAAAAATATGAGGATCATGAAAGGTTCTGAAGAATAGGAGGAGCATGAATTGGTTTTGAAAAACATGAAGAGCCTAAAAACATGCGAAATATATGAAGCACTTCAAAAGGTGTGAAATACATGAGGAGCATGAAACAGTCTAAAAAATAGGAGGAGCATGAAGCAGTGTTCAAAAACATGAAGAACCGGAAAAGGTGTGTAAAATATGAAGAGCTTCAAAAGGTGTGAAAATTATGAGGAGCAAGAAACGGTCTGAAAAATAGGAGGAGCAGGAAGCGGTGTTGAAAAACATGAAGAGCCTGAAAAGGTGGGTAAAATATGAAGAGCTTCAAAAGTTGTTCAAAAATATGAGGAGCATGAAACGGTCTGAAAAATAGGAGGAGCATTAAACGGTGTTCAAAAACATGAAGAGCCTGAAATGGTGTGAAAAATATGAGGAGCTTCAAAAGGTTGGAAATACAGGAGGAGCTAGAAACGGTCTGAAAAATAGGAGGAGCATGAAGCGGTGTTAAAAAACATGAAGAGCGTGAAATGGTGTGAAAAATATGAAGAGCTTCAAAAGGTGTCAAAAATATAAGGAGCATGAAACGGTCTGAAAAATAGGAGAAGAATGAAGTGGTGTAGAAAAACATGAAGTCCCTGAAAAGGTGTGAAAAATATAAAGTGCTTCAAAAGGTGTCCAAATATGAGGAGCATGAAACGGTCTGAAAAATAGGAGGAGCATTAAACGGTGTTCAAAAACATGAAGAGCCTGAAATGGTGTGAAAAATATGAAGAGCTTCAAAAGGTTGGAAATACAGGAGGAGCTAGAAACGGTCTGAAAAATAGGAGGAGCATGAAGCGCTGTTCAAAAACATGAAGAGCGTGAAATGGTGTGAAAAATATGAAGAGCTTCAAAAGGAGTCAAATATATGAGGAGCAGGAAACGGTCTGAAAAATAGGAGGAGCATGAAGTGGTGTAGGAAAACATGAAGTCCCTGAAAAGGTGTGAAAAATATAAAGTGCTTCAAAAGGTGTCAAAATATGAGGAGCATGAAACTGTCTGAAATATAGGAGGAGCATGAAAAGGTGTTAAAAAACATGAAGAGGTTCAGAAGGTGTGAAACATATGAGGAGCATGAAACGGTCGGAAAAATAGGAGGAGCATGAATCGGTGTTAAAAAACATTAAGAGCTTAAAAAGGTGTGAAAAATATGAAGAGCTTCAAAAGGTGTCAAAAATATGAGGTGCATGAAACGGTCTGAAAAATAGGAGAAGAATGAAGTGGTGTTGAAAAACATGAAGTGTCTGAAAAGGTGTGAAAAATATGAAGAGCTTCAAAAGGTGTCAAAAATATAAGAAGCATGAAACGGTCTGAAAAATAGGAGGAGCATGAAGCGGTGTTAAAGAGAATGACGAGCCTGAAAAGGTGTGAAATATATGAAGAGCTTCAAAAGGCGTCAAAAATATAAGGAGCATGAAACGGTCTGAAAAATTGGAGGAGCATGAAGCGGTATTCAAAAACATGAAGAGCCTGAAAATGTGTGACAATTATGAAGAGCTTCAAAGGTGTCATAAATATAAGGAGCATGAAAAGGTCTGAAAAATTGGAGGAGCAGGAAACGGAGTTCAAAAACATGAAGAGCCAGAAAAGGTGTGAAAAATATGAAGAGCTACAAAAGTTGTCAAAAATATGAGGAGCATGAACGGTCTGAAAAATAGGAGGAGCATGAAGCGGTATTGAAAATCATGAAGAGTCTGAAAAGGTGTGAAAAATATGAAGAGCTTCAAAAGGTGTCAAAAATATGAGGAGCATGAAACGGTATGAAAAATAGGAGGAGCATGAAGCGGTATTCAAAAACATGAAGAGCCTGAAAAGCTCTGAAATTATGTCAAGATTCAAAACGTGTGAAAAATATGAGGAGCATGAAACGGTCTGAAAAATAGGAGGAGCATGAAGCGGTGTTAAACAACATGAAGAGCCTGAAAAGGTGTGAAAAATATGAAGAGCTTCAAAAGGAGTCAAATATATGAGGAGCAGGAAACGGTCTGAAAAATAGGAGGAGCATGAAGTGGTGTAGAAAAACATGAAGTCCCTGAAAAGGTGTGAAAAATATAAAGTGCTTCAAAAGGTGTCAAAATATGAGGAGCATGAAACTGTCTGAAATATAGGAGGAGCATGAAAAGGTGTTAAAAAACATTAAGAGGTTCAGAAGGTGTGAAACATATGAGGAGCATGAAACGGTCGGAAAAATAGGAGGAGCATGTATCGGTGTTAAAAAACATGAAGAGCTTCAAAAGGTGAGAAACATATGAAGAGCTTCAAAAGGTGTCAAAAATATGAGGAGCTTGAAACGGTCTGAAAAATAGGAGAAGAATGAAGTGGTGTTGAAAAACATGAAGTGTCTGAAAAGGTGTGAAAAATATGAAGAACTTCAAAAGGAGTCAAAAATATAAGGAGCATGAAATGGTCTGAAAAATAGGAGGAGCATCAAGCGGTGTTAAAGAGCATGACGAGCCTGAAAAGTAGTGAAATATATGAAGAGCTTCAAAAGGCGTCAAAAATATAAGGAGCATGAAACGGTCTGAAAAATTGGAGGAGCATGAAGCGGTATTCAAAAATATGAAGAGCCTGAAAATCTGTGAAATTATGTCAAGCTTCAAAAGGTGTGAAAAATATGAGGAGCATTAGACTGTCTGAAAAATGGAGGAGCAGGAAACGGTGTGAAAAATAGGGGGAGAATGAACTGGTGTAGAAAAACATGAAGACGCTGAAAAGGTGTGAAATATATGAAGAGCTTCAAAAGGTTTCAAAATATGAGGAGCATGAAACTGTCTGAAATATAGCAGGAGCATGAAAAGGTGTTAAAAAACATGAAGAGCCTGAAAAGATGTGAAAAATATGAAGATCTTCAAAAGGTGTCAAAAATATGAGGATCATGAAACGGTCTGAAAAATAGGAGGAGCTTGAAGCGGTGTTGAAAAACATGAAGAACCTGAAAAGGTGTGAAAAATATGAAGAGCTTCAAAAGGTGTCAAAAATATGAGGAGCATGAACGGTCTGAAAAACAGGAGAAGCATGAAGCGGTGTTCAAAAACATGAATAGCCTGAAAAATGTGTGACAAATATGAAGAGCTTCAAAGGTGTCATAAATATGAGGAGCATGAAACTGTCTGAAAAATTGGAGGAGCAAGAAACGGAGTTCAAAAACATGAAGAGCCAGAAAAGGTGTGAAAAATATGAAGAGCTACAAACGTTGTCAAAAATATGAGGAGCATGAACGGTGTGAAAAATAGGAGGAGCATGAAGCGGTGTTGAAAAACATGAAGAGCCTGAAAAGGTGTGAAAAATATGAAGAGCTTCAAAAGGTGTCAAAAATATGAGGAGCATGAAACGGTCTGAAAAATAGGAGGAGCAGGAAGAGGTATTCAAAAACATGAAGAGCCTGAAAAGCTCTGAAATTATGTCAAGCTTCAAAACGTGTGAAAAATATGAGGAGCATGAAACGGTCTGAAAAATAGGAGGAGTATGAAGCGGTGTTAAAGAACATGAAGTGCCTGAAAAGTTGTGAAATATATGAAGAGCTTTAAAAGGTGTCAAAAATATGAGGAGCATGAAACGGTCTGAAACATAGGAGGAACATGAAAGGGTGTTAAAAAACATGAAGAGCTTCAAAAGGTGTGAAACATATAAAGAGCTTCAAAAGGTGTCAAATATATGAGGAGCAGGAAACGGTCTGAAATATAGGAGGAGCATGAAGTGGTGTAGAAAAACATGAAGACCCTGAAAAGGTGTGAAAAATATGAAGAGCTTCAAAATGTGTCAAAATATGAGGAACATGAAACTGTCTGAAATATAGGAGGAGCATGAAAAGGTGTTAAAAAACATGAAGAGCTTCAAAAGGTGTGAAACATATGAGGAGCATGAAACGGTGTTAAAAAACATGAAGAGCTTCAAAAGGTGTGAAACATATGAAGAGCTTCAAAAGGTGTCAAAAATATGAGGAGCATGAAACGGTCTGAAAAATAGGAGAAGAATGAAGCAGTGTTGAAAAACATGAAGAGCCTGAAAATGTGTGACAAATATGAAAAGCTTCAAAAGGTGTCAGAAATATGAGGGGCATGAAACGGTCTAAAAAATTGGAAGAGCAAGAAACGGAGTTCAAAAACATGAAGAGCCAGAAGAGATGTGAAAAATATGAAGAGCTACAAAAGTTCTCAAAAATATGAGGAGCATGAACCGTCTGAAAAATAGGAGGAGCATGAAGCGGTGTTGAAAAACATGAAGAGCCTGAAAAGGTGTGAAAAATATGAAGAGCTTCAAAACGTGTCAAAAATATGAGGAGCATGAAACGGTCTGAAAAATAGGAGGAGGATGAAGCGATATTCAAAAACATGAAGAGCCTGAAAAGATTTGAAAAATATGAAGAGCTTCAAAAGGTGTCAAAAATATGAGGAGCATGAAACGGTCTGAAAAATAGGAGGAGAATGAAGTGGTGTAATAAAACATGAAGACCCGCAAAATGAGTGAAAAATATGAAGAGCTTCAATAGGTTTCAAAAATATGAGGAACATGAAACGGTTTGAAAAATAGGAAGAGCATGAAACGGTGTTAAAAAACATGAAGAGCTTCAAAAGGTGTGAAACATAAGAAGAGCTTCAAAAGGTGTCAAAAATATGAGGATCATGAAACGGTCTGAACAATAGGAGGAGCATGAAGTTGTGTTGAAGAACATGTAGAAACTGAAAAGGTGTGAAAAATATGAACAGCTTGAAAAGGTGTCAAAAATATGAGAACCATGAACGGTCTGAAAAATAGGAGGAGCATGAATCGGTGTTGAAAAACATGAAGAGCCTGAAAATGTGTGAAAAATATGAAGAGCTTCAAAAGGTGTGAAAAATATGAGGAGAATGAAACGGTCTGAAATATTGGAGGAGCAAGAAACGGAGTTCAAATACATGAAGAGCCAGAAAAGGTGTGAAAAATATGAAGAGCTTCAAAAGATGGGAAATACATGAGGAGCATTAAAAGGTGTTCAAAAACATGAAGAGCCTGAAAAGGTGTGAAAAATATGAAGAGCTTCTCAAGATGTGAAATACATGAGGAGCATTAAACGGTCTGAAAAATATGAGGAGCATGAAGCGCTGTTCAAAAACATGAAGAGCCAGAAAAGGTGTGAAAAATATGAAGAGCTTCAAAAGGTGTGAAATGCATGAGGAGCTTGAAACGGTCTGAAAAAAAGGAGGAACATGAAACGCTGTTCAAAAACATGAAGAGCCTGAAAAGTTCTGAAAAGTATGAAGAGCTTCAACAGGTGTGAAAAATATAAGGAGCATGAAACGTTCTGAAAAATAGGAGGAGCATGAAGCGCTGTTGAAAAACATGAAGAGTCTGAAAAGATGTGAAAGATATGAAGAGTTTCAAAAGGTGTCAAAAATATGAGTAGCATGAAACAGTCTGAAAATTAGGAAGAGCATGAAGTGGTGTTCAAAAACATGAAGAGCCTGAAAAGGAGTGAAAAATATGAAGAGCTCCAAAGGTGTCAAAAATATGACGAGCATGAAACAGTCTGAAAATTAGGAAGAGCATGAAGTGGTGTTCAAAAACAGGAAGAGCCTGAAAAGGGGTGAAAAATATGAAGAGCTTGAAAAGTTGTCAAAAATATGAGGAGCATGTAACGGTCTGAAAAACAGGGGGAGCATGAAGTGATGTTCAAAAACATGAAGAGCCTGAAAACGTGTGAAAAATATGAAGAGCTTCAAAAATATGAAAAATATGAAAAGATTCAAAAGTTGTGAAAAATATGAAGAGATTCAAAAGATGTCAAAAATGAGATGAGCATGAAACGGTCTGAAAAATAGGAGGAGCATGAAGCGGTGTTGAAAAACATGAAGAGCCTGAAAAGGTGTGAAAAATAGGCAGAGCTTCAAAAGGTGTCAAAAATATGAGGAGAATGAAACGGTCTGAAAAATACGAGGAGCATGAAGTGGTGTTGAAAAAAATGAAGAGCCTAAAAGGTGTGAAAAATATGAAGAGCTTCAAAAGGTGTCAACAATATGAGGAGCATGAAACGGTCTGAAAAATAGGAGGAGCATGAAGCGGTGTTGAAAATCATGAAGAGCCTGAAAAGGTGTTAAATATATGAAGAGCTTCAAAAGGTGTGAAATACAAGAGGAGCATGAAACAGCCTGAAAAATAGGAGGAGCATGAAGCGGTGTTGAAAAACATGACGAAACAGAAAAGGTGTGAAAAATATGAAGAGCTTCAAAAGGTGTGAAAAATATGAAGGGCTTCAAAAGGTGTCAAAAATATCAGGAGAATGAAATGATCTGAAAAATAGGAGGAACATGAAACGGTCTGAAAAATAGGAGGAGCATGAAGCGGTGTTCAAAAATATGAAGATCCTTAAAAAGTGTGAAAAATATGAAGAGCTTCAAAAGGTGTGAAAAATATGAAGAGCTTCAAAAGGTGTCAAAAATATGAGGAGCATGAAATGATATGAAAAATAGGAGGAACATGAAACGGTCTGAAAAATCGGAGGAGCATGAAGCGGTGTTCAAAAACATGAAGAGTCTGAAAAGGTATGAAATATATGAAGAGCTTCAAAAGGTGTCAAAAATATGAGGAGCATGAAACTGTCTGATAAATAGGAGGAGCATGAAACGGTGTTCAAAAACATGAAGAGCTTGAAAAGGTGTGAAAAATTTGAAGAGCTTCAAAAGGTGTGAAATACATGAGGAGCATGAAACGATCTGAAAAAAACGAGGAGCATGAAGCGGTGTTGAAAAAATGAAGAGCCTGAAAAGGTGTGAAAAATATGAAGAGCTTCAAAATGTGTCAAAAATATGAGGAGCATGAAACGATCTGAAATATAGGAGGATCATGAAGCCATGTTGAAAAACATGAAGAGCCTGAAAATGTGTGAAAAATATGAAGAGCTTCAAAAGGTGTCAAAAATATGAGGAGAATGAAAAGGTCTGAAATATAGGAGGAGCATGAAGCGGTGTTGAAAAACCTGAAGAGACTGAAAACGTGTGAAATATATGAAGAGCTTCAAAAGGTGTGAAAAATATGAAGAGTTTCAAAAGGTGTCAAAAATATGAGGAGCAAGAAACGGTCTGAAAAATAGGAGGAGCATGAAGCGGTGTTGAAAAACAAGAAAAACCTGAAAAGCTGTGAAAAATATGAAGAGCTTCAAAACGTGTCAAAAATATGAGGAGCTTTAAACAGTCTGAAAAATTGGAGGAGCATGAAGCGGTGTTGAAAAACATGAAGAGCCTGAAAGGGTATGAAAAATATGAAGAGCTTCAAAGTGTGTCAAAAATATGAGTAGGATGAAACCATCTGAAAAATAGGAAGAGCATGAAACGGTATTCAAAAACATGAAGAGGCTGAAAAGGTGTGAAAGATATGAAGAGCTTCAAAATGTGTGAAATACATGAGGAGCAGGAAACGGTATGAAAAATAGGAGGAGCATGAAGCGGTGTTGAAAAACATGAAGAGACTGAAAAGGTGTGAAAAATATGAAGAGCTTCAAAAGGTGCCAAAAATATGAGGAGCATGAAACGGTCTGAAAAATAGGAGGAGCATGAAGTGGTGTTGAAAATCATGAAGATCCTGAAAAGCTGTGTAAAATACGAAGAGCTTCAAAAAGTGTGAAATACATGAGGATCATGAAAAGCTGTGAAAAATAGGAGGAGCATGAAGCGGTGTTCAAAAATATGAAGAGCTTCAAAAGGTGTCAAAAATATGAGGAGCATGAAACGGTCTGAAAAATAGGAGGAGCATGAAGCGGTGGTCAAAAACATAAAGAGCCTGAAAGGTGTGAAAAATATGAAGAGCTTCAAAAGGTGAGAAATATATGAGGACCATGAAACTGTCTAAAAATAGGAAGAGCTTCAAGCTGTGTTCAAAAACATGAAGAGCCTGAAAAGGTGTGAAATATATGAAGAGCTTCAAAAGGTGTCAACAATATGAGCAGCATGAAACGGTCTGAAAAATAGGAGGTACATGAAACGGTGTTCATAAACATGAAGAGCCTGAAAAAGTGTGAAAAATATGAAGAGCTTCAAAAGCTGTCAATAATATGAGGAGAATGAAACGGTCTGAAAAACAGGACGATCATGAAGCGGTGTTGAAAAATATGAAGAGCCTGAAAAGTTGTGAAAAATATGAAGAGCTTCAAAAGGTGTGAAAAATATGAAGAGCTTCCAGAGGTGTCTAAAATGAGATGAGCGTGAAACGGTCTGAAAAATAGGAGGAGCATGAAGTGGTGTTGAAAAACATGAAGTGCCTGAAATGGTTTGAAATATATGAAGAGCTTCAAAAGGTGTGAAATATATGAAGAGCTTCAAATGGTGAGAAATAAATGAGGAGCATGAAACGGTCTGAAAAATAGGAGTAGCATGAAGCGGTGTCGAAAAACATGAAGTGCCTGAAATGGTGTGAAATATATGAAGAGCTTCAAAAGGTGTGAAATATATGAAGAGCTTCAAATGGTGAGAAATATATGAGGAGCATGAAACTGTCTGAAAAATAGGAGGATCAAGAAGCGGTGTTCAAAAACATGAAGAGCCTGAAAAGCTGTGAAAAATATGAAGAGCCTCAAGGTGTGAAATACTTGAGGAGCATGAAACGGTCTGAAAAATAGGACGAGCATGAAGCGGTGTTCAAAAAAATGAAGAGCCTGAAAAGGTGTGAAAAATATGAAGAGCTTCAAAAAGTGTCAAAAATATGAAGAGCTTCAAAAGTTGTGAAACATATGAGGAGCATGAAATGCTCTGAAAAACAGGAGGAGCATGAAGCGGTGTTCAAAAACATGAAGAGCCTGAAAAGGTGTGAAAAATCTGAAGAGCTTCAAAAGATGTCAAATATATGAGGAGCATGAAACGGTCTGAAAAATAGGAGGAGCATGAAGCGGTGTTCAAAAACATGAAGAGCCTGAAAAGTTGTGAAATATATGAAGAGCTTAAAAAGGTGTCAAAAATAAGAGGAGCATGAAACAGTCTGAAATATAGGAGGAGCATGAAGCGGTGTAGAAAAACATGAAGAGCCTGAAAAGGTGTGAAAAATATGAACAGCTTCAAAAGGTGTGAAAAATATGAAGACATTCAAAGGTGTCAAAATTATGAGGAGCAAGAAACGGTCTGAAAATAGGAGGAGCATGAAACGGTGTTGAAAAACATGAAGAGCCTGAAAAGGTGTGAAAAATGTGAAGAGCTACAAAAGGTGTCAAAAATATGAGGAGCATGAAACGGTCTGAAAAATAGGAGGATCATAAAGCGGTGTTGAAAAACATGAAGAGACTGAAAAGATGTGAAAAATATGAATAGTTTCAAATGATGTGAAAAATATGAAGAACTTCAAAATCTGTCAAAAATGAGATGAGCATGAAACGGTCTGAGAAATAGGAGAAGCATGAAGTGGTGTTGAAAAACATGAAGAGCCTGAAAAAGTGTGAAATATATGAAGAGCTTCAAAAGGTGTAAAGTACATGAGGAGAATGAAACCGTCCGAAAAATAGGAGGAGCATGAAGCGGTGTTCCAATACATGAAGAGAATGAAAAGGAGTGAAATATATGGAGATTCAAAAGGTGTCAAAAATATGAGGAGCATGAAACGGTCTGAAAAAAAGGAGGAGCAGGAAACCGTGTTCAAAAACATGAAGAGCCTGAAAAGGTGTGAAATATATGAAGAGATTCAAAAGGTGTCAACAATATGAAGAGCATGTAACGGTTTGGAAAATAGGACGAGCATGAAGTGGTGTTGAAAAACATGAAGAGCCTGAAAAGATGTGAAAAATATGAAGAGCTTCAAAAGGTGTTCACAATATGAGGAGCATGAAACTGTCTGAGAAATAGGAGGAGCATGAAGTGGTGCTTAAAAACATGAAGAGCCTAAAAGGTGTGAAAAATAAGAAAAGCTTCAAAAGATGTCAAAAATATGAGGAGCATGAAACGTTCTGAAAAATAGGAGGAGCATGAAGCCGTGTTCAAAAACATGAAGAGCCTGAAATGGTGTGCAAAACATGAATAGCCTAAAAGGTGTGAAAAATATGAAAAGCTTGAAAAGATGTCACAAATATGAGGAGCATGAAACGGTCTGAAAAATTGAAGGATCATGAAGCGGGGTTCAAAAACATGAAGAGCCTGAAAAGGTGTGAAAAATATGAAGAGCTTCTCAAGATGTGAAATACATGAGGAGCATTAAACGGTCTGAAAAATATGAGGAGCATGAAGCGCTGTTCAAAAACATGAAGAGCCAGAAAAGGTGTGAAAAATATGAAGAGCTTCAAAAAGTGTGAAATGCATGAGGAGCTTGAAACGGTCTGAAAAAAAGGAGGAACATGAAACGCTGTTCAAAAACATGAAGAGCCTGAAAAGTTCTGAAAAGTATGAAGAGCTTCAACAGGTGTGAAAAATATAAGGAGCATGAAACGTTCTGAAAAATAGGAGGAGCATGAAGCGCTGTTGAAAAACATGAAGAGCCTGAAAAGATGTGAAAGATATGAAGAGTTTCAAAAGGTGTCAAAAATATGAGTAGCATGAAACAGTCTGAAAATTAGGAAGAGCATGAAGTGGTGTTCAAAAACATGAAGAGCCTGAAAAGGAGTGAAAAATATGAAGAGCTCCAAAGGTGTCAAAAATATGACGAGCATGAAACAGTCTGAAAATTAGGAAGAGCATGAAGTGGTGTTCAAAAACAGGAAGAGCCTGAAAAGGGGTGAAAAATATGAAGAGCTTGAAAAGTTGTCAAAAATATGAGGAGCATGTAACGGTCTGAAAAACAGGGGGAGCATGAAGTGATGTTCAAAAACATGAAGAGCCTGAAAACGTGTGAAAAATATGAAGAGCTTCAAAAATATGAAAAATATGAAAAGATTCAAAAGTTGTGAAAAATATGAAGAGATTCAAAAGATGTCAAAAATGAGATGAGCATGAAACGGTCTGAAAAATAGGAGGAGCATGAAGCGGTGTTGAAAAACATGAAGAGCCTGAAAAGGTGTGAAAAATAGGCAGAGCTTCAAAAGGTGTCAAAAATATGAGGAGAATGAAACGGTCTGAAAAATACGAGGAGCATGAAGTGGTGTTGAAAAAAATGAAGAGCCTAAAAGGTGTGAAAAATATGAAGAGCTTCAAAAGGTGTCAACAATATGAGGAGCATGAAACGGTCTGAAAAATAGGAGGAGCATGAAGCGGTGTTGAAAATCATGAAGAGCCTGAAAAGGTGTTAAATATATGAAGAGCTTCAAAAGGTGTGAAATACAAGAGGAGCATGAAACAGCCTGAAAAATAGGAGGAGCATGAAGCGGTGTTGAAAAACATGACGAAACAGAAAAGGTGTGAAAAATATGAAGAGCTTCAAAAGGTGTGAAAAATATGAAGGGCTTCAAAAGGTGTCAAAAATATCAGGAGAATGAAATGATCTGAAAAATAGGAGGAACATGAAACGGTCTGAAAAATAGGAGGAGCATGAAGCGGTGTTCAAAAATATGAAGATCCTTAAAAAGTGTGAAAAATATGAAGAGCTTCAAAAGGTGTGAAAAATATGAAGAGCTTCAAAAGGTGTCAAAAATATGAGGAGTATGAAATGATATGAAAAATAGGAGGAACATGAAACGGTCTGAAAAATCGGAGGAGCATGAAGCGGTGTTCAAAAACATGAAGAGTCTGAAAAGGTATGAAATATATGAAGAGCTTCAAAAGGTGTCAAAAATATGAGGAGCATGAAACGGTCTGATAAATAGGAGGAGCATGAAACGGTGTTCAAAAACATGAAGAGCTTGAAAAGGTGTGAAAAATTTGAAGAGCTTCAAAAGGTGTGAAATACATGAGGAGCATGAAACGATCTGAAAAAAACGAGGAGCATGAAGCGGTGTTGAAAAAATGAAGAGCCTGAAAAGGTGTGAAAAATATGAAGAGCTTCAAAATGTGTCAAAAATATGAGGAGCATGAAACGATCTGAAATATAGGAGGATCATGAAGCCATGTTGAAAAACATGAAGAGCCTGAAAATGTGTGAAAAATATGAAGAGCTTCAAAAGGTGTCAAAAATATGAGGAGAATGAAAAGGTCTGAAATATAGGAGGAGCATGAAGCGGTGTTGAAAAACCTGAAGAGACTGAAAACGTGTGAAATATATGAAGAGCTTCAAAAGGTGTGAAAAATATGAAGAGTTTCAAAAGGTGTCAAAAATATGAGGAGCAAGAAACGGTCTGAAAAATAGGAGGAGCATGAAGCGGTGTTGAAAAACAAGAAAAACCTGAAAAGCTGTGAAAAATATGAAGAGCTTCAAAACGTGTCAAAAATATGAGGAGCTTTAAACAGTCTGAAAAATTGGAGGAGCATGAAGCGGTGTTGAAAAACATGAAGAGCCTGAAAGGGTATGAAAAATATGAAGAGCTTCAAAGTGTGTCAAAAATATGAGTAGGATGAAACCATCTGAAAAATAGGAAGAGCATGAAACGGTATTCAAAAACATGAAGAGGCTGAAAAGGTGTGAAAGATATGAAGAGCTTCAAAATGTGTGAAATACATGAGGAGCAGGAAACGGTATGAAAAATAGGAGGAGCATGAAGCGGTGTTGAAAAACATGAAGAGACTGAAAAGGTGTGAAAAATATGAAGAGCTTCAAAAGGTGCCAAAAATATGAGGAGCATGAAACGGTCTGAAAAATAGGAGGAGCATGAAGTGGTGTTGAAAATCATGAAGATCCTGAAAAGCTGTGTAAAATACGAAGAGCTTCAAAAAGTGTGAAATACATGAGGATCATGAAAAGCTGTGAAAAATAGGAGGAGCATGAAGCGGTGTTCAAAAATATGAAGAGCTTCAAAAGGTGTCAAAAATATGAGGAGCATGAAACGGTCTGAAAAATAGGAGGAGCATGAAGCGGTGGTCAAAAACATAAAGAGCCTGAAAGGTGTGAAAAATATGAAGAGCTTCAAAAGGTGAGAAATATATGAGGACCATGAAACTGTCTAAAAATAGGAAGAGCTTCAAGCTGTGTTCAAAAACATGAAGAGCCTGAAAAGGTGTGAAATATATGAAGAGCTTCAAAAGGTGTCAACAATATGAGCAGCATGAAACGGTCTGAAAAATAGGAGGTACATGAAACGGTGTTCATAAACATGAAGAGCCTGAAAAAGTGTGAAAAATATGAAGAGCTTCAAAAGCTGTCAATAATATGAGGAGAATGAAACGGTCTGAAAAACAGGACGATCATGAAGCGGTGTTGAAAAATATGAAGAGCCTGAAAAGTTGTGAAAAATATGAAGAGCTTCAAAAGGTGTGAAAAATATGAAGAGCTTCCAGAGGTGTCTAAAATGAGATGAGCGTGAAACGGTCTGAAAAATAGGAGGAGCATGAAGTGGTGTTGAAAAACATGAAGTGCCTGAAATGGTTTGAAATATATGAAGAGCTTCAAAAGGTGTGAAATATATGAAGAGCTTCAAATGGTGAGAAATATATGAGGAGCATGAAACGGTCTGAAAAATAGGAGTAGCATGAAGCGGTGTCGAAAAACATGAAGTGCCTGAAATGGTGTGAAATATATGAAGAGCTTCAAAAGGTGTGAAATATATGAAGAGCTTCAAATGGTGAGAAATATATGAGGAGCATGAAACTGTCTGAAAAATAGGAGGATCAAGAAGCGGTGTTCAAAAACATGAAGAGCCTGAAAAGCTGTGAAAAATATGAAGAGCCTCAAGGTGTGAAATACTTGAGGAGCATGAAACGGTCTGAAAAATAGGACGAGCATGAAGCGGTGTTCAAAAAAATGAAGAGCCTGAAAAGGTGTGAAAAATATGAAGAGCTTCAAAAAGTGTCAAAAATATGAAGAGCTTCAAAAGTTGTGAAACATATGAGGAGCATGAAATGCTCTGAAAAACAGGAGGAGCATGAAGCGGTGTTCAAAAACATGAAGAGCCTGAAAAGGTGTGAAAAATCTGAAGAGCTTCAAAAGATGTCAAATATATGAGGAGCATGAAACGGTCTGAAAAATAGGAGGAGCATGAAGCGGTGTTCAAAAACATGAAGAGCCTGAAAAGTTGTGAAATATATGAAGAGCTTAAAAAGGTGTCAAAAATAAGAGGAGCATGAAACAGTCTGAAATATAGGAGGAGCATGAAGCGGTGTAGAAAAACATGAAGAGCCTGAAAAGGTGTGAAAAATATGAACAGCTTCAAAAGGTGTGAAAAATATGAAGACATTCAAAGGTGTCAAAATTATGAGGAGCAAGAAACGGTCTGAAAATAGGAGGAGCATGAAACGGTGTTGAAAAACATGAAGAGCCTGAAAAGGTGTGAAAAATGTGAAGAGCTACAAAAGGTGTCAAAAATATGAGGAGCATGAAACGGTCTGAAAAATAGGAGGATCATAAAGCGGTGTTGAAAAACATGAAGAGACTGAAAAGATGTGAAAAATATGAATAGTTTCAAATGATGTGAAAAATATGAAGAACTTCAAAATCTGTCAAAAATGAGATGAGCATGAAACGGTCTGAGAAATAGGAGAAGCATGAAGTGGTGTTGAAAAACATGAAGAGCCTGAAAAAGTGTGAAATATATGAAGAGCTTCAAAAGGTGTAAAGTACATGAGGAGAATGAAACCGTCCGAAAAATAGGAGGAGCATGAAGCGGTGTTCCAATACATGAAGAGAATGAAAAGGAGTGAAATATATGGAGATTCAAAAGGTGTCAAAAATATGAGGAGCATGAAACGGTCTGAAAAAAAGGAGGAGCAGGAAACCGTGTTCAAAAACATGAGGGGCCTGAAAAGGTGTGAAATATATGAAGAGATTCAAAAGGTGTCAACAATATGAGGAGCATGTAACGGTTTGGAAAATAGGACGAGCATGAAGTGGTGTTGAAAAACATGAAGAGCCTGAAAAGATGTGAAAAATATGAAGAGCTTCAAAAGGTGTCCACAATATGAGGAGCATGAAACTGTCTGAGAAATAGGAGGAGCATGAAGTGGTGCTTAAAAACATGAAGAGCCTAAAAGGTGTGAAAAATAAGAAAAGCTTCAAAAGATGTCAAAAATATGAGGAGCATGAAACGTTCTGAAAAATAGGAGGAGCATGAAGCCGTGTTCAAAAACATGAAGAGCCTGAAATGGTGTGCAAAACATGAATAGCCTAAAAGGTGTGAAAAATATGAAAAGCTTGAAAAGATGTCACAAATATGAGGAGCATGAAACGGTCTGAAAAATTGAAGGATCATGAAGCGGGGTTCAAAAACATGAAGAGCCTGAAAACGTTTGAAAAATATGAAGAGCTTCAAAGGTGTGAAAAACATGAAGAGCTTCAAAAGCTGTCAAAAATGAGATGAGCATGAAACGGTCTGAAAAATAGGAGGAGCATGAAGTGGTGTTGAAAAACATGAAGAGCCTGAAAAGTTGCGAAAAATATGAAGACCTTCAAAAGGTGTCAAAAATATGAGGAGCATGAAAGGGTCTGAAAAGTAGGAGGAGCATGAAACGGTGTTCAAAAACATGAAGAGCCTGAAAAGCTGTGAAAAATATGAAGAGCCTCAAGGTGTGAAATACTTGAGGAGCATGAATCGGTTTGAAAAATAGGAGGAGCATGAAGCGGTGTTGAAAAACATGAAGAGCCTGAAAATGTGTGAAAAATATGAAGAGCTTCAAAAGGTGTCAAAACTATGAGGAGTATGAAACGGTCTGAAAAATAGCAGCAGCATGAAACTGTGTTCAAAAACATGAAGAGCCTGAAAAGGTGTTAAAAATATGAAGAGCTTCAAAAGTTGTCAAAAATATGAGGAGCATGAAACGATCTGAAAAATAGGAGGAGCATGAAGCGGAGTTCACAAACATGAAGAGCCAGAAAAGGTGTGAAAAATATGAAGAGCTTCAAAAGATGTCAAAAATATGAGGAGCATGAAACGGTCTGAAAAATAGGAGGAGCATGAAGCCGTGTTCAAAAACATGAAGAGCCTGAAAACGTTTGAAAAATATGAAGAGCTTCAAAGGTGTGAAAAACATGAAGAGCTTCAAAAGCTGTCAAAAATGAGATGAGCATGAAACGGTCTGAAAAATAGGAGGAGCATGAAGTGGTGTTGAAAAACATGAAGAGCCTGAAAACTTGCGAAAAATATGAAGACCTTCAAAAGGTGTCAAAAATATGAGGAGCATGAAAGGGTCTGAAAAGTAGGAGGAGCATGAAACGGTGTTCAAAAACATGAAGAGCCTGAAAAGCTGTGAAAAATATGAAGAGCCTCAAGGAGTGAAATACTTGAGGAGAATGAATCGGTCTGAAAAATAGGAGGAGCATGAAGTGGTGTTGAAAAACATGAAGAGCCTGAAAATGTGTGAAAAATATCAAGAGCTTCAAAAGGTGTGAAAACTATGAGGAGTATGAAACGGTCGGAAAAATAGGAGCAGCATGAAACGGTGTTCAAAAACATGAAGAGCCTGAAAAGGTGTTAAAAATATGAAGAGCTTCAAAAGTTGTCAAAAATATGAGGAGCATGAAACGATCTGAAAAATAGGAGGAGCATGAAGCGGAGTTCACAAACATGAAGAGCCAGAAAAGGTGTGAAAAATATGAAGAGCTTCAAAAGATGTCAAAAATATGAGGAGCATGAAACGGTCTGAAAAATAGGAGGAGCATGAAGCCGTGTTCAAAAACATGAAGAGCCTGAAATGGTGTGAAAAACATCAAGAGCCTAAAAGGTGTGAAAAATATGAAAAGCTTGAAAAGATGTCACAAATATGAGGAGCATGAAACGGTCTGAAAAACTGAAGGATCATGAAGCGGGGTTCAAAAACATGAAGAGCCTGAAAACGTTTGAAAAATATGAAGAGCTTCAAAGGTGTGAAAAACATGAAGAGCTTCAAAAGCTGTCAAAAATGAGATGAGCATGAAAAGGTCTGAAAAATAGAAGGAGCATGAAGTGGTGTTGAAAAACATGAAGAGCCTGAATAAGTGTGAAATGTATGAAGAGATGCAAACGTTGTGAAAAATATGAAAAGCTTCAAAAGGTGACAACAATATGAGGAGAATGAAACGGTCTGAAAAATAGGAGGATCATGAAGCGTTGTTTAAAAACATGAAGAGGCTGTAAAGGTGTGAAAAATATGAAGAACTAGAAAATGTGTCAAAAATATGAGGAGCCTGAAACGGTCTGAAAAATAGGAGGAGATTGAAATGGTGATCAAAAACATGAAGCGCCTGAAAAGGTGTGAAAAATATGTAGAGCTTCAAAAGGTGTGAAATACAATAGGAGCATGAAACGGTCTGAAAAATAGGAGGAGCATGAAGCGGTGTTGAAAAACATGAAGAGCCTGAAAAGGTATTAAATATATGAAGAGCTTCAAAAGGTGTGAAAAATATGAGGAGCATGAAACGGTCTGAAGAATAGGAGGAGGATTGTAGTGGTGTTCAAAAACATGAAGAGCATGAAAAGGTGTGAAAAATATGAAGGGCTTTAAAAGGTGTGAAAACATGAGGAGCATGAAACTGTCTGAAAAATAGGAGGATCATGAAGCGGTGTTGAAAAACATGAAGAGCATGAAAAGCTGTGAAAAATATTAAGAGCTTCAAAACGTGTCAAAAATATGAGAAGCATGAAATGGTCTGAAAAATAGGAGCAGCATGAAACGGTGTTCAAAAATATGAAGAGTCTGAAAAGGAGTGAAAAATATGAAGAGCCTCAAAAGGTGTGAAAAATATGAAGAGCTTCAAAAGATGTGAAATACATGAGGAGCATGAAACGGTCTGAAAAATAGGAGGAGCATGGAGCGGTGTTCAAAAAAATGAAGAGCCTGAAAAGGTGTGAAAAATATGAAGAGCTTCAAAAAGTGTCAAAAATATGAAGAGCTTCAAAAGATGTGAAACATATGAGGAGCATGAAATGCTCTGAAAAACAGGAGGAGCATGAAGCGGTGTTCAAAAACATGAAGAGCCTGAAAAGGTGTGAAAAATCTGAAGAGCTTCAAAAGGTGTCAAATATATGAGGAGCATGAAACGGTCTGAAAAATAGGAGGAGCATGAAGCGGTGTTCAAAAACATGAAGAGCCTGAAAAGGTGTGAAATATATGAAGAGCTTAAAAAGGTGTCAAAAATAAGAGGAGCATGAAACAGTCTGAAAAATAGGAAGAGCATGAAGCGTTGTAGAAAAACATGAAGAGCCTGAAAAAGTGTGAAAAATATGAAGACATTCAAAGGTGTAAAAATTATGAGGAGCAAGAAACGGTCTGAAAATAGGAGGAGCATGAAACGGTGTTGAAAAACATGAAGAGCCTGAAAAGGTGTGAAAAATATGAAGAGCTACAAAGGTGACAAAAATATGAGGAGCATGAAACGGTCTGAAAAATAGGAGGAGCATAAAGCGGTGTTGAAAAACATGAAGAGACTGAAAAGATGTGAAAAATATGAATAGTTTCAAATGATGTGAAAAATATGAAGAACTTCAAAAGCTGTCAAAAATGAGATGAGCATGAAACGGTCTGAGAAATAGGAGAAGCATGAAGTGGTGTTGAAAAACATGAAGAGCCTGAAAAAGTGTGAAATATATGAAGAGCTTCAAAAGGTGTAAAGTACATGAGGAGAATGAAACCGTCCGAAATATAGGAGGAGCATGAAGGTGATCCAAAACATGAAGTGCCTAAAATGGTGTGAAATATATGAAGAGCTTCAAAAGGTGTGAAAAATATGAAGAGCTTCAAATGGTGAGAAATATATGAGGAGCATGAAACGGTCTGAAAAGAAGGAGGATCAAGAAGCTGTGTTGAAAAACATGAAGAGCCTGAAAAGGTGTGAAAAATGTGAAAAGCTTCCAAAGGTGTAAAAATATGAGGAGCATGAAACGTTCTGAAAAATAGGAGGAGGATGAAACCGTGTTCAAAAATATGAAGAGTCTGAAAAGGTCTGAAAAATATGAAGAGCTTCAAAAGGTGTGAAATACATGAGGAGCATAAAACGGTCTGAAAAATAGGAGGATCATGAAGCGGGGTTGAAAAATATGAAGAGCCTGAAAACGTGTGAAAAATATGAAGATCTGCAAAAAGTGTCAAGAATGAGATGAGCATGAAATGGTCTGAAAAATAGGAGGAGCATGAAGCGGTGTAGAAAAACATGAAGAGCCTGAAAAGGTGTGAAAAATATGAAGAGCTTCAAAAGGTGTCAAAAATATGAGGAGCATGAAACGGTCTGAAAAATAGGAGGAGCATGAAGTGGTGTTGATAAACTTGAAGAGCCTGAAAAGGTGTGAAATATATGAAGAGCTTCAAAAGGTGTTAAAAATAGGAGGAGCATGTAGCGGTGTTCAAAAACATGAAGAGCCTGAAAATGTGTGTAAAATATGAAGAGCTTCAAAACGTGTCAAAAATATGAGAAGCATGAAATGGTCTGAAAAATAGGAGCAGCATGAAACGGTGTTCAAAAATATGAAGAGCCTGAAAAGGAGTGAAAAATATGAAGAGCCTCAAAAGGTGTGAAAAATATGAAGAGCTTCAAAAGCTGTCAAAAATGAGATGAGCATGAAACGGTCTGAAAAATAGGAGTGGCATGAAGTTGTGTTGAAAAACATGAAGAGCCTGAAAAGGTGGGAAAAATATGAAGAGCTTCAAAATGTGTCAAAAATATGAGGAGCATGAAACGGTTTGAAAAATAGGAGGAGCATGAAACGGTGTTGAAAAACATGAAGAGCCTGAAAAGGGGTGAAAAATATGAAGAGCTTCAAAAGGTGTCAAAAATATGTGGAGCATGAAACGATCTGAAATATAAGAGGAGCATGAAATGGTGTTCAAAAACATGAAGAGCCTGAAAAGGTGTGAAAAATATGAAGAGCTTCAAAAGGTGTCAAAAATTAGATTAGCATGAAACGATCTGAAAAATAAGAGGAGCATGAAGTGGTGTTGAAAAACATGAAGAGCCTGAAAAAGTGTAAAATATATGAAGAGCTTCAAAAGTTGTGAAAAATATTAGGAGCTTCAAAAGAGGTCAAAAATATGAGGAGCATGAAACGGTCTGAAAAATAGGAGGAGCATGAAAGGGTTTTGAAAAACACGAAGGGCCTGAAAAGGTTTGAAAAATATGAAGAGCTTCAAAAGGTGTGAAATACATAGGGGCAAGAAACGGTACGAAAAATAGAAGGAGCATGAAGCTGTGTTGAAAAACATGAAGAGCCTGAAAAGATGTGAAAAATATGAAGAGCTTCAAAAGGTGTCAAAAATATGAGGAGAATGAAACGGTCTGAAAAATAGGTGGAGCATGAAGCAGTGTTTAAAAACATGAAGAGCCTGAAAAGGTGTGAAAAATAGGAAGAGCTTCAAAAGGTGTGAAATACATGAGGAGGATGAAACCGTCTGAAAAATAGGAGGAGCATGAAGCGTTGTTCAAATATATGAAGAGCCTGAAAAGGTGTGAAATATATGAAGAGATTCAAAAGGTGTCAAAAATATTAGGAGGATGAAACGGTCTGAAATAAAGGAGGAGCAGGAAACCGTGTTCAAAAACATGAAGAGCCTGAAAATGTGTGTAAAATATGAAGAGCTTCAAAACGTGTCAAAAATATGAGGAGCATGAAACGGTCTGAAAAATAGGTGGATCAAGAAGCGGTGTTGAAAAACATGAAGAGCCTGAAAAGGTGTGACAAATATGAAGAGCTTCAAAAGGTGTCAAACATATGAAGAATATGAAGCGGTCTGAAAAATAGGAAGAGCATGAAGCCGGGTTCAAAAACATGAAGAGCCTGAAATGGTGTGAAAAACATGAAGAGCCTAAAAGGTGTGAAAAATATGAAAAGCTTCAAAAGATGTCTCAAATATGACGAGCATGAAACGGTCTGAAAAATTGGAGGATCATGAAGCGGTGTTGAAAAACATGAAGAGCATGAAAAGCTGTGAAAAATATGAAGAGCTTCAAAAGGTGTCAAAAATATGGGAGCATGAAACGGTCTGAAATATAGGAGGAAAATGAAGCGGTGTTGAAAACCATGAAGAGCCTGAAAAGGTGAGAAAAATATGAAGAGCTTCAAAACGTGTCAAAAATATGAGAAGCATGAAAAGGTCTGAAACTAGGAGCTTTATGAAACGGTGTTCAAAAACCTGAAGAGCCAGAAAAGGTGTGAAAAATATGAAGAGCCTCAAAAGCTGTGAAAAATGAGATGAGCATGAAACGGTCTGAAAAATAGGAGGGGCATGAAGTTGTGTTGAAAAACATGAAGAGCCTGAAAAGGGGTGAAAAATATGAAGAGCTTCAAAAGGTGTCAAAAATATGTGGAGCATGAAACGATTTGAAATATAGGAGGAGCATGAAACGGTTTTCAAAAAAATGAAGAGACTGAAAAGGTGTGAAAAATATGAAGAGCTTCAAAAGGTGTCAAAATATGAGGAGCATGAAACGGTCTGAAAAATAGGAGGAGCATGAAGCGGTGTTCAAAAACATGAAGAGCCTGAAAAGGTGTGAAATATATGAAGAGCCTCAAAACGTGTCAAAAATAAGAGAAGCATGAAACGGTCTGAAAAATAGGAGGAGCATGAAGCGGTGTTGAAAAACATGAAGAGACTTAAAACGTGTGAAATATATGAAGAGCTTCAAAAGGTGTGAAATACATGAGGAGCATGAAACGGTCTGAAAAATAGGAGGACCCTAAAGCGGTGTTGAAAAACATGAGAGCCTGAAAGGGTGTAACAAATATGAAGAGCTTCCGAAGGTGTCAAAAATGAGATGAGCATGAAACGGTCTGAAAAATAGGAGGAGCAGGAAACCGTGTTCAAATGTATGAAGAGCCTGAAAAGGTGTGAAAAATTTGAAGTGCTTCAAAAGCTGTGAAAATTAGGAGGAGCATGAAGCGGTGTTCGAAAACATGAAGAGCCTGAAAATGTGTGTAAAATATGAAGAGCTTCAAAACGTGTCAAAAATATGAGGAGCATGAAACGGTCTGAAAAATAGGAGGATCAAGAAGCGGTGTTGAAAAACATGAAGATCTGAAAACTTGTGAAAAATATGAAGAGCTTCAAAAGGTGTGAAAAATATGAAGAGCTTCAAAAGGTGTCAAAAATGAGATGAGCATGAAACGGTCTGAAAAATAGGTGGAGCATGAAGTGGTGTTGAAAAACATGAAGAGCCTGAAAAGGTGTGAAATATATGAAGAGATTCAAAAGCTGTCAAAAATATGAGGAGCACGTAACGGTTTGGAAAATAGGAAGAGCATGAAGTGGTGTTGAAAAACATGAAGAGCCTGAAAAGATGTGAAAAATATGAAGAGCTTCAAAAGGTGTCCACAATATGAGGAGCATGAAACTGTCTGAGAAATAGGAGGAGCATGAAGTGGTGCTGAAAAACATGAAGAGCCTAAAAGTTGTGAAAAATATGAAAAGCTTCAAAAGATGTCATAAATATGAGGAGCATGAAACGGTCTGAAAAATTGGATGATCATGAAGCGGAGTTGAAAAACATGAAGAGCCTGAAAAGTTGTGAAAAATATGAAGAGCTTCAAAAGGTGTTAAAAATAGGAGGAGCATGAAGCGGTGTTAAAAAACATGAAGAGCCTGAAAATGTGTGAAAAATATGAAGAGCTTCAAAACGTGTCAAAAAAATGAGGAGCATGAAACGGTCTGATAAATAGGTGGATCAAGAAGCGGTGTTGAAAAACATGAAGAGCGTGAAAACGTGTGAAAAATATGAAGAGCTTCAAAAGGTGTGAAAAATATGAAGAGTGTAAAATGGTGTCAAAAATGAGATGAGCATGAAAAGGTCTGAAAAATAGGTGGAGCATTATGTGGTGTTGAAAAACATGAAGAGCCTGAAAAGTTGTGAAAAATATGAAGACCTTCAAAATGTGTCAAAAATATGAGGAGCATGAAAGGGTCTGAAAAACAGGAGGAAAATGAAGAGGTGTTCAAAAACATGAAGAGCCTGAAAAGCTGTGAAAAATATGAAGAGCCTCAAGGTGTAAAATACTTGAGGAGCATGAAACGGTCTGAAAAATAGGAGGAGCATGAAGCGGTGTTGAAAAACATGAAGAGCCTGAAAAGGTGTGAAAAATATGAAGAGCTTCAAAAGGTGTCAAAAATATGAAGAGCATGAAACGGTCTGAAAAATAGGAAGAGCATGAAGCCGTGTTCAAAAACATGAAGAGCCTGAAATGGTGTGAAAAACATGAAGAGCCTAAAAGGTGTGAAAAATATGAAAAGCTTCAAAGATGTCTCAAATATGAGGAGCATGAAACGGTCTGAAAAATTGGAGCATGATGAAGCGGTGTTGAAAAACATGAAGAGCATGAAAAGCTGTGAAAAATATGAAGAGCTTCAAAAGGTGTCAAAAATATGGGAGCATGAAACGGTCTGAAAAATAGGAGGAAAATGAAGAGGTGTTGAAAACCATGAAGAGCCTGAAAAGGTGAGAAAAATATGAAGAGCTTCAAAACGTGTCAAAAATATGAGAAGCATGAAATGGTCTGAAAAATAGGAGCTTCATGAAACGGTGTTCAAAAACCTGAAGAGCCAGAAAAGGTGTGAAAAATATGAAGAGCCTCAAAAGTTTTGAAAAATATGAAGAGCTTCAAAAGCTGTCAAAAATGAGATGAGCATGAAACGGTCTGAAAAATAGGAGGGGCATGAAGTTGTGTTGAAAAACATGAAGAGCCTGAAAAGGGGTGAAAAATATGAAGAGCTTCAAAAGGTGTCAAAATATGTGGAGCATGAAACGGTTTGAAATATAGGAGGAGCATGAAACGGTGTTCAAAAAAATGAAGAGCCTGAAAAGGTGTGAAAAACATGAAGAGCTTCAAAAGGTGTCAAAATATGAGGAGCATGAAACGGTCTGAAAAATAGGAGGAGCATGAAGCGGTGTTCAAAAACATGAAGAGCCTGAAAAGGTGTGAAATATATGAAGAGCCTCAAAACGTGTCAAAAATAAGAGAAGCATGAAACGGTCTGAAAAATAGGAGGAGCATGAAGTGGTGTTGAAAAACATGAAGAGCCTGAAAAAGTGTGAAATATATGAAGAGCTTCAAAGGTGTGAAGTACATGAGGAGAATGAAACCGTCTGAAAAATAGGAGGAGCATGAAGCGGTGTTCCAATACATGAAGAGCCTGAAAACGTGTGAAATATATGAAGAGATTCAAAAGGTGTCAAAAATATGTGGAGCATGAAACGGTCTGAAAAAAAGGAGGAACAGGAGACCGTGTTCAAAAGTATGAAGAGCCTGAAAAGGTGTGAAAAATTTGAAGTGCTTCAAAAGGTGTGAAAATTAGGAGGAGCATGAAGCGGTGTTCCAAAACATGAAGAGCCTGAAAATGTGTGTAAAATATGAAGAGCTTCAAAACGTGTCAAAAATATGAGGAGCATGAAACGGTCTGAAAAATAGGAGGATCAAGAAGCGGTGTTGAAAAACATGAAGACCTGAAAACTAGTGAAAAATATTAAGAGCTTCAAAAGGTGTGAAAAATATGAAGAGCTTCAAAAGGTGTCAAAAATGAGATGAGCATGAAACGGTCTGAAAAATAGGTGGAGCATGAAGTGGTGTTGAAAAACATGAAGAGCCTGAAAAGGTGTGAAATATATGAAGAGATTCAAAAGGTGTCAAAAATATGAGGAGCATGTAACGGTTTGTAAAATAGGACGAGCATGAAGTGGTGTTGAAAAACATGAAGAGCCTGAAAAGATCTGAAAAATATGAAGAGCTTCAAAAGGTGTCCACAATATGAGGAGCAAGAAACTGTCTGAGAAATAGGAGGAGCATGAAGTGGTGCTGAAAAACATGAAGAGACTAAAAGGTGTGAAAAATATGAAGAGCTTCAAAAGGTGTCAAAAATGTGAGGAGCATGAAACGGTCTGAAATATAGGAGGAGCATGAAACCGTGTCAAAAACATGAAGAGCCTGAAAAGGTGTGAAATATATGAAGAGATTCAAAAGGTGTCAAAAATATGAGGAGCATGAAACGGTCTGAAAAATTGGAGGTTCATGAAGCGGTGTTGAAAAACATGAAGAGTCTGAAAAGTTGTGAAAAATATGAAGAGCTTCAAAAGGTGTCAAATATATCAGGAGCATGAAACGGTCTGAAAAATTGGAGGTTCATGAAGCGGTGTTGAAAAACATGAAGAGCCTGAAAAGGTGTATAAAATATGAAGAGCTTCAAAACGTGTCAAAAATATGAGGAGTATGAAACGGTCTGAAAATAGGAGCAGCATGAAACGGTGTTCAAAAACATGATGAGCCTGAAAAGATGCGAAAAATATGAAGAGCTTCAAAAGGTGTCAAAAATTAGATTAGCATGAAACAGTCTGAAAATAGGTGGATCATGAAGTGGTGTTGAAAAACATGAAGTCCTCAAAAGTTGTGAAATACTTGAGGAGCATGAATCGGTCTGAAAAATAGGAGGAGCATGAAGCGGTGTTGAAAAACATGAAGAGCCTCAAAAGGTGTGAAAAATATGAAGAGCTTCAAAAAGTGTCAATAATGAGATGAGCATGAAATGGTCTGAAAAGAAGAAGGAGCATGAAGTGGTGTTGAAAAACATGAACAGCCTGAAAAGGTGTGAAATATATGAAGAGATTCAAAAGCTGTCAAAAATATGAGGAGCACGTAACGGTTTGGAAAATAGGAAGTGCATGAAGTGGTGTTGAAAAACATGAAGAGCCTGAAAAGATGCGAAAAATATGAAGAGCTTCAAAAGGTGTCCACAATATGAGGAGCATGAAACTGTCTGAGAAATAGGAGGAGCATGAAACGGTGTTGAAAAACATGAAGAGCCTCAAAAGGTGTGAAAAATATGAAGAGCTCAAAAGGTGTCAAAAATATGAAGAGCTTCAAAAAGTGTGACAAATGAGATGAGCATGAAATGGTCTGAAAAAGGAGGAGCATGAAGTGGTGTTGAAAAACATGAAGAGCCTGAAAAGGTGTAAAATACATGAAGAGATTCAAAAGGTGTCAAAAATATGAGGAGCTTGAAACGGTCTGAAAAATTGGAGGATCATGAAGGTTGTTGAAAAACATGAAGAGCCTGAAAATTTGTGAAAAATATGAAGAGCTTCAAAGGTGTCAAAAATGGGAGGAGCATGAAACGGTCTGAAAAATAGGAGGAGCATGAAATCGTGTTCAAAAACATGAAGAGCCTGAAAAGGTGTGAAAAATATGAAGAGCTTCAAAATGTGTGAAATACATGAGGAGCATGAAACGGTCTGAAAAAGAGGAGGAGCATGAAGCCGTGTTCAAAATCATGAAGAGCCTAAAAATGTGTGAAAAATATGACGAGCTTCAAAAGGTGTGAAAAATATGAAGTGGTGCAAAAGGTGTCAAAAATATGAGGAGCATGAAACGGTCTGAAAAATAGGAGAGGCATGAATTTGTGTTGAAAAACATGAAGAGCCCAAAAAGGTGTGAAAAATATGAAGAGCTTCAAAAGGTGTGAAATACATGAGGAGCATGAAACTGTCTGAAAAATAGGAGGTGCATGAAGTGGTGTTCAAAAACATGAAGAGACTGAAAAGGTGTGAATAATATGAAGAGGTTCAAAAGGTGTGAAAAATATGAGGAGCATGATACGGTGTGAAAAATAGGAGGAGCATGAAGCGGTGTTCAAAACATGAAGAGCCTGAGAAGGTGTGAAAAATATGAAGAGCTTCAAAAGGTGTGAAATACATGAGGAGCATGAAACTGTCTGAAAAATAGGAGGAGCATGAAAAGGTGTTCAAGTACATGAAGAGCCTGAAAAGGTGTGAAAAATATAAAGAGCATCAAAAGGTGTGAAATACATGCGGAGCATTAAACGGTCTGAAAAATAGGAGGAGCATGAAGTGGTGTTGAAAAACATGAAGAGCCTGAAAAGGTGTGAAATAAATGAAGAGCTTCAAAAGGTGTGAAAAATATGAACAGCTTCAAAAAGTGTCAAAAATGAGATGAGCATGAAGCGGTCTCAAAAATGGTGGAGAATGAAGTGTTGTTGGAAAACATGAAGAGCCTGAAATCGTGTGAAAAATATGAAGAGCTTCAAAAGGTGTGAAATGCATGAGGAGCATTAATCGATCTGAAAAATAGGAGTAGCATGAAGCTGTGTTGAAAAACATGAAGAGCCTGAAAAGGAGTGAAAAATATGAAGAGCTTCAAAAGGTGTGAAATATATGAAGAGCTTCAACAGGTTTCAAAAATATGAGGAGCATGAAACGGTCTGAAAAATAGGAGGAGCATGAAGCGGTGTTCAAAACATGAAGAGTCTGAAAAAGTGTGAAAAATATGAAGAGCTTCAAAAGGTTTGAAAAATATGAAGAGCCTGAAAAGGTGTCAAAAATGAGATGAGCATGAAACGGTCTGAAAAATAGGAGGAGCATGAAGCGGTGTTCTAAACATGAAAAGCCTGAAAAAGTGTGAAAAATATGAAGAGCTTCACTGGTTTGAAAAATAAGAAGAGCCTGAAAAGGTGTGAAAGTTGACATGAGCATGAAACGGTCTGAAAAATAGGAAGAGCATGAATAGGTGTTCAAAAACATGTACAGCCTGACAAGGTGTGAAAAATATGAAGAGCTTCAAAAGGTGTCAAAAATATGAGGAGTATGAAACGGTCTGAAAAATAGGAGGAGCATGTAGTGGTGTTGAAATACATGAAGAGCCTGAAAATGTGTGAAAAATATGAAGAGCTTCAAAACGTGTCAAAAATATGAGAAGCATGAAACGGTCTGAAAATAGGAGCAGCATGAAGAGCTGTTCAAAAACATGAGGAGCCTGAAAAGGTGTGAAAAATATGAAGAGCTTCAAAAGGTGTGAAAAATAGGAGGAGCATGAAGCGGTGTTGAAAAACATGAAGAGCCTGAAAACGTGTGAAAAATATGAAGAGCTTCAAAAGCTGTGAAAAATGGTGGAGCATGAAGTGTTGTTGAAAAACATGAAGAGCCTGAAATCGTGTGAAAAATATGAAGAGCTTCAAAAGGTGTGAAATGCATGAGGAGCATGAAACGGTCTGAAAAAAAGGAGGAGCATGAAGTGGTGTTGAAAAACATGAAGAGCCTGAAAAGGTGTGAAAAATATGAAGAGCGTCAAAAGGTGTCAAATATATGGGGAGCATGAAACGATCTGAAAAATAGGAGGAGCATGAAACGGTGTTCAAAAACATGAAGAGCCTGAAAAGTTCTGAAAAGTATGAAGAGCTTCAAAAGGTGTGAAAAATATAAGGAGCATGAAACGTTCTGAAAAATAGGAGGAGCATGAAGCGCTGTTGAAAAACATGAAGAGCGTGAAAAGGTGTGAAAGATATGAATAGTTTCAAAAGGTGTCAAAAATATGAGTAGCATGAAACAGTCTGAAAATTAGGAAGAGCATGGAGTGGTGTTCAAAATCATGAAGAGCCTGAAAAGGAGTGAAAAATATGAAGAGCTCCAAAGGTGTCAAAAATATGACGAGCATGAAACAGTCTGAAATTAGGAAGAGCATGAAGTCGTGTTCAAAAACAGGAAGAGCCTGAAAAGGGGTGAAAAATATGAAGAGCTTGAAAAGTTGTCAAAAATATGAGGAGCATGTAACGGTCTGAAAAACAGGGGGAGCATGAAGTGATGTTGAAAAACATGAAGAGCCTGAAAACGTGTGAAAAATATGAAGAGCTTCAAAAATATGAAAAATATGAAAAGATTCAAAAGGTGTGAAAAATATGAAGAGCTTCAAAAGATGTCAAAAATGAGATGAGCATGAAACGGTCTGAAAAATAGGAGGAGTATGAAGCGGTGTTGAAAATCATGAAGAGCCTGAAAAGGTGTGAAAAATAGGCAAAGCTTCAAAAGGTGTCAAAAATATGAGGAGAATGAAACGGTCTGAAAAATACGAGGAGCATGAAGTGGTGTTGAAAAACATGAAGAGCCTAAAAGGTGTGAAAAATATGAAGAGCTTCAAAAGGTGTCAAAAATATGAGCAGCATGAAACGGTCTGAGCAATAGGAGGAGCATGAAGTTGTGTTGAAAAACATGAAGAGCCTGAAAAAGTGTGAAAAATATGAAGAGCTTCAAAAGGTGTAAAAAATAGGAGGAGCATGAAACGGGTTGAAAAATAGGAGGAGCATAAAGCGGTGTTCAAAAAGATGAAGAGCCTGAAAAGGTGTGAAAAATATGAAGAGCTTCAAAAGGTGTAAAAATTATGAAGAGCTTCAAAAGGTGTCAAAAATGAGATGAGCATGAAACGGTCGGAAAAATAGGAGGAGCATGAAGCGGTGTTCAAAAAAATGCAGAGACTGAAAAATTGTGAAAAATATGAAGAGATTCAAAAGGTGTAAAAAATAGGAGGAGCAAGAAACGGGTTGAAAAATAGGAGGAGCATGAACCGGTGTTCAAAAACATAAAGAGCATGAAAAGGTGTGAAAAACATGAAGAGCTTCATAAGGTGTCAAAATTAGTTTAGCATGAAAGGGTCTGAAAAATAGGAGGAGCATGAAGTGGTGTTGAAAACATGAAGAGCCTGAAAAGGTGTGAAATATACGAAGAGCTTCAAAAGGTGTGAAAAATATGAAGTGCATCAAAAGTTGTCAAAAATGAGATGAGCATGAAACGGTCTGAAAACTAGGAGGAGCATGAAGTGGTATTGAAAAACATGAAGAGCCTGAAAACGTGTGAAAAATATGAAGAGCTTCAAAAATATGAAAAATATGAAGAGATTCAAAAGGTGTGAAAAATATGAAGAGCTTCAAAAGATGTCAAAAATGAGATGAGCATGAAACGGTCTGATAAATAGGAGGAGCATGAAGCGGTGTTGAAATCATGAAGAGCCTGAAAAGGTGTGAAAAATAGGCAGAGCTTCAAAAGGTGTCAAAAATATGAGGAGCATGAAACGGTCTGAAAAATACGAGGAGCATGAAGTGGCGTTGAAAAACATGAAGAGCCTGAAAAGGTGTGAAAAATATGAAGAGCTTCAAATGGTGTCAAAAATATGAGGAGCATGAAACGGTCTAAAAAATAGGAGGAGCATAAGCGGTGTTCAAAAACATGAACAGCCTGAAAAGGTGTGAAAAGAATGAAGAGCTTCAAAAGGTGTGAAAATATGAAGAGCTTCAAAAGGTGTCAAAAGTTAGATTAGCATGAAAGGGTCTGAAAAATAGAAGCAGCATGAAGTGGTGTTGAGAAACATGAAGTGCCTGAAAAGGTGTGTAATATATGAACAGTTTCAAAAGGTGTGAAAAATATGAAGAGCTTCAAAAGTTGTGAAAAATATGAAGAGCTTCAAAATTTGTCAAAAATGAGATGAGCATGAAACGATCTGAAAAATAGGAAGATTATGAAGCGGTGTTCAAAAACATGGGGAGCCTGAAAAGGTGTGAAAAATATGAACAGCTTCAAAAGGTGTCAAACATATGAGGAGCATGAAACGGTCTGAAAAATAGGAGGAGCATTAAACGGTGTTCAAAAACATGAAGAGCCTGAAATGGTGTGAAAAATATGAAGAGCTTCAAAAGGTGTCAAAAACAGGAGGAGCATGAAACGGTCTGAAAAATAGGAGGACCATGAAGCGGTGTAAAAAACATGAAGACCTTAAAAGGTGTGAAAAATATGAAGAGCTTCAAAAGGTGTCAAAAATATGAGGATCATGAAACAGTCTGAAAAATAGGAGGAGCATGAAGCGGTGTTCAAAAACATGCAGAGCCTGAAAAGGTGTGAAAAATATGAAGAGTTTCAAAAGGTGTGAAAAATACGAGGAGCATAAAACGGTCTGAAAAATAAGAGAAGCATGAAGTGGTGATGAAAAACATGAAGAGACTGAAAACGTGTGAAATATATGAAGAGGTTCAAAAGGTGTCAAAAATATGAGGAGCATGAAACGGTGTGAAAAATAGGAGGACCACAAGTGGTGTTCAAAAACATGAAGAGCCTGAAAAGGTGTGAAAATTTTGAGGAGATTCAAAAGGTGTCATAAATATGAGGAGCATGATTCAGTTTGAACAATAGGAGGAGCATGAAGTGGTGTTGAAAATCATGAAGAACCTGAAAAGTTGTGAAATATATGAAAAGCTTCAAAAGGTGTCAAAAATATGTGTAGATTGTAACGGTCTGAAAAATAGGAGGAGCATGAAGCGCTGTTGAAAAACATTAAGAGCCTGAAAAGGTGTGAAAAATATGAAGATCTTCAAAATGTTGAAAAATATGAGTAACATGAAACGGTCTGAAAAATAAGAGAGGCATGAAACGTTGTTGAAAAACATGAAGAGCCTGAAAAGGTGTGAAAAATATGAAGATCTTCAAAATGTGTGAAAAATATGAAGAGCATCAAAGGGTCTGAAAAATAGGATGGGCATGAAGCGGGTTTGAAAAAATTGAAGAGCCTGAAAATGTTTGAAATATATGAAGAGCTTCCAAAGGTGTCAAAAATATGAAGAGCATCAAAGGGTCTGAAAAATAGGAGGAGCATGAAGAGGTGTTCAAAAACATGTAGAGCCTGAAAAGGTGTGAAAAATATGAGGAGCATGAAACGGTCTAAAATATAGGAGGAGCATGAATTGGTGTTGAAAAACATGAAGATCATGAAAAGGCGTGAAAAATATTAAGAGCTGCAAAATGTGTGAAAAATATGAGGAGCATGAAACGATCTGAAAAATAGGAGGAGCATGAAACGGTGTTCAAAAACATGAAGAGCCTGAAAAGTTCTGAAAAGTATGAAGAGCTTCAAAAGGTGTGAAAAATATAAGGAGCATGAAACGTTCTGAAAAATAGGAGGAGCATGAAGCGCTGTTGAAAAACATGAAGAGCGTGAAAAGGTGTGAAAGATATGAATAGTTTCAAAAGGTGTCAAAAATATGAGTAGCATGAAACAGTCTGAAAATTAGGAAGAGCATGGAGTGGTGTTCAAAATCATGAAGAGCCTGAAAAGGAGTGAAAAATATGAAGAGCTCCAAAGGTGTCAAAAATATGACGAGCATGAAACAGTCTGAAATTAGGAAGAGCATGAAGTCGTGTTCAAAAACAGGAAGAGCCTGAAAAGGGGTGAAAAATATGAAGAGCTTGAAAAGTTGTCAAAAATATGAGGAGCATGTAACGGTCTGAAAAACAGGGGGAGCATGAAGTGATGTTGAAAAACATGAAGAGCCTGAAAACGTGTGAAAAATATGAAGAGCTTCAAAAATATGAAAAATATGAAAAGATTCAAAAGGTGTGAAAAATATGAAGAGCTTCAAAAGATGTCAAAAATGAGATGAGCATGAAATGGTCTGAAAAATAGGAGGAGTATGAAGCGGTGTTGAAAATCATGAAGAGCCTGAAAAGGTGTGAAAAATAGGCAAAGCTTCAAAAGGTGTCAAAAATATGAGGAGAATGAAACGGTCTGAAAAATACGAGGAGCATGAAGTGGTGTTGAAAAACATGAAGAGCCTAAAAGGTGTGAAAAATATGAAGAGCTTCAAAAGGTGTCAAAAATATGAGCAGCATGAAACGGTCTGAAAAATAGGAGGAGCATGAAGTTGTGTTGAAAAACATGAAGAGCCTGAAAAAGTGTGAAAAATATGAAGAGCTTCAAAAGGTGTAAAAAATAGGAGGAGCATGAAACGGGTTGAAAAATAGGAGGAGCATAAAGCGGTGTTCAAAAAGATGAAGAGCCTGAAAAGGTGTGAAAAATATGAAGAGCTTCAAAAGGTGTAAAAATTATGAAGAGCTTCAAAAGGTGTCAAAAATGAGATGAGCATGAAACGGTCGGAAAAATAGGAGGAGCATGAAGCGGTGTTCAAAAAAATGCAGAGACTGAAAAATTGTGAAAAATATGAAGAGCTTCAAAAGGTGTAAAAAATAGGAGGAGCAAGAAACGGGTTGAAAAATAGGAGGAGCATGAACCGGTGTTCAAAAACATAAAGAGCATGAAAAGGTGTGAAAAACATGAAGAGCTTCATAAGGTGTCAAAATTAGTTTAGCATGAAAGGGTCTGAAAAATAGGAGGAGCATGAAGTGGTGTTGAAAACATGAAGAGCCTGAAAAGGTGTGAAATATACGAAGAGCTTCAAAAGGTGTGAAAAATATGAAGTGCATCAAAAGTTGTCAAAAATGAGATGAGCATGAAACGGTCTGAAAACTAGGAGGAGCATGAAGTGGTATTGAAAAACATGAAGAGCCTGAAAACGTGTGAAAAATATGAAGAGCTTCAAAAATATGAAAAATATGAAGAGATTCAAAAGGTGTGAAAAATATGAAGAGCTTTAAAAGATGTCAAAAATGAGATGAGCATTAAACGGTCTGATAAATAGGAGGAGCATGAAGCGGTGTTGAAATCATGAAGAGCCTGAAAAGGTGTGAAAAATAGGCAGAGCTTCAAAAGGTGTCAAAAATATGAGGAGCATGAAACGGTCTGAAAAATACGAGGAGCATGAAGTGGCGTTGAAAAACATGAAGAGCCTGAAAAGGTGTGAAAAATATGAAGAGCTTCAAATGGTGTCAAAAATATGAGGAGCATGAAACGGTCTAAAAAATAGGAGGAGCATAAGCGGTGTTCAAAAACATGAACAGCCTGAAAAGGTGTGAAAAGAATGAAGAGCTTCAAAAGGTGTGAAAATATGAAGAGCTTCAAAAGGTGTCAAAAGTTAGATTAGCATGAAAGGGTCTGAAAAATAGAAGCAGCATGAAGTGGTGTTGAGAAACATGAAGTGCCTGAAAAGGTGTGTAATATATGAACAGCTTCAAAAGGTGTGAAAAATATGAAGAGCTTCAAAAGTTGTGAAAAATATGAAGAGCTTCAAAATTTGTCAAAAATGAGATGAGCATGAAACGATCTGAAAAATAGGAAGATTATGAAGCGGTGTTCAAAAACATGGGGAGCCTGAAAAGGTGTGAAAAATATGAACAGCTTCAAAAGGTGTCAAACATATGAGGAGCATGAAACGGTCTGAAAAATAGGAGGAGCATTAAACGGTGTTCAAAAACATGAAGAGCCTGAAATGGTGTGAAAAATATGAAGAGCTTCAAAAGGTGTCAAAAACAGGAGGAGCATGAAACGGTCTGAAAAATAGGAGGAGCATGAAGCGGTGTAAAAAACATGAAGACCTTAAAAGGTGTGAAAAATATGAAGAGCTTCAAAAGGTGTCAAAAATATGAGGATCATGAAACAGTCTGAAAAATAGGAGGAGCATGAAGCGGTGTTCAAAAACATGCAGAGCCTGAAAAGGTGTGAAAAATATGAAGAGTTTCAAAAGGTGTGAAAAATACGAGGAGCATAAAACGGTCTGAAAAATAAGAGAAGCATGAAGTGGTGATGAAAAACATGAAGAGACTGAAAACGTGTGAAATATATGAAGTGGTTCAAAAGGTGTCAAAAATATGAGGAGCATGAAACGGTGTGAAAAATAGGAGGACCACAAGTGGTGTTCAAAAACATGAAGAGCCTGAAAAGGTGTGAAAATTTTGAGGAGATTCAAAAGGTGTCATAAATATGAGGAGCATGAATCGGTCTGGAAAATATGAGGAGCATGAAGTGGTGTTGAAAAACATGAAGAGCCTGAAAAAGTGTGAAAAATATGAAGAGCTTCAAAAGGTGTCAAAAATATGACGAGCATGATTCAGTTTGAACAATAGGAGGAGCATGAAGTGGTGTTGAAAATCATGAAGAACCTGAAAAGTTGTGAAATATATGAAAAGCTTCAAAAGGTGTCAAAAATATGTGTAGATTGTAACGGTCTGAAAAATAGGAGGAGCATGAAGCGCTGTTGAAAAACATTAAGAGCCTGAAAAGGTGTGAAAAATATGAAAATCTTCAAAATGTTGAAAAATATGAGTAACATGAAACGGTCTGAAAAATAAGAGAGGCATGAAACGTTGTTGAAAAACATGAAGAGCCTGAAAAGGTGTGAAAAATATGAAGATCTTCAAAATGTGTGAAAAATATGAAGAGCATCAAAGGGTCTGAAAAATAGGATGGGCATGAAGCGGGTTTGAAAAAATTGAAGAGCCTGAAAATGTATGAAATATATGAAGAGCTTCAAAAGGTGTCAAAAATATGAAGAGCATCAAAGGGTCTGAAAAATAGGAGGAGCATGAAGAGGTGTTCAAAAACATGAAGAGCCTGAAAAGGTGTGAAAAATATGAGGAGCATGAAACGGTCTAAAATATAGGAGGAGCATGAATTGGTGTTGAAAAACATGAAGATCATGAAAAGGCGTGAAAAATATTAAGAGCTGCAAAATGTGTGAAAAATATGAGGAGCATGAAATGGTGTTCAAAAACATGAAAAGGTGTGAAAAATATGAAGAGCTTCAAAACGTGTTAAAAATATGAGGAGCATGAAACGGTCTTAAAAATAGGAGGAGCATGAAACGGTGTTCAAAAATATGAAAGGCCTGAAAAGGTTTGAAAAATATGAAGAGCTTCAAAACGTGTGAAAATTATGAGGAGCATGAAAAATAGGAGGAACATGAAGCGTTGTTGAAAAACGTGAAGAGCCTGAAAAGGTTTGAAAAATAGGAAGAGCTTCAAAAGGTGTCAAAAATATGAGTAGCATGAGACGGTCTGAAAAATAGGAGGAGCATTAAGCGATGTTGAAAAACATGAAGCACATGAAAAGGTGTGAAATATATGAAGAGCTTCAAAAGATGTCAAAAATAATAGGAACATGAAACGTTCTGAAAAATAGAAGGAACATGAAGCGGTGTTCAAAAGCATGAAGAGGCTGAAAAGGTGTGAAAAATATGAAGAGTTTCAAAAGGTGTGAAAAATGTGAGGAGTATGAAACGTTCTGAAAAATAGGAGGATCATGAAGCGGTGTTCAAAAACTTGAAGTGCCTGAAAATATGTGAAATATATGAGGAGCATGAAACGGTCTGAAAAATTGAGGAGCATGAGGTGGTATTGAAAAACATGAAGAGCCTGATAATGTGTGAAAAATATGAAGAGCTTCAAAAGTTGTCAAAAATATGCGGAGCATGACACGGTCTGAAAAATAGGAGGAACATGAAGCTGAGTTCACAAAAATGAAGAGCCTGAAAAGGTGGAAAAAATATGAAGAGCTTCAAAAGGTCTCAAAAATTTGAGGAGCATGAAACGGTCTGAAAAATAGGAGGAGCGTGATGCGGTGTTCGAAAACATGAAGAGTTGAAAAGGTGTGAAAAATATGAAGAGCTACAAAAGTTGTGAAAAATATGAAAAGCATGAAACAGTCTGAAAAATAGGAGGAGTATGAAGCGGTGTTGAAAAACATGAAGAGTCTGAGAAGGTGTGAAAAATATGCAGAGCTTCAAAAGATGTCAAATATATGAGGATCATGAAAATTTCTGAAGAATACGAGGAGCATGAAGCGGTTTTGAAAAACATGAAGAGCCTGAAAAGGTGTGAAAAATATGAAGAGCTTCAAAAGGTTACAAATATATGAGGATCATGAAACGGTCTGAAAAATAGGAGGAGCATGAAGCGGTGTTCAAAAACATGAAGAGCGTGAAAACGTGTGAAAAATATGAAGGGCTTCAAAAGGTCTCAAAAATATGAGGAGCATGAAATGGTCTGAAAAATAGGAGAAGCATGATACCGTGTTCAAAAACATGAAGAGCCTGAAAAGCTGTGAAAAATATGAACAGCTTCTAAAGGTGTGAAATAAATGAGGAGCATGAAACGGTCTGAAAAATAGGAGGAGCATGAAGCAGTGTTCAAAAACATGAAGAACCGGAAAAGATGTGAAAAATATGAAGAGCTTCATAAGGTGTGAAAATTATGAGGAGCATGAAACGGTTTGAAAAATAGGAGGAGCATGAAAGGGTGTTCAAAAACATGAAGAGCCTGAAAAGGTGTGAAAATTATGAAGAGCTTCAAAAGGTTGGAAATACATGAGGAGCATGAAACGGTCTGGAAAATAGGACGACCATGAAGCGGTGTTGAAAAACATGAAGAGCCTGAAAAGGTGGGTAAAATATGAAGAGCTTCAAAAGGTGTCAAAAATATGAGGAGCATGAAACGGTCTGAAAAATAGGAGGAGCATTAAAAGGTGTTCAAAAACATGAAGAGACTGAAATGGTGTGAAAAATATGAAGAGCTTCAAAAGGTGTCAAAAATAGGAGGAGCATGAAACGGTCTGAAAAATAGGAGGAGCATGAAACGATCTGAAAAATGGGAGGAGCATGAAGCGGTGTTGAAAAACATGAAGAGCCTGAAAAAGTGTGAAAAATATGAAGAGCTTCAAAAGGTGTCAAAAATATGACGAGTATGAAACGGTCTGAAAAATAGGAGGAGCATGAAACGATCTGAAAAATGGGAGGAGCAAGAAGCGGTGTTGTAAAACATGAAGAGCCTGAAAAGGTGTGAAAAATATGAAGAGCTTCAAAAGGTGTCAAAAATATGAGGAGCATGAAACGGTCTGAAAATTAGGAGGAGCAAGAAACGGTGATCAAAAACATGAAGAGCCTGAAAAGGTGTGAAAAATTTGAAGGGCTTCAAAAGGTGTGAAAATTATGAGGAGCATGAAACGTCTGAAAAATAGGAGGAGCATGAAGCGGTGTTCAAAAACATGAAGAGCCTGAAAAGGTGTGAAAAATATGAAGAGCTTCAAAAGGTGTCAGTAAGAGGAGGAGCATGAAACGGTCTGAAATATAGGAGGAGCATGAAGCGGTGTTGAAAAACATGAAGAGCCTGAAAAGGTGTGAAAAACATGAAGAGCTTAAAAGTTGTGAGAAATATGAAGAGCTTCAAAAGGTGTCAAAAATGAGACGAGCATGAAACGGTCTGGAAAGTAGGACGAGCATGAAACGGTGTTGAAAAACATGAAGAGCCAGAAAAGGTGTGAAAAATATGAAGAGCTTCAAAAAGTGTCAAAAATATGAAGAGCATGAAACGGTCTGAAAAATAGGAGGAGCATGAAGTTGTGTGAAAAACATGAAGAGCCTAAAAAGGTGTGATAAATATGAAGAGCTTCAAAACGTGTCAAAAATATGAGGAGCATGAAACGGTCTGAAAAACAGGAGGATCATGAAGCCGTGTTGAAAAACATCGGGAGCCGGAAAAAGTGTGAAAAATATGAACAGCTTCAAAAGGAGTCAAAAATATGAGGAGCATGAAACAGTCCGAAAAATAAGAGGAGCATGAAACGGTGTTAAAAAACATGAAGAGCTTCAAAAGGTGTGAAACATATGAGGAGCATGAAACGGTCTGAAAAATAGGAGGAGCATGAAACGGTGTTAAAAAACATGAAGAGTTTCAAAAGGTGTGAAACATATGAAGAGCTTCAAAAGGTGTCAAAAATATGAGGAGCATGATACGGTCTGAAAAATAGGAGGAGCATTAAGCGGTGTTGAAAAACATGAAGTGCCTGAAAAGCTGTGAAATTAAGACAAGCTTCAAAAGGTGTGAAAAATATGAGGAGCATGAAACGGTCTGAAAAATACGAGGAGCATGAAGCGGTTTTAAAAAACATGAAGAGATTCAAAAGGTGTGAAACATATGAAGAGCTTCAAAAGGTGTCAAAAATATGAGTAGCAAGAAACACTCTGAAAAATAAGAGGAGCATGAAGGGGTGTTGAAAAACATGAAGAGCCAGAAAAGGTGTGAGAATTATGTAGAGCTTCAAAAGGTGTCAAAAATATGAGGAGCATGAAACGGTATGAAAAATAGGAGCAGCATGAAGCTGTGTAGAAAAACATGAAGAGCCTGAAAAGGTGTGAAAAATATGAAGAGCTTCAAAAGGTGTGAAAAATATGAGCAGCATGAAAAGGTCTGAAATATAGGAAGAGCATGAAGCGGTGTAGAAAAACATGAAGAGCCTTAAAAGGTATGAAAAATATGAAGAGCTTCAAAAGGTGTCAAAAATATGAGGAGCATGACACGTTCTGAAAAATAGGAGAAGTATGAAGCGGTGTAGAAAAACATAAAGAGCTTTAAAAGGTGTGAAAAATATGAAGAGCTTCAAAAGGTGTCAGTAAGAGGAGGAGCATGAAACGGTCTGAAATATAGGAGGAGCATGAAGCGGTGTTGAAAAACATGAAGAGCCTGAAAAGGTGTGAAAAACATGAAGAGCTTAAAAGTTGTGAGAAATATGAAGAGCTTCAAAAGGTGTCAAAAATGAGACGAGCATGAAACGGTCTGGAAAGTAGGATGAGCCTGAAACGGTGTTGAAAAACATGAAGAGCCAGAAAAGGTGTGAAAAATATGAAGAGCTTCAAAAAGTGTCAAAAATATGAAGAGCATGAAACGGTCTGAAAAATAGGAGGAGCATGAAGTGGTGTGAAAAACATGAAGAGCCTAAAAAGGTGTGATAAATATGAGAGCTTCAAAACGTGTCAAAAATATGAGGAGCATGAAACGGTCTGAAAAACAGGAGGATCATGAAGCCGTGTTGAAAAACATGAAGAGCCAGAAAAGGTGTGAGAATTATGTAGAGCTTCAAAAGGTGTGAAACATATAAAGAGCTTCAAATGGTGTCAAAAATATGAGGAGCAGGAAACGGTCTGAAAAATAGGAGGAGCATGAAGTGGTGTAGAAGAACATGAAGACCCTTAAAAGGTGTGAAAAATATGAAGAGCTTCAAAAGGTGTCAAAATATGAGGAGCATGAAACTGTCTGAAATATAGCAGGAGCATGAAAAGGTGTTAAAAAACATGAAGAGCTTCAAAACGTGTGAAACATATGAAGAGCTTCAAAAGGTGTCAAAAATATGAGGAGCATGAAACGGTATGAAAAATAGGAGGAGCATGAAGCGGTGTTGAAAAACAAGAAGAGCCTGAAAAGGTGTGAAAAATATGAAGAGCTTCAAAAGGTGGCAAAAATATGAGGAGCATGAAACGGTCTGAAAAAAGGAGGAGCATGAAATGGTGTTGAAAAACATGAAGAGCCTGAAAAGGTGTGAAAAATATGAAGAGCTTCAAAAGGTGTCAAAAATATGAGGAGCATGAAACGGTCTGAAAAATAGGAGTAGCATGAAACGGTGTTGAAATACATGAAGAGCCTGAAGAGGTGTGAAATATATGAAGAGCGTCAAAAGGTTTCAAAAATATGAGGAGCATGAAACGGTCTGAAAATTACGAGGAGGATGAAGTTGTGTTGAAAAACATGAAGAACCTGAAAAGGTGTGAAAAATAGGAAGAGCTTCAAAAGGTGTCAAAAATATGAGGAGCATGAAACGGTCTGAAAAATAGGAGGAGCATGAAGCGGTGTAGAAAAATATGAAGAGCCTGAAAATGTGTGAAAAATATGAAGAGCTTCAAAAGGTGTCAAAAATATGAGGAGAATGAAACGGTCGGAAACATCGGAGGAGCAAGAAAAGGAGTTCAAAAACATGAAGAGCCTGAAAAGGTGTGAAAAATATGAAGAGCCTCAAAATGTGTCATATATATGAGGAGCATGAAACGGTCTGAAAAATAGGAGGAGAATGAAGCGGTATTCAAAAATATGAAGAGCCTGAAAAGCTGTGAAATTATGTCAAGCTTCAAAAGGTGTGAAAAATATGAGGAGCAGGAAACGGTCTGAAAAATAGTAGGAGCATGAAGCGGTGTTAAAGAACATGAAGAGCCTGAAAAGGTGTGAAATATATGAAGAGCTTCAAAAGGTGTCAAAAATATGAGGGGCATGAAACGGTCTGAAAAATAGGAGGAGAATGAAACGGTGTTAAAACACATGAAGAGCTTCAAAAGGAGTGAAACATAAAGAGCTTCAAAAGGTGTGAAAAATATGAGGAGCAGGAAACGGTCTGAAAAATAGGAGGAGCATGAAGTGGAGTAGAAAAACATGAAGACCGTGAAAAGGTGTGAAAAATATGAAGAGCTTCAAAAGGTGTCAGAATATGAGGAGCATGAAACTGTCTGAAATATAGGAGGAGCATGAAAAGGTGTTAAAAAACATGAAGAGCTTCAAAAGGTGTGAAACATATGAGAAGCGGGAAACGATCAGAAAAATAGGAGGAGCATGAAGCCGTGTTGAAAAACAAGAAGAGCCTGAAAATTTGTGAAAAATATGAAGAGCTTCAAATGGTGTGAAATACATGAGGAGCTTGAAACGGTCTGAAAAATAGGAGGAGCATGAAATCTTGTTGAAAAACATGAAGAGCCTGAAAACGTGTGAAAATTATGAAGAGCTTCAAAAGGTGTGAAATATATGAAGAGCTTCAAAAGGTGTCAAAAATGAGATGAGCATGAAATGGTCTGAAAGATAGGAGGGGCATGAAGCGGTGTTGAAAAACATGAAGAGCCTGAAAAGGTGTGAGAAATATGAAGATCTTCAAAATGTGTCAAAAATATGAGGAGCATGAAACGGTCTGAAAAAAAGGAGGAGCAAGAAGTGATGTTTAAAAACATGAAGAGCCTGAAAAGGTGTGAAAAATATGAAGAGCATCAAAAGATGTGAGAAATATGAGGAGCATGAACCGGTCTGAAAAATAGGAGGAGCATGAAGCGGTTTTGAAAAGCATGAAGAGTCTGAAAAGGTGTGGAAAATATGAAGAGCTTCATAAGGTGTCAAAAATATTAGGAGCATGAAACTGAAAAATAGGAGGAGCATGAAGTGGTGTTGAAAAACGTGAAGAGCCTAAAAAGGTGTGAAAAATATGAAGAGCTTCAAAAGGTGTGAAAAATATGAGGAGCATGAAACGGTCTGAAAAATAGGAGGAGCATGAAATGGTCTGAAAAATAGGAAGAGCATGAAACGGTCTGAAAAATAGGAGGATCATGAAGCGGTGTTGAAAAACATGAAGAGCCTGAAAAGGTGTGAAAAATATGAAGAGCTTCAAAAAGTGTAAAAAATGAGAGCAGCATGAAACGGTCTGAAAAATAGGAGGAGCATGAAGCTGTGTTGAAAAACATGAAGAGCCTGAAAAAATGTGAAAAATATAAAGAGCTTCAAAAGGGGTGAAAAATATGAATAGCATGATATTGTCAGAGAAATAGGAGGAGCATGAAGCGGTGTTCAAAAACATGAAGAGCCTGAAAAGTTGTGAAAAATATGCAAAGCTTCAAAAGGTGTCAAAAATTAGATGAGAATGAAACGGTCTGAAAATTGGAGGAGCAAGAAGTAGCGTTGAAAAAAATGAAGAGCCTGAAAAGGTGTGAAAAATATGAAAGCTTCTAAAGGTGTCAAAAATATGAGGAGCATGAAACGGTCTGAAAAATAGGAGGAGCATGAAGCGGTGTTGAAAAATATGAAGAGCCTGAAAAGGTGTGAAAAATATGAAGAGCTTCAAAAGGTGTCAAAAATATGAGGAGCATGAAACGGTCTGAAAAATAGGAGGAGCATGACACGGTGTTCAAAAACATGAAGAGCCTTAAAAGGTGTGAAAAATATGAAGAGCTTCAAAAAGTGTCAAAAATATGAGGAGCATGAAACGGTCTGAAAAATAGGAGGAGCATCACGCGATGTTGAAAAACATGAAGAGCCTGAGAAAGTGTGAGAAATAGGAAGAGCTTCAAAAGGTGTGAAAAATATGAAGAGCTTCTAAAGGTGTCAAAAAATACATGAGCATGAAACTGTCTGAAAAATAGGAGGAGCATGAAGTGGTGTTGAAAAAAATGAAGAGCCTGAAAAGGTGTGAAATATATGAAGAGCTTCAAATGGTGTCAAGAATATGAGGAGAATGAAGCGGTCTGAAAAATAGGAGGAGCATGAAGCGGTGTTGAAAAACATGAAGCGCCTGAAAAGGTGTGAAAGAAATGAAGAGTTTCTAAAGGTGTCAAAAATATGAGGAGTAAGAAAGGGTCTGAAAAATAGGAGGAGCATGAAGCGGTGTTCAAAAACATGAAGAGCCTGAATAGGTGTGAAAAATATGAAGAGCCGCAAAAGGTGTCAAAATGAGATAAGCATGAACCGGTCTGAAAAATAGGAGGAGCATGAAGTGATGTTGAAAAAAATGAAGAGCCTGAAAAGGTGAGAAATATATGAAGAGCTTCAAAAAGTGTAAAAATATGAGGAGAATGAAACGGTCTGCATAATAGGAAGAGTATGAAATGGTGTTCAAAAACATAAAGAGCATGAAACGGTGTGAAAAATATGAAGAGTTTCAAAAGGTGTGAAATACATGAGGAGGAATAAACGGTCTGAAAAATAGGAGGAGCATGAAGCGGTGTTCAAAAACATGAACAGTCTGAAAAGGTGTGAAAAATATGAAGAGTTTCTAAAGGTGTCAAAAATATGAGGAGCATGAAACGGTCTGAAAAATGGGAGGAGCATGAAATGGTGTTCAAACACATGAAGAGCCTGAAAGGTGTGAAAAATATGAAGAGCTTCAAAAGGTGTGAAAAAGATTAGGTGTAAGAAACGGTCTGAAAAATACGAGGAGTATGAAGCGGTGTTGAAAAACATGAAGAGCCTGAAAACGTGTGAAAAATATGAAGAGCTTCAAAAGGAGTGAAAAATATGAAGAGCTTCAAAAGGTGTCAAAAATGAAATGAGCATGAAACGGTCTGAAAAATAGGAGGAGCATGAAATGGTGTTGAAAAAAATGAAGGGCCTGAAAAGGTGTGAAATATATGAAGAGCTTCAAAAGGTGTCAAAAATATGAGGAGAATGAAACGGTCGGAAACATCGCAGGAGCAAGAAAAGGAGTTCAAAAACATGAAGAGCCTGAAAAGGTGTGAAAAATTTGAAGAGCTTCAAAATGTGTCATATATATGAGGAGCATGAAACGGTCTGAAAAATAGGAGGAGAATGAAGCGGTATTCAAAAATATGAAGAGCCTGAAAAGCTGTGAAATTATGTCAAGCTTCAAAAGGTGTGAAAAATATGAGGAGCAGGAAACGGTCTGAAAAATAGGAGGAGCATGAAGCGGTGTTCAAAAACATGAAGAGCCTGAAAAGGTGTGAAATATATGAAGAGCCTCAAAACGTGTCAAAAATAAGAGAAGCATGAAACGGTCTGAAAAATAGGAGGAGCATGAAGTGGTGTTGAAAAACATGAAGAGCCTGAAAAAGTGTGAAATATATGAAGAGCTTCAAAGGTGTGAAGTACATGAGGAGAATGAAACCGTCTGAAATATAGGAGGAGCATGAAGCGGTGTTCCAATACATGAAGAGCCTGAAAACGTGTGAAATATATGAAGAGATTCAAAAGGTGTCAAAAATATGTGGAGCATGAAACGGTCTGAAAAAAAGGAGGAACAGGAGACCGTGTTCAAAAGTATGAAGAGCCTGAAAAGGTGTGAAAAA
Source organism: Dama dama (assembly GCF_033118175.1). Lineage (NCBI taxonomy): Eukaryota > Metazoa > Chordata > Mammalia > Artiodactyla > Cervidae > Dama > Dama dama. Next base: position 168,674 of record NW_026871008.1, on the reverse strand, counting down.
TTTGAAGTGCTTCAAAAGGTGTGAAAATTAGGAGGAGCATGAAGCGGTGTTCCAAAACATGAAGAGCCTGAAAATGTGTGTAAAATATGAAGAGCTTCAAAACGTGTCAAAAATATGAGGAGCATGAAACGGTCTGAAAAATAGGAGGATCAAGAAGCGGTGTTGAAAAACATGAAGACCTGAAAACTAGTGAAAAATATGAAGAGCTTCAAAAGGTGTGAAAAATATGAAGAGCTTCAAAAGGTGTCAAAAATGAGATGAGCAGGAAACGGTCTGAAAAATAGGTGGAGCATGAAGTGGTGTTGAAAAACATGAAGAGCCTGAAAAGGTGTGAAATATATGAAGAGATTCAAAAGGTGTCAAAAATATGAGGAGCATGTAACGGTTTGTAAAATAGGACGAGCATGAAGTGGTGTTGAAAAACATGAAGAGCCTGAAAAGATCTGAAAAATATGAAGAGCTTCAAAAGGTGTCCACAACATGAGGAGCAAGAACTGTCTGAGAAATAGGAGGAGCATGAAGTGGTGCTGAAAAACATGAAGAGACTAAAAGGTGTGAAAAATAAGAAAAGCTTCAAAAGATGTCACAAATATGAGGAGCATGAAACGGTCTGAAAAATTGGAGGATCATGAAGCGGTGTTGAAAAACATGAAGAGTCTGAAAAGTTGTGAAAAATATGAAGAGCTTCAAAAGGTGTCAAAAATGTGAGGAGCATGAAACGGTCTGAAATATAGGAGGAGCATGAAACCGTGTCAAAAACATGAAGAGCCTGAAAAGGTGTGAAATATATGAAGAGATTCAAAAGGTGTCAAAAATATGAGGAGCATGAAACGGTCTGAAAAATTGGAGGTTCATGAAGCGGTGTTGAAAAACATGAAGAGTCTAAAAAGTTGTGAAAAATATGAAGAGCTTCAAAAGGTGTCAAAAATATGAGGAGCATGAAACGGTCTGAAAAATTGGAGGTTCATGAAGCGGTGTTGAAAAACATGAAGAGCCTGAAAAGGTGTGAAAAATATGAAGAGCTTCAAAACGTGTCAAAAATATGAGGAGTATGAAACGGTCTGAAAATAGGAGCAGCATGAAACGGTGTTCAAAAACATGATGAGCCTGAAAAGATGCGAAAAATATGAAGAGCTTCAAAAGGTGTCAAAAATTAGATTAGCATGAAACAGTCTGAAAATAGGTGGATCATGAAGTGGTGTTGAAAAACATGAAGAGCCTCAAAAGTTGTGAAATACTTGAGGAGCATGAATCGGTCTGAAAAATAGGAGGAGCATGAAGCGGTGTTGAAAAACATGAAGAGCCTCAAAAGGTGTGAAAAATATGAAGAGCTTCAAAAAGTGTCAATAATGAGATGAGCATGAAATGGTCTGAAAAGAAGAAGGAGCATGAAGTGGTGTTGAAAAACATGAACAGCCTGAAAAGGTGTGAAATATATGAAGAGATTCAAAAGCTGTCAAAAATATGAGGAGCACGTAACGGTTTGGAAAATAGGAAGTGCATGAAGTGGTGTTGAAAAACATGAAGAGCCTGAAAAGATGCGAAAAATATGAAGAGCTTCAAAAGGTGTCCACAATATGAGGAGCATGAAACTGTCTGAGAAATAGGAGGAGCATGAAACGGTGTTGAAAAACATGAAGAGCCTCAAAAGGTGTGAAAAATATGAAGAGCTCAAAAGGTGTCAAAAATATGAAGAGCTTCAAAAAGTGTGACAAATGAGATGAGCATGAAATGGTCTGAAAAAGGAGGAGCATGAAGTGGTGTTGAAAAACATGAAGAGCCTGAAAAGGTGTAAAATACATGAAGAGATTCAAAAGGTGTCAAAAATATGAGGAGCTTGAAACGGTCTGAAAAATTGGAGGATCATGAAGGTTGTTGAAAAACATGAAGAGCCTGAAAATTTGTGAAAAATATGAAGAGCTTCAAAGGTGTCAAAAATGGGAGGAGCATGAAACGGTCTGAAAAATAGGAGGAGCATGAAATCGTGTTCAAAAACATGAAGAGCCTGAAAAGGTGTGAAAAATATGAAGAGCTTCAAAATGTGTGAAATACATGAGGAGCATGAAACGGTCTGAAAAAGAGGAGGAGCATGAAGCCGTGTTCAAAATCATGAAGAGCCTAAAAATGTGTGAAAAATATGACGAGCTTCAAAAGGTGTGAAAAATATGAAGTGGTGCAAAAGGTGTCAAAAATATGAGGAGCATGAAACGGTCTGAAAAATAGGAGAGGCATGAATTTGTGTTGAAAAACATGAAGAGCCCAAAAAGGTGTGAAAAATATGAAGAGCTTCAAAAGGTGTGAAATACATGAGGAGCATGAAACTGTCTGAAAAATAGGAGGTGCATGAAGTGGTGTTCAAAAACATGAAGAGACTGAAAAGGTGTGAATAATATGAAGAGGTTCAAAAGGTGTGAAAAATATGAGGAGCATGATACGGTGTGAAAAATAGGAGGAGCATGAAGCGGTGTTCAAAACATGAAGAGCCTGAGAATGTGTGAAAAATATGAAGAGCTTCAAAAGGTGTGAAATACATGAGGAGCATGAAACTGTCTGAAAAATAGGAGGAGCATGAAAAGGTGTTCAAGTACATGAAGAGCCTGAAAAGGTGTGAAAAATATAAAGAGCATCAAAAGGTGTGAAATACATGCGGAGCATTAAACGGTCTGAAAAATAGGAGGAGCATGAAGTGGTGTTGAAAAACATGAAGAGCCTGAAAAGGTGTGAAATAAATGAAGAGCTTCAAAAGGAGTGAAAAATATGAACAGCTTCAAAAAGTATCAAAAATGAGATGAGCATGAAGCGGTCTCAAAAATGGTGGAGAATGAAGTGTTGTTGGAAAACATGAAGAGCCTGAAATCGTGTGAAAAATATGAAGAGCTTCAAAAGGTGTGAAATGCATGAGGAGCATTAATCGATCTGAAAAATAGGAGTAGCATGAAGCTGTGTTGAAAAACATGAAGAGCCTGAAAAGGAGTGAAAAATATGAAGAGCTTCAAAAGGTGTGAAATATATGAAGAGCTTCAACAGGTTTCAAAAATATGAGGAGCATGAAACGGTCTGAAAAATAGGAGGAGCATGAAGCGGTGTTCAAAACATGAAGAGTCTGAAAAAGTGTGAAAAATATGAAGAGCTTCAAAAGGTTTGAAAAATATGAAGAGCCTGAAAAGGTGTCAAAAATGAGATGAGCATGAAACGGTCTGAAAAATAGGAGGAGCATGAAGCGGTGTTCTAAACATGAAAAGCCTGAAAAAGTGTGAAAAATATGAAGAGCTTCACTGGTTTGAAAAATAAGAAGAGCCTGAAAAGGTGTGAAAGTTGACATGAGCATGAAACGGTCTGAAAAATAGGAAGAGCATGAATAGGTGTTCAAAAACATGTACAGCCTGACAAGGTGTGAAAAATATGAAGAGCTTCAAAAGGTGTCAAAAATATGAGGAGCATGAAACGGTCTGAAAAATAGGAGGAGCATGTAGTGGTGTTGAAATACATGAAGAGCCTGAAAATGTGTGAAAAATATGAAGAGCTTCAAAACGTGTCAAAAATATGAGAAGCATGAAACGGTCTGAAAAATAGGAGCAGCATGAAGAGCTGTTCAAAAACATGAGGAGCCTGAAAAGGTGTGAAAAATATGAAGAGCTTCAAAAGGTGTGAAAAATAGGAGGAGCATGAAGCGGTGTTGAAAAACATGAAGAGCCTGAAAACGTGTGAAAAATATGAAGAGCTTCAAAAGCTGTGAAAAATGGTGGAGCATGAAGTGTTGTTGAAAAACATGAAGAGCCTGAAATCGTGTGAAAAATATGAAGAGCTTCAAAAGGTGTGAAATACATGAGGAGGATTAATTGGTCTCAAAAATAGGAGGAGCATGAAGCGGTGTTGAAAAACATGAAGAGCCTGAAAAGGTGTGAAAATTATGAAGAGCTACAAAAGCTGTGAAGTACAGGAGGAGCATTAAACGGTCTGAAAAATAGGAGGAGCATGAAGCGGTGTTGAAAAACATGAAGAGCCTGAAAAGGTATGAAAAATATGAAGAGCTTCAAAAGGTGTGAAAAATACGAGGAGCATGAAGAGGTGTTCAAAAACATGAAAAGCCTGAAATGTTGTGAAAAATATGAAAAGCTTCAAAAGGTGTCAAAAATATGAGGAGCATGAAACGGTCTGAAAAACCGGAGGAGCATGAAGCGGTGTTCAAAAACATGAAGAGCCTGAAAAGGTGTGAAAAATTTGAAGAGCTTCAAAAATGTGAAAAATATGAAGAGTTTCAAGGTGTGAAATATATGAAGAGCTTCAAAAGGTGTGAAAAATATGAAGAGCTTCAAAAGGTGTCAAAAATATGAAGAGCATGAAACGGTCTGAAAAATAGGAGGAGCATGAAGTGGTGTTGAAAAACATGAAGAGCTTCAAAAGGTGTCAAAAATATGAAGAGCATGAAACGGTCGCAAAAATAGGAGGAACTTGAAGTCGTTTTCGAAAACATGAAGAGTCTGAAAAGGTGTGAAATATAAGAAGAGCTTCAAAAGGTGTCAAAATTATGAGGAGCATGAAACGGTCTGAAAAATAGGAGGAGCATGATGCGGTGTTGAAAAATATGAAGAGCTTCAAAAGGTGTCAAAAATGAGATGACCATGAAACGGTCTGAGAAATAGAAGGAGCATGAAGTTCTTTTCAAAAAAATGAAGAACCTGAAAAGTTGTGAAGTATATGAAGATTTCAAAAGGTGTCAAAAATATGAGGAGCATGAAACGGTCTGAAAAATAGGAGGAGCATGAAGTCATGTTGAAAAACATGAAGAGCCTGAAAATGTGTGAAAAATACGAAGAGCTTCAAAAGGTGTCAGAAATATGAGGAGCATGAAACGGTCTGAAATATATGAGGAGCATGAAGCGGTGTTCAAAAACATGAAGAGCCTGAAAACGTGTGAAAAATTTGAAGAGCTTCAAAAATGTGAAAAATATGAAGAGCTTCAAAAGGTGTGAAATATATGAAGATCTTCAAAAGGTGTCAAAAATTAGATGAGCATAAAACGGTCTGAAAAATAGGAGGAGCATGAAGTGGTGTTCAAAAATTTGAAGAGCCTGAAATGGTGTGAAATATATGAAGAGCTTCAAAAGGTGTCAAATATATGAGGAGCAAAAACGGTCTGAAAATAGGAGGAGCATGAAGTGGTGTTGAAAATCATGACGAGCCTGAAAAGGTGCGTAAAATATGAGGAGCTTCAAAATGTGTGAAATACATGAGGAGCATGAAACGGTCTAAAAAATAGGAGGAGCATGAAGCGGTGTTCAAAAATATGAAGAGCCTGAAAATTTGTGAAAACTATGAAGAGCTTCAGAAGGTGTCAAAAATTAGATGAGCATGAAACGGTCTGAAAAATAGGAGGAGCATGAAGTGGTGTTGAAAAACATCAAGAGCCTGAAAATGTGTAAAATATATGAAGAGCTTCAAAAGATTTCAGAAATGAGAGGAGCATGAAACGGTCTGAAAAACAGGAGGAGCATGAAGCGGTGTTGAAAAACATGAGGAGCCTGAAAAGGTGTGAAAAATATGAAGAGCTTCAAAAGTTGTGAAAAATATGAAGAGCTTCAAATGCTGTCAAAAATGAGATGAGCATGAAACGGTCTGTGAAATAGGAGAAGCATGAAGTGGTGTTGAAAATCATGAAGAGCCTGAAAAAGTGTGAAATATATGAAGAGCTTCAAAAGATTTCAGAAATGAGAGGAGCATGAAACGGTCTGAAAAATAGGAGGAGCATGAAGCGGTGTTGAAAAACATGAGGAGCCTGAAAAGGTGTGAAAAATTTGAAAAGCTTCAAAAATGTGAAAAATATGAAGAGTTTCAAGGTGTGAAAAATATGAAGAGCTTCAAAAGGTGTGAAAAATATGAAGAGCTTCAAAAGGTGTCAAAAATATGAAGAGCATGAAACGGTCTGAAAAATAGGAGGAGCATGAAGTGGTGTTGAAAAACATGAAGAGCTTCAAAAGGTGTCAAAAATATGAAGAGCATGAAACGGTCGCAAAAATAGGAGGAACTTGAAGTCGTTTTCGAAAACATGAAGAGTCTGAAAAGGTGTGAAATATAAGAAGAGCTTCAAAAGGTGTCAAAATTATGAGGAGCATGAAACGGTCTGAAAAATAGGAGGAGCATGATGCGGTGTTGAAAAATATGAAGAGCTTCAAAAGGTGTCAAAAATGAGATGACCATGAAACGGTCTGAGAAATAGAAGGAGCATGAAGTTCTTTTCAAAAAAATGAAGAACCTGAAAAGTTGTGAAGTATATGAAGATTTCAAAAGGTGTCAAAAATATGAGGAGCATGAAACGGTCTGAAAAATAGGAGGAGCATGAAGTCATGTTGAAAAACATGAAGAGCCTGAAAATGTGTGAAAAATACGAAGAGCTTCAAAAGGTGTCAGAAATATGAGGAGCATGAAACGGTCTGAAATATATGAGGAGCATGAAGCGGTGTTCAAAAACATGAAGAGCCTGAAAACGTGTGAAAAATTTGAAGAGCTTCAAAAATGTGAAAAATATGAAGAGCTTCAAAAGGTGTGAAATATATGAAGATCTTCAAAAGGTGTCAAAAATTAGATGAGCATAAAACGGTCTGAAAAATAGGAGGAGCATGAAGTGGTGTTCAAAAATTTGAAGAGCCTGAAATGGTGTGAAATATATGAAGAGCTTCAAAAGGTGTCAAATATATGAGGAGCAAAAACGGTCTGAAAATAGGAGGAGCATGAAGTGGTGTTGAAAATCATGACGAGCCTGAAAAGGTGCGTAAAATATGAGGAGCTTCAAAATGTGTGAAATACATGAGGAGCATGAAACGGTCTAAAAAATAGGAGGAGCATGAAGCGGTGTTCAAAAATATGAAGAGCCTGAAAATTTGTGAAAACTATGAAGAGCTTCAGAAGGTGTCAAAAATTAGATGAGCATGAAACGGTCTGAAAAATAGGAGGAGCATGAAGTGGTGTTGAAAAACATTAAGAGCCTGAAAATGTGTAAAATATATGAAGAGCTTCAAAAGATTTCAGAAATGAGAGGAGCATGAAACGGTCTGAAAAACAGGAGGAGCATGAAGCGGTGTTGAAAAACATGAGGAGCCTGAAAAGGTGTGAAAAATATGAAGAGCTTCAAAAGTTGTGAAAAATATGAAGAGCTTCAAATGCTGTCAAAAATGAGATGAGCATGAAACGGTCTGTGAAATAGGAGAAGCATGAAGTGGTGTTGAAAATCATGAAGAGCCTGAAAAAGTGTGAAATATATGAAGAACTTCAAAAGATTTCAGAAATGAGAGGAGCATGAAACGGTCTGAAAAATAGGAGGAGCATGAAGCGGTGTTGAAAAACATGAGGAGCCTGAAAATGTGTGAAAAATATGAAGAGCTTCAAAAGATGTGAAAAATATGAAGAGCTTCAAAAGGTGTCAAAAATATGAGGAGCATGAAAGGGTCTGAAATATAGGAGGAGCATGACGTGGTGTTGAAAACATGACGAGCTTGAAAAGGTGTGAAAAATATGAAGAGCTTCAAAAGCTGTGAAAAATATGAGGAGCACGAAATGCTCTGAAAAATAAGAGGAGCATGAAGCCGTGTTGAAAAACATGAAGAGCCTGAAAAGGTGTAGAAAATATGAAGAGCTTCAAAAGGTGTCAAAAATATGAGGAACATGAAACGGTCTGAAAAATAGGAGGAGCATGAAGTGGGGTTGAAAATCATGAAGAGCCTGAAAAGGTGTGTAAAATATGAAGAGCTTCAAAAGGAGTGAAATACATGAGGAGCATGAAACCGTCTGAATTATAGGAGGAGCTTGAAGCGATGTTCATAAACATGAAGAGCCTGAAAAGGTGTGAAATATATGAAGAGCTTCAAAAGTTGTGAAAAATATGAAGAGCTTCAAAAGGTGTCAAAAATATGAGGAGCATGAAACGGTCTGAAAAATAGGAGGAGCATGAAGCAGTGCTGAAGAACATGAAGAGCATGAAAAGGTGTGAAAAATATGAAGCGCTTCAAAAGATGTCAAAATTATGAGGAGCATGAAACAGTCTGAAAAATAGGAGGAGCATGAATTGGTTTTGAAAAACATGAAGAGCCTGAAAACATGCGAAATATATGAAGCACTTCAAAAGGTGTGAAATACATGAGGAGCATGAAACAGTCTAAAAAATAGGAGGAGCATGAAGCAGTGTTCAAAAACATGAAGAACCGGAAAAGATGTGTAAAATATGAAGAGCTTCAAAAAGTGTGAAAATTATGAGGAGCATGAAACGGTCTGAAAAATAGGAGTAGCATGAAGCGGTGTTGAAAAACATGAAGAGCCTGAAAAGCTGGGTAAAATATGAAGAGCTTCAAAAGTTGTCATAAATATGAGGAGCATGAAACGGTCTGAAAAATAGGTGGAGGATTAAACGGTGTTCAAAAACATGAAGAGCCTGAAATGGTGTGAAAAATATGAAGAGCTTCAAAAGGTTGGAAATACAGGAGGAGCTAGAAACGGTCTGAAAAATAGGAGGAGCATGAAGCGGTGTTCAAAAACACGAAGAGCGTGAAATGGTGTGAAAAATATGAAGAGCTTCAAAAGGTGTCAAAAATGTGAGGAGCATGAAACGGTGTGAAAAATAGGAGGACCACAAGTGGTGTTCAAAAACATGAAGAGCCTGAAAACGTGTGAAATATATGAAGAGCTTCAAAAGGTGTCAAAAAAATGAGGAGCATGAAACGTTCTGAAAAATAGAAGGAACAAGAAGCGGTGTTCAAAAGCATGAAGAGCCTGAAAAGGTGTGAAATATATGAAGAGCTTCAAAAGATGTCAAAAATAATAGGAGCATGAAACGTTCTGAAAAATAGAAGGAACATGAAGCGGTGTTCAAAAGCATGAAGAGCCTGAAAAGGTGTGAAAAATATGAAAAACTTCAAAAGATGTCAAAAATATGAGGAGCATGAAACGGTCTGAAAAATAGGAGGAGCATGAAGTGGTGTTGAAAAACATGAAGAGCCTGAAAATGTGTGAAAAATATAAAGAGCTTCAAAAGGTGTCAAAAATATGAGGTGCATGAAACGGTCCGAAAAATAGGAGGAGCATGAAGCGGATTTCACAAAAATGAAGAGCCTGAAAAGGTGGAAAAAATATGAAGAGCTTCAAAAGGTGTCAAAAATTTGAGGAGCATGAAACGGTCTGAAAAATAGGAGGAGAATGAAACGGTCTGAAAAATGGGAGGAGTATGAAGCGGTGTTGAAAATCTTGAAGAGCCTGAAAACGTGTGAAAAACATGAAGCGCTTAAAAGTTGTGAGAAATATGAAGAGCTTCAAAAGGTGTCAAAATGAGACGAGCATGAAACGGTCTGGAAAGTAGGACGAGCATGAAGCGGTGTTGAAAAACATGAAGAGCCAGAAAAGGTGTGAAAAATATGAAGAGCTTCAAAAGGTGTCAAAAATATGAGGAGCATGAAACGGTCTGAAAAATAGGAGGAGCATTAAACGGTGATCAAAAACATGAAGAGCCTGAAATGGTGTGAAAAATATGAAGAGCTTCAAAAGGTTTCAAATATATGAGCATCATGAAACGGTCTGAAAAACAGGAGGAGCATGAAGCCGTGTTCAAAAACATGAAGAGCCTGAAAATGTGTGACAATTATGAAGAGCTTCAAAGGTGTCATAAATATAAGGAGCATGAAACGGTCTGAAAAATTGGAGGAGCAGGAAACGGAGTTCAAAAACATGAAGAGCCAGAAAAGGTGTGAAAAATATGAAGAGCTACAAAAGTTGTCAAAAATATGAGGAGCATGAACGGTCTGAAAAATAGGAGGAGCATGAAGCGGTGTTGAAAAACATGAAGAGCCTGAAAAGGTGTGAAAAATATGAAGAGCTTCAAAAGGTGTCAAAAATATGAGGAGCATGAAACGGTCTGAAAAATAGGAGGAGCATGAAGCGGTATTCAAAATCATGAAGAGCCTGAAAAGCTCTGAAATTATGTCAAGCTTCAAAACGTGTGAAAAATATGAGGAGCATGAAACGGTCTGAAAAATAGAAGGAGCATGAAAAGATGTTAAAAAACATGAAGAGCTTCAGAAGGTGTGAAACTTATGAGGAGCATGAAACGGTTGGAAAAATAGGAGGAGCATGAAACGGTGTTAAATAACATGAAGAGCTTCAAAAGGTGTGAAACATATGAAGAGCTTCAAAAGGTGTCAAAAATATGAGGAGCATGAAACGGTCTGAAAAATAGGAGAAGAATGAAGTGGTGTTGAAAAACATGAAGTGTCTGAAAAGGTGTGAAATATATGAAGAGCTTCAAAAGGCGTCAAAAGTATAAGGAGCATGAAACGGTCTGAAAAATTGGAGGAGTATGAAGCGGTATTCAAAAACATGAAGAGCCTGAAAATCTGTGAAATTATGTCAAGCTTCAAAAGGTGTGAAAAATATGAGGAGCATGAAACTGTCTGAAAAATGGAGGAGCAGGAAACGGTGTGAAAAATAGGGGGAGCATGAACTGGTGTAGAAAAACATGAAGACCCTGAAAAAGTGTGAAATATATGAAGAGCTTCAAAAGGTGTCAAAAATATGAGGAGCATGAAACTGTCTGAAATATAGCAGGAGCATGAAAAGGTGTTAAAAAACATGAAGAGCCTGAAAAGGTGTGAAAAATATGAAGAGCTTCAAAAGGTGTCAAATATATGAGGAGCATGAATGGTCTGAAAAACAGGAGGAGCATGAAGCGGTGTTAAAGAACATGAAGAGCCTGAAAAGGTGTGAAATATATGAAGAGCTTGAAAAGGTGACAAAAATATGAGGAGCATGAAACGGTCTGAAACATAGGAGGAACATGAAAGGGTGTTAAAAAACATGAAGAGCTTCAAAAGGTGTGAAACATATAAAGAGATTCAAAAGGTGTCAAATATATGAGGAGCAGGAAACGGTCTGAAAAATAGGAGGAGCATGAAGTGGTGTTCAAAACATGAAGAGCCAGAAAAGGTGTGAAAAATATGAAGAGCTTCTAAAGATGTGAAATACATGAGGAGCATTAAACGGTCTGAAAAATATGAGGAGCATGAAGCGCTGTTCAAAAACATGAAGAGCCAGAAAAGGTGTGAATAATATGAAGAGCTTCAAAAGGTGTGAAATGCATGAGGAGCATGAAACGGTCTGAAAAAAAGGAGGAGCATGAAGTGGTGTTGAAAAACATGAAGAGCCTGAAAAGGTGTGAAAAATATGAAGAGCGTCAAAAGGTGTCAAATATATGGGGAGCATGAAACGGTCTGAAAAATAGGAGGAGCATGAAACGGTGTTCAAAAACATGAAGAGCCTGAAAAGTTCTGAAAAGTATGAAGAGCTTCAAAAGGTGTGAAAAATATAAGGAGCATGAAACGTTCTGAAAAATAGGAGGTGCATGAAGCGCTGTTGAAAAACATGAAGAGCGTGAAAAGGTGTGAAAGATATGAATAGTTTCAAAAGGTGTCAAAAATATGAGTAGCATGAAACAGTCTGAAAATTAGGAAGAGCATGGAGTGGTGTTCAAAATCATGAAGAGCCTGAAAAGGAGTGAAAAATATGAAGAGCTCCAAAGGTGTCAAAAATATGACGAGCATGAAACAGTCTGAAATTAGGAAGAGCATGAAGTCGTGTTCAAAAACAGGAAGAGCCTGAAAAGGGGTGAAAAATATGAAGAGCTTGAAAAGTTGTCAAAAATATGAGGAGCATGTAACGGTCTGAAAAACAGGGGGAGCATGAAGTGATGTTGAAAAACATGAAGAGCCTGAAAACGTGTGAAAAATATGAAGAGCTTCAAAAATATGAAAAATATGAAAAGATTCAAAAGGTGTGAAAAATATGAAGAGCTTCAAAAGATGTCAAAAATGAGATGAGCATGAAACGGTCTGAAAAATAGGAGGAGTATGAAGCGGTGTTGAAAATCATGAAGAGCCTGAAAAGGTGTGAAAAATAGGCAAAGCTTCAAAAGGTGTCAAAAATATGAGGAGAATGAAACGGTCTGAAAAATACGAGGAGCATGAAGTGGTGTTGAAAAACATGAAGAGCCTAAAAGGTGTGAAAAATATGAAGAGCTTCAAAAGGTGTCAAAAATATGAGCAGCATGAAACGGTCTGAACAATAGGAGGAGCATGAAGTTGTGTTGAAAAACATGAAGAGCCTGAAAAAGTGTGAAAAATATGAAGAGCTTCAAAAGGTGTAAAAAATAGGAGGAGCATGAAACGGGTTGAAAAATAGGAGGAGCATAAAGCGGTGTTCAAAAAGATGAAGAGCCTGAAAAGGTGTGAAAAATATGAAGAGCTTCAAAAGGTGTAAAAATTATGAAGAGCTTCAAAAGGTGTCAAAAATGAGATGAGCATGAAACGGTCGGAAAAATAGGAGGAGCATGAAGCGGTGTTCAAAAAAATGCAGAGACTGAAAAATTGTGAAAAATATGAAGAGATTCAAAAGGTGTAAAAAATAGGAGGAGCAAGAAACGGGTTGAAAAATAGGAGGAGCATGAACCGGTGTTCAAAAACATAAAGAGCATGAAAAGGTGTGAAAAACATGAAGAGCTTCATAAGGTGTCAAAATTAGTTTAGCATGAAAGGGTCTGAAAAATAGGAGGAGCATGAAGTGGTGTTGAAAACATGAAGAGCCTGAAAAGGTGTGAAATATACGAAGAGCTTCAAAAGGTGTGAAAAATATGAAGTGCATCAAAAGTTGTCAAAAATGAGATGAGCATGAAACGGTCTGAAAACTAGGAGGAGCATGAAGTGGTATTGAAAAACATGAAGAGCCTGAAAACGTGTGAAAAATACGAAGAGCTTCAAAAATATGAAAAATATGAAGAGATTCAAAAGGTGTGAAAAATATGAAGAGCTTCAAAAGATGTCAAAAATGAGATGAGCATGAAACGGTCTGATAAATAGGAGGAGCATGAAGCGGTGTTGAAATCATGAAGAGCCTGAAAAGGTGTGAAAAATAGGCAGAGCTTAAAAAGGTGTCAAAAATATGAGGAGCATGAAACGGTCTGAAAAATACGAGGAGCATGAAGTGGCGTTGAAAAACATGAAGAGCCTGAAAAGGTGTGAAAAATATGAAGAGCTTCAAATGGTGTCAAAAATATGAGGAGCATGAAACGGTCTAAAAAATAGGAGGAGCATAAGCGGTGTTCAAAAACATGAACAGCCTGAAAAGGTGTGAAAAGAATGAAGAGCTTCAAAAGGTGTGAAAATATGAAGAGCTTCAAAAGGTGTCAAAAGTTAGATTAGCATGAAAGGGTCTGAAAAATAGAAGCAGCATGAAGTGGTGTTGAGAAACATGAAGTGCCTGAAAAGGTGTGTAATATATGAACAGCTTCAAAAGGTGTGAAAAATATGAAGAGCTTCAAAAGTTGTGAAAAATATGAAGAGCTTCAAAATTTGTCAAAAATGAGATGAGCATGAAACGATCTGAAAAATAGGAAGATTATGAAGCGGTGTTCAAAAACATGGGGAGCCTGAAAAGGTGTGAAAAATATGAACAGCTTCAAAAGGTGTCAAACATATGAGGAGCATGAAACGGTCTGAAAAATAGGAGGAGCATTAAACGGTGTTCAAAAACATGAAGAGCCTGAAATGGTGTGAAAAATATGAAGAGCTTCAAAAGGTTTCAAAAACAGGAGGAGCATGAAACGGTCTGAAAAATAGGAGGAGCATGAAGCGGTGTTCAAAAACATGCAGAGCCTGAAAAGGTGTGAAAAATATGAAGAGTTTCAAAAGGTGTGAAAAATACGAGGAGCATAAAACGGTCTGAAAAATAAGAGAAGCATGAAGTGGTGATGAAAAACATGAAGAGACTGAAAACGTGTGAAATATATGAAGAGGTTCAAAAGGTGTCAAAAATATGAGGAGCATGAAACGGTGTGAAAAATAGGAGGACCACAAGTGGTGTTCAAAAACATGAAGAGCCTGAAAAGGTGTGAAAATTTTGAGGAGATTCAAAAGGTGTCATAAATATGAGGAGCATGAATCGGTCTGGAAAATATGAGGAGCATGAAGTGGTGTTGAAAAACATGAAGAGCCTGAAAAAGTGTGAAAAATATGAAGAGCTTCAAAAGGTGTCAAAAATATGACGAGCATGATTCAGTTTGAACAATAGGAGGAGCATGAAGTGGTGTTGAAAATCATGAAGAACCTGAAAAGTTGTGAAATATATGAAAAGCTTCAAAAGGTGTCAAAAATATGTGTAGATTGTAACGGTCTGAAAAATAGGAGGAGCATGAAGCGCTGTTGAAAAACATTAAGAGCCTGAAAAGGTGTGAAAAATATGAAGATCTTCAAAATGTTGAAAAATATGAGTAACATGAAACGGTCTGAAAAATAAGAGAGGCATGAAACGTTGTTGAAAAACATGAAGAGCCTGAAAAGGTGTGAAAAATATGAAGATCTTCAAAATGTGTGAAAAATATGAAGAGCATCAAAGGGTCTGAAAAATAGGATGGGCATGAAGCGGGTTTGAAAAAATTGAAGAGCCTGAAAATGTTTGAAATATATGAAGAGCTTCAAAAGGTGTCAAAAATATGAAGAGCATCAAAGGGTCTGAAAAATAGGAGGAGCATGAAGAGGTGTTCAAAAACATGAAGAGCCTGAAAAGGTGTGAAAAATATGAGGAGCATGAAACGGTCTAAAATATAGGAGGAGCATGAATTGGTGTTGAAAAACATGAAGATCATGAAAAGGCGTGAAAAATATTAAGAGCTGCAAAATGTGTGAAAAATATGAGGAGCATGAAATGGTGTTCAAAAACATGAAAAGGTGTGAAAAATATGAAGAGCTTCAAAACGTGTTAAAAATATGAGGAGCATGAAACGGTCTTAAAATAGGAGGAGCATGAAACGGTGTTCAAAAATATGAAAGGCCTGAAAAGGTTTGAAAAATATGAAGAGCTTCAAAACGTGTGAAAATTATGAGGAGCATGAAAAATAGGAGGAACATGAAGCGTTGTTGAAAAACGTGAAGAGCCTGAAAAGGTTTGAAAAATAGGAAGAGCTTCAAAAGGTGTCAAAAATATGAGTAGCATGAGACGGTCTGAAAAATAGGAGGAGCATTAAGCGATGTTGAAAAACATGAAGCACATGAAAAGGTGTGAAATATATGAAGAGCTTCAAAAGATGTCAAAAATAATAGGAACATGAAACGTTCTGAAAAATAGAAGGAACATGAAGCGGTGTTCAAAAGCATGAAGAGGCTGAAAAGGTGTGAAAAATATGAAGAGCTTCAAAAGGTGTGAAAAATGTGAGGAGTATGAAACGTTCTGAAAAATAGGAGGATCATGAAGCGGTGTTCAAAAACTTGAAGAGCCTGAAAATATGTGAAATATATGAGGAGCATGAAACGGTCTGAAAAATTGAGGAGCATGAGGTGGTATTGAAAAACATGAAGAGCCTGATAATGTGTGAAAAATATGAAGAGCTTCAAAAGTTGTCAAAAATATGCGGAGCATGACACGGTCTGAAAAATAGGAGGAACATGAAGCTGAGTTCACAAAAATGAAGAGCCTGAAAAGGTGGAAAAAATATGAAGAGCTTCAAAAGGTCTCAAAAATTTGAGGAGCATGAAACGGTCTGAAAAATAGGAGGAGCGTGATGCGGTGTTCGAAAACATGAAGAGTTGAAAAGGTGTGAAAAATATGAAGAGCTACAAAAGTTGTGAAAAATATGAAAAGCATGAAACAGTCTGAAAAATAGGAGGAGCATGAAGCGGTGTTCAAAAACATGAAGAGCCAGAATAGGTGTGAAAAATATGAAGAGCTTCAAAAAGTGTCATATATATGAGGAGCATGAAACGGTCTGAAAAATAGGAGGAGCATGAAGCGGTATTCAAAAACATGAAGAGCCAGAAAAGGTGTGAAAAATATGAAGAGCTTCAAAAGGTGTCAAAAATATAAGGAGCATGAAACGGTCTGAAAAATAGGAGGAGCATGAAGCGGTATTCAAAAACATGAAGAGCCTGAAAAGCTGTGAAATTAAGTCAAGCTTCAAAAGATGTGAAAAATATGAGGAGCAGGAAACGGTCTGAAAAATAGTAGGAGCATGAAGCGTTGTTAAAGAACATGAAGAGCCTGAAAAGGTGTGAAATATATGAAGAGCTTCAAAAGGTGTGAAAAATATGAGGGGCATGAAACGGTCTGAAAAATAGGAGGAGCATGAAATGGTGTTAAAAAACATGAAGAGCTTCAAAAGGTGTGAAACATATAAAGAGCTTCAAATGGTGTCAAAATTATGAGGAGCAGGAAACGGTCTGAAAAATAGGAGGAGCATGAAGTGGTGTAGAAGAACATGAAGACCCTTAAAAGGTGTGAAAAATATGAAGAGCTTCAAAAGGTGTCAAAATATGAGGAGCATGAAACTGTCTGAAATATAGCAGGAGCATGAAAAGGTGTTAAATAACATGAAGAGCTTCAAAACGTGTGAAACATATGAAGAGCTTCAAAAGGTGTCAAAAATATGAGGAGCATGAAACGGTATGAAAAATAGGAGGAGCATGAAGCGGTGTTGAAAAACAAGAAGAGCCTGAAAAGGTGTGAAAAATATGAAGAGCTTCAAAAGGTGGCAAAAATATGAGGAGCATGAAACGGTCTGAAAAAAGGAGGAGCATGAAATGGTGTTGAAAAACATGAAGAGCCTGAAAAGGTGTGAAAAAAATGAAGAGCTTCAAAAGGTGTCAAAAATATGAGGAGCATGAAACGGTCTGAAAAATAGGAGTAGCATGAAACGGTGTTGAAATACATGAAGAGCCTGAAGAGGTGTGAAATATATGAAGAGCGTCAAAAGGTTTCAAAAATATGAGGAGCATGAAACGGTCTGAAAATTACGAGGAGGATGAAGTTGTGTTGAAAAACATGAAGAACCTGAAAAGGTGTGAAAAATAGGAAGAGCTTCAAAAGGTGTCAAAAATATGAGGAGCATGAAACGGTCTGAAAAATAGGAGGAGCATGAAGCGGTGTAGAAAAATATGAAGAGCCTGAAAATGTGTGAAAAATATGAAGAGCTTCAAAAGGTGTCAAAAATATGAGGAGAATGAAACGGTCGGAAACATCGGAGGAGCAAGAAAAGGAGTTCAAAAACATGAAGAGCCTGAAAAGGTGTGAAAAATATGAAGAGCCTCAAAATGTGTCATATATATGAGGAGCATGAAACGGTCTGAAAAATAGGAGGAGAATGAAGCGGTATTCAAAAATATGAAGAGCCTGAAAAGCTGTGAAATTATGTCAAGCTTCAAAAGGTGTGAAAAATATGAGGAGCAGGAAACGGTCTGAAAAATAGTAGGAGCATGAAGCGGTGTTAAAGAACATGAAGAGCCTGAAAAGGTGTGAAATATATGAAGAGCTTCAAAAGGTGTCAAAAATATGAGGGGCATGAAACGGTCTGAAAAATAGGAGGAGAATGACACGGTGTTAAAACACATGAAGAGCTTCAAAAGGTGTGAAACATAAAGAGCTTCAAAAGGTGTGAAAAATATGAGGAGCAGGAAACGGTCTGAAAAATAGGAGGAGCATGAAGTGGAGTAGAAAAACATGAAGACCGTGAAAAGGTGTGAAAAATATGAAGAGCTTCAAAAGGTGTCAGAATATGAGGAGCATGAAACTGTCTGAAATATAGGAGGAGCATGAAAAGGTGTTAAAAAACATGAAGAGCTTCAAAAGGTGTGAAACATATGAGAAGCGGGAAACGATCAGAAAAATAGGAGGAGCATGAAGCCGTGTTGAAAAACATGAAGAGCCTGAAAATTTGTGAAAAATATGAAGAGCTTCAAATGGTGTGAAATACATGAGGAGCTTGAAACGGTCTGAAAAATAGGAGGAGCATGAAATCTTGTTGAAAAACATGAAGAGCCTGAAAACGTGTGAAAATTATGAAGAGCTTCAAAAGGTGTGAAATATATGAAGAGCTTCAAAAGGTGTCAAAAATGAGATGAGCATGAAATGGTCTGAAAGATAGGAGGGGCATGAAGCGGTGTTGAAAAACATGAAGAGCCTGAAAAGGTGTGAGAAATATGAAGATCTTCAAAATGTGTCAAAAATATGAGGAGCATGAAACGGTCTGAAAAAAAGGAGGAGCAAGAAGTGATGTTTAAAAACATGAAGAGCCTGAAAAGGTGTGAAAAATATGAAGAGCATCAAAAGATGTGAGAAATATGAGGAGCATGAACCGGTCTGAAAAATAGGAGGAGCATGAAGCGGTTTTGAAAAGCATGAAGAGTCTGAAAAGGTGTGGAAAATATGAAGAGCTTAATAAGGTGTCAAAAATATTAGGAGCATGAAACTGTCTGAAAAATAGGAGGAGCATGAAGTGGTGTTGAAAAACGTGAAGAGCCTAAAAAGGTGTGAAAAATATGAAGAGCTTCAAAAGGTGTGAAAAATATGAGGAGCATGAAACGGTCTGAAAAATAGGAGAGGCATGAAATGGTCTGAAAAATAGGAAGAGCATGAAACGGTCTGAAAAATAGGAGGATCATGAAGCGGTGTTGAAAAACATGAAGAGCCTGAAAAGGTGTGAAAAATATGAAGAGCTTCAAAAAGTGTAAAAAATGAGAGCAGCATGAAACGGTCTGAAAAATAGGAGGAGCATGAAGCTGTGTTGAAAAACATGAAGAGCCTGAAAAAATGTGAAAAATATAAAGAGCTTCAAAAGGGGTGAAAAATATGAATAGCATGATATTGTCAGAGAAATAGGAGGAGCATGAAGCGGTGTTCAAAAACATGAAGAGCCTGAAAAGTTGTGAAAAATATGCAAAGCTTCAAAAGGTGTCAAAAATTAGATGAGAATGAAACGGTCTGAAAATTGGAGGAGCAAGAAGTAGCGTTGAAAAAAATGAAGAGCCTGAAAAGGTGTGAAAAATATGAAAGCTTCTAAAGGTGTCAAAAATATGAGGAGCATGAAACGGTCTGAAAAATAGGAGGAGCATGAAGCGGTGTTGAAAAATATGAAGAGCCTGAAAAGGTGTGAAAAATATGAAGAGCTTCAAAAGGTGTCAAAAATATGAGGAGCATGAAACGGTCTGAAAAATAGGAGGAGCATGACACGGTGTTCAAAAACATGAAGAGCCTTAAAAGGTGTGAAAAATATGAAGAGCTTCAAAAAGTGTCAAAAATATGAGGAGCATGAAACGGTCTGAAAAATAGGAGGAGCATCACGCGATGTTGAAAAACATGAAGAGCCTGAGAAAGTGTGAGAAATAGGAAGAGCTTCAAAAGGTGTGAAAAATATGAAGAGCTTCTAAAGGTGTCAAAAAATACATGAGCATGAAACTGTCTGAAAAATAGGAGGAGCATGAAGTGGTGTTGAAAAAAATGAAGAGCCTGAAAAGGTGTGAAATATATGAAGAGCTTCAAATGGTGTCAAGAATATGAGGAGAATGAAGCGGTCTGAAAAATAGGAGGAGCATGAAGCGGTGTTGAAAAACATGAAGCGCCTGAAAAGGTGTGAAAGAAATGAAGAGTTTCTAAAGGTGTCAAAAATATGAGGAGTAAGAAAGGGTCTGAAAAATAGGAGGAGCATGAAGCGGTGTTCAAAAACATGAAGAGCCTGAATAGGTGTGAAAAATATGAAGAGCCGCAAAAGGTGTCAAAATGAGATAAGCATGAACCGGTCTGAAAAATAGGAGGAGCATGAAGTGATGTTGAAAAAAATGAAAAGCCTGAAAAGGTGAGAAATATATGAAGAGCTTCAAAAAGTGTAAAAATATGAGGAGAATGAAACGGTCTGCATAATAGGAAGAGTATGAAATGGTGTTCAAAAACATAAAGAGCATGAAACGGTGTGAAAAATATGAAGAGTTTCAAAAGGTGTGAAATACATGAGGAGGAATAAACGGTCTGAAAAATAGGAGGAGCATGAAGCGGTGTTCAAAAACATGAACAGTCTGAAAAGGTGTGAAAAATATGAAGAGTTTCTAAAGCTGTCAAAAATATGAGGAGCATGAAACGGTCTGAAAAATGGGAGGAGCATGAAATGGTGTTCAAACACATGAAGAGCCTGAAAGGTGTGAAAAATATGAAGAGCTTCAAAAGGTGTGAAAAAGATTAGGTGTAAGAAACGGTCTGAAAAATACGAGGAGTATGAAGCGGTGTTGAAAAACATGAAGAGCCTGAAAACGTGTGAAAAATATGAAGAGCTTCAAAAGGAGTGAAAAATATGAAGAGCTTCAAAAGGTGTCAAAAATGAAATGAGCATGAAACGGTCTGAAAAATAGGAGGAGCA
Organism: Dama dama; assembly: GCF_033118175.1. Lineage (NCBI taxonomy): Eukaryota > Metazoa > Chordata > Mammalia > Artiodactyla > Cervidae > Dama > Dama dama. The sequence goes on along the minus strand of NW_026871008.1, from coordinate 148,474 downwards.
TGAAATGGTGTTGAAAAAAATGAAGGGCCTGAAAAGGTGTGAAATATATGAAGAGCTTCAAAAGGTGTCAAAAATATGAGGAAAATGAAACGGTGTGAAAAATAGGAGGAGCATGAATCGGTGTTGAAAAACATGAAGAGCCTGACAAGGTGTGAAAAATATGAAGAGTTTCTAAAGGAGTCAAAAATATGAGGAGCATGTAACGGTGTGAAAAATAGAAGGAGCATGAAGTGGTGTTGAAAAACATGAAGAGCCTGAAAAGGTGTGAAAATATGAAGAGCTTCAAAAGGTGTCAAAAATATGAGGCGCATGAAACGATCTGAAAAATAGGAGGAGCATGAAGCGGTGTTCAAAGACATGAAGAGCCTGAAAAGGTGTGAAATATATGAAGAGCTTCAAAAGGTGTCAAAAATATGAGGAGCATGAAACGGTCTGAAAAATATGAGGAGCATGAAACGGTGATCAAAAACATGAAGAGCCTGAAAAGGTGTGAAATATATGAACAGCTTCAAAAGGTGTCAAAAATATGAGGAGCATGAAACGGTCTAAAAAATAGGATTAGCATGAAGCGATGTTCAAAAACATGAAGAGTCTGTAAAGTTGTGAAAAATATGAAAAGCTTCAAAAGGTGTCAACAATGAGATGAGCATGAAACGGTCTGAAAAATATGAGCAGCATGAATCGGTGTTGAAAAACATGAAGAGCCTGAAAAGGTATGAGAAATATGAAGAGCTTCAAAAGGTGTCAAAAATAATAGGAGTATGAAACGATCTGCAAATATAAGGAGCAATAAGTTGTGTTCAAAAATATGAAGAGCCTGAAAAGGTGTCAAAAATATGAAAAGCTTCAAAATGTGTCAAAAATATGAGGAGCATGAAACGGTCTGAAAAATAAGAGGAGCATGAAGCGGTGATGAAAAACATGAAGGGCATGAAAACGTGTGAAAAATATGAAGAGCTTCAAAAGGTGTGAAATACATGAGGAGGATTAAAAGGTCTGAAAAATAGGAGGAGCATGAAGTGGTGTGGAAAAATATGAAGAGCCTGAAAAGGTGTGAAAAATATGAAGAGCTTGAAAAGGTGTAAAAATATGAGGAGAATGAAACGGACTTCAAAATAGGAGGAGCATGAAGCGGGGTTGAAATCATAAAGAGCCTGAAAAGTTGTGAAAAATATGAATAGTTTCAAAAGATGTGACAAATATGAAGAGCTTCAAACGAGTCAAAATGAGATGAGCATGTAACGGTCTGAAAAATAGGAGTAGCATGAAGTGGTGTTGAAAAAATGAAAAGCCTGAAAAGGTGTGAAATATATGAGGAGCTTGAAAAGGTGTAAAAATATGAGGAGCATGAAACCGTCTGCAAAATAGGAGGAGCATGAAATGGTGTTCAAAAACATGAAGAGCATGAATAGATGTGAAAATTATGAAGAGCTTCAAAGGTGTGAAATACATGAGGAGGATTAAACGGTCTGAAAAATAGGAGGAGCATGAGGTGGTGTTCAAAAACATGAAGACCATGAAAAGGTGTGAAAAATATGAAGAGCCTCAAAAGTGTGAAAAATATGAGGAACATGATATGGTTTGAAAAATAGGATTAGCCTGAAGCGGTGTTCAAATACATGAAGAGCCTGAAAAGTTGTGACAAATATGCAAAGCTTCAAAAGTTGTCAAAAATGAGATGAGCATGAAACGGTCTGAAAAATAGGAGCAGCTTGAATGGGTGTTGAAAAACATGAAGAGCCTGAAAAGGTGTGAGAAATATGAAGAGCTTCAAAAGGTGTCAAAAATATGAGGAGTATGAAACGATCTGCAAAAAATAAGGAGGAAGAAGTGGTGTTCAAAAACATGAAGAGCCTTAAAAGATGTCAAAAATATGAAGAGCTTCAAAAGGTGTCAAAAATGAGATGAGCATGAAACGGTCTGAAAAATAGGAGCAGCATGAATGGGTGTTGAAAAACATGAAGAGCCTGAAAAGGTGTGAGAAATATGAAGAGCTTCAAAAGGTGTCAAAAATATGAGGAGTATGAAACGATCTGCAAAAAATAAGGAGCAAGAAGTGGTGTTGAAAAACATGAAGAGCCTGAAACGGTGTGAAAAATATGAAGAGCTTCAAATTTTGTCAAGTATATGAGGAGCATGAAACGGTCTGAAAAATGCGAGGAGCATGAAACGGTCTGAAAAATAGGAGGAGCATGAAACGGTGTTGAAAAACATGAAGAGCCTCAAAAGGTGTGAAAAATAGGAGGAGTTTCAAAGGGGTCAAAAATATGGGTAACATGAAACGATCTGAAAAATAGGAGGAGAATGAAGCGGTGTTGAAAAACATGAAGAGCCTGAAAAAGTTAGAAAAATGTGAGGAGCTTCAAATGGTGTGAAAAATATGAAGAGCTTCAAAAGGTGTCAAAAATGAGATGAGCATGAAACGTCTGAAAAATAGGAGGAGAATGAAGTGGTGTTGAAAAACATGAAGAGCCTGAAAAGGTGTGAATTTATGAAGGGCTTCAAAGTGTGTCAAAAATATGAGGAGCATGAAACGGTCTGAAAAATAGGAGCATGAAACGGTCTGAAAAATAGAAGGAGCCTGAAGCGGTGTTCAAAAACATGAAGAACTGAAAAGGTGTGAAAAATAGGAGGAGCTTCAAAATATGTCAAATTATGAGGAGCATGAAACGGTCTGAAAAAGAGGAGGAGCATGAAGCGGTGTTCAAAAACATGAAGAGCATGAAAAGGTGTCAAAAATATGAGGAGCTTCAAAAGTTGTCAAAAATATGAGGAGCATGAAACGGTCTGAAAAATAGGAGGAAAATGAAACGGTGTTCAAAAACATGAAGAGCCTGGAATGGTGTGAAAAATATGAAGAGCCTCAAAACGTATCAAAAATATTAGGAGCATGAAACGGTCTGAAAAATAGGAGGAGCATGAAGCGGTGTTCAAAAACATGAAGAGCCTGAAATGGTGGGAAAAATATGAAGAGCTTCAAAAGGTGTGAAATACATGAGGAGCATGAAACGGTCTGAAAAATAGGAGGAGCATGAAGCTGTATTCAAAAACAAGAAGAGCCTGAAATGGTGGGAAAAACATGAAGAGCTTCAAAAGGTGTGAAATACATGAGGAGCATGAAACGCTCTGAAAAATAGGAGGAGCATGAAGGTGTGTTCAAATATATGAAGAGCCTGAAAAGGTGTGAAAAATATGAAGAGCTTCAAAAGGTGTCAAAAATATGAGGAGCATGAAAAGGTCTAAAAATAGGAGGAGAATGAAGCGGTGTTCAAAAACATGAAGAGCATGAAAAAGTGTGAAAAATATGAAGACCTTCCAAAATTGTCAAAAATATGAGGAGCATGAAACGGCCTGAAAAATAGATGGAGCATGAAACTGTCAGAAAAATAGGAGGAGCATGAAACGGTGATGAAAAACATGAAGAGCCTGAAAAGGTGTGAAAAATAGGAGGAGCTTCAAAAGGTGTCAAAATATGAGGAGCATGAAACGGTCTGAAAAATAGGAGGAGCATGAAGTGCTGTTCAAAAACATGAAGAGCCTGAAAATGTGTGAAAAATATGAAGAGCTTCATAGGTGTGAAAAATATGAAGAGCTTCAAAAGGTGTCAAAAATATGAGGAACATGAAAAGTCCTGAAAATTAGGAGAAGCATGAAGCGGTGTTCAAAATCATGAAGAGCCTGAAAAGGTGTGAAAAATATTAAAAGCTTCAAAAGCTGTCAAAAACATGAGGAGCATGAAACGGTCTGAAAATTAGGAGGGGTATGAAACGGTGTTCAAAAACATGAAGAGCATGAAAAGGTTTGAAAAATATGAAGAGCTTCAAAAGGTGTCAAAATATGAGGAGCATGAAACGGTCTGAAAAATAGGAGGAGCATGAAACGGTTTTCAGAAACATGAAGAGCCTGAAAAGGTGTGAAAAATATGAAGACTCTCAAAAAATATCAAAAATATGAGGAGTATGAAACGGTCTGAAAAATAGGAGGAGCATGAAGCGGTGTTGAAAAACATGAAGAGCCTGAAAATGTGTGAAAAATAAGAAGAGCTTCAAAAATGTGAAAAATATGAAGAGCTTCAAAAGGTGTGAAAAATAGGAAGAGCTTCAAAAGGTGTCAAAAATGAGATTACCATGAAACGGTCTGAAAAAAAGGAGGAGCATGAATCGGTGTTGAAAATCATGAAGAGCCTGAAAAGGTGTGAAAAATATGAAGAGCTTCAAAAATTGTCAAAAATATGAGGAGCATGATACGGACAAAAAATAGGAGAAGCTTGACACGGTGTTCAAAAACATGAAGAGCCTGGAAAGGTGTGAAAAATATGAAGAGCCTCAAAACGTGTCAAATATATGAGGAGCATGAACCGGTCTGAAAAATAGGAGGAACATGAAGCGGTGTTGAAAAGCATGAAGAGCCTGAAAAAGTGTGAAAAACATGAAGAGCCTGAAAATGTGTGAAAAATATGAAGAGCTTTAAGAGGTGTGAAAAATATGAGGAGCATGAAACGGTCTGAAAAATAGGAGGAGCATGAAGCGGTGTTGAAAAACATGAAGAGCCTGAAATGGCGTCAAAATTAGGAAGAGCTTCAAAAGGTGTCAAAAATATGAGGAGCAAGAAAAGGTCTGAAAAATAGGAGGAGCATGAAACGGTGTTCGAATCATGAAGAGCCTGAAAAGGTGTGAATAATATGAAGAGATTCAAAAGGTGTGAAAAATATGAAGAGGTTCCAAAGGTGTCAAAAATGAGATGAGCATGAAACGGTCTGAAAAATAGGAGGAGCATGAAGTGGTGTTGAAAAACATGAATTGCCTGAAAAGGTGTGAAATATATGAAGAGCTTCAAAAGGTGTGAAAAATAAGAGGAGCATCAAAAGGTGTCAAAAATATGAGGAGCCTGAAACGGTCTGAAAAAGAGGAGGAGCATGAAACGGTGTTCAAAAACACATAGAGCCTGAAGATGTGTAAAAAATATGAAGAGCTTCAAAAAGACTGAAATACATGAGGAGCATAGAACGTCTGAAAAATACGAGGAACATGAAGCGGTTCTCAAAAACATGAAGATCCTGAAAAGGTGTGAAAATTATGAAGAGCTTCAAAAGGTGTAAAAATATGAGGAGCATGAAACGGTCTGAAAAATAGGAGGAGCATGAAGCGATGTATAAAAACATGACGAGCCTGAAAGGTGGGAAGAATATGAAGAGCTTCAAAAGGTGTCACAAATATGAGGAGCATGAAAAGGTCTGAAAAATAGGAGGAGGTTGAAACGGTGTTCAAAAACATGAAGAGCCTGAAAAGTTGTGAAAAATATGAAGAGCTTCAAATGGTGTCAAAAATATGAGGAGCATGTAACTGTCTGAAATATAGGAGGAACAAGAAGCTGTGTTCAAAAACTTGTAGAGCTTGAAAAGGTGTGAAAAATATGAAGAGCTTCAAAAGGTTTCAAAAATATGAGGAGCATGACACGGTCTGAAAAATTGGAGGAACATGAAGCGGTGATCAATAACATGTAGAGGCTGAAAAGGTGAGAAAAATATGAAGAGCTTCAAAATGTGTGAAAAATATGAAGAGCTTCAAAAGGTGTAAAAAATGAGATGAGTATGAAACGGTCTGAAAATTAGGAGGGGCATGAGGTCTTGTTGAAAAACATGAAGAGCCTGAAAAGGTGTGAAAAATATGAAGAGCTTCAAAAGGTGTCAAAATTATGAGGAGCATGAAACGGTCTCAAAATAGGAGGAGCATGAAGCGGTGTTCAAAAACATGAAGAGCCTGAAAAGGTGTGAAAAATATGAAGAGCTTCCAAAGGTTTCAAAAATATGAGTAGCATGAAACGGTCTGAAATATACGAGGAGCATGAAACGGTGTTCAAAAACATGAAGAGACTGAAAAGGTGTGAAAAATATGATGAGCTTCAAAAGGTGTGAAAAATATGAGGAGCATGAAACGGTCTGAAAAATATGAGGAGCAAGAAACTGTGTTCAAAAACATGAAGGCCTGAAAATGTGTGAAATATATGAAGAGCTTCAAAAGGTGTGAAATACATGAGGATCTTGAAACGGTCTGAACAATAGGAGGAGCATGAAGCGGTGTTCAAAAACATGAAGAGCCTGAAAAGGTGTGAAAAATACGAAGAGCTTCAAAATATGTAAAAAATATGAGGAGCATGAAGCGATGTTGAAAAAAATGAAGAGCATGAAAAGGTGTGAAAAATATGAAGAGCTTCAAAATGTGTGAAAAAAATGAAGAGCTTTCAAAGTTGTTCAAATATGAAATGAGCATGAAACGGTCTGAAAAGTAGGAGGAGCATGAAGTGGCTTTGAAAAACATGAAGAGCCTGAAAACGTGTGAAATATATGAAGAGCTTCAAAAGGTGTCAAAAATATGAGGAGCCCTAAACGGTCTGAAAAATAGGAGGAGCATGAATCGGTGTTGAAAAACGTGAAGAGCCTGAAAAGTTGTGAAAAATATGAAGAGCTTCAAAAGATGTCAAAAATAACGGGAGCATGAAACGGTCTGAAAAATAGGAGGAGCATGAAGCGGTGTTGAAAAACATGAAGAGCCTGAAAAGGTATGAAAAATATGAAGAGCTTCAAAAGGTATGAAAAATATGAAGAGCATCAAAAGGTGTCAAAACGAGATGAACATGAAATGGTCTGAAAAATAGGAGGAGCATGAAGTGGTGTTCAAAAAAATTGAAGAGCCTGAAAAGGTGTGAAAAATATGAAGAGCTTTAAAAGGTGTGAAAAATAGGAGAAGTATGAAGCGTTGTTGAAAAACATGAAGAGCCTGAAAAGGTGTGAAAAATATGAAGAGCTTCAAAAGGTGTGAAATATATGAAGAGCTGCAAAACGTGTCAAAAATATGAAGAGCATGAATCGGTCTGAAAAATTGGAGGAGACTGAAATGATATTCCAAAACATTAAAGGTTGAAAAGATGTGAAAAATATGAAGAGCTTCAAAACGTGTCAAAAATATGAGAATCTTGAAACGGTCTCAAAAATAGGAGGACCATGAAGCGGTGTTGAAAAACATGAAGAGCCTGAAAACGTGTGAAAAATATGAAGAGCTTCAAAAGGTGTGAAAAATATGAAGAGCTTCAAAAGCTGTCAAAAATGAGATGAGCATGAAACGCTCTGAAAAATAGGAGGAGCATGAAATGGTGTTCAAAAACATGAAGAGCCTGAAAAGGTGTGAAAAATATGAAGAGCTTCAAAAGGTGTGAAAAATAGGAGGAGTATGAAGCGTTGTTGTAAAACATGAAGAGCCTGAAAAGGTGTGAAAAATATGAAGAGCTTCAAAAGGTGTCAAAAATATGAGGAGCATGAAACGGTCTGAAAAATAGGAGGAGAATGAATCGGTGTTCAAAATCATGAAGAGCCTGAAAAGGTGTGAAAAATATGAAGAGCTTCAAAAGCTGTCAAAAATGAGATGAGCATGAAACGCTCTGAAAAATAGGAGGAGCATGAAACGGTGTTCAAAAACATGAAGAGCCTGAAAAGGTGTGAAAAATATGAAGAACTTCAAAAGGTGTGAAAAATAGGAGGAGTATGAAGCGTTGTTGAAAAACATGAAGGGCCTGGAAAGGTGTGAAAAATATGAAGAGCTTCAAAATGTGTCAAAAATATGAGGAGCATGAAACGGTCTGAAAAATAGGAGGAGAATGAATCGTTGTTCAACATCATGAACACCCTGAAAAGGTGTGAAAAATATGAAGAGCTTCAAGAGGTGTGAAACACATGAGTAGCATGAAAAGGTCTGAAAATAGGAGGAGCATGAAGCGCTGTTCAAATACTTGAACAGCCTGAATAGGTGTCAAAAATACGAAGATCTTCAAAAGGTGTCATAAATATGAGGAGCATGAAACGATCTGAAAAATAGGAGGAGCATGAAGCGTTGTTCAAAAACATGAAGAGCCCATAAGGCTGTGAAAAATATGAAGAGCTTCAAAAGGTGTCAAAAATATGAGGAGCATGAAACCGTCTGAAGAAGAGGAGGAACATGAAGCCGTGTTCAAAAACATGTAGAGCCTGACAAGGTGTTAAAAATATGAAGTACTTCAAAAGGTGTCAAAAATATGAGGAGCATGAAAAGCTCTGAAAAATAGGAGGACCATGAAGCGGTGTTGAAAAACATGAAGAGCCTGAAAAGGTGTGAAATATATGAAGAGCTTTAAAAGGTGTCAAAAATGTGATGAGCATGAAACGATATGAAAAATAGGAGGAGCATGAAGTGGGGTTGAAGAACAAGAAGTGCCAGAAAAGGTGTGAAATATATGAAGAGCTCAAAATGTGTGAAAAATATGAGCAGCTTCAAAAGGTGTCAAAAATATGAGGAGCATGAAATGGTCTGAAAAATAGGAGGAACATGAATCCGTGTTCAAAAACATGAAGAGCCCGAAAAGGTGTGAAAAATATGAAGAGCTTCAAAATGTGTCAAAAATATGAGGAGCATGAAACATCTGAAAAATAGGAGAAGCATGAGGCCGTGTTCAAAAACATGAACAGCCTGAAAAGGTGTGACAAATACGAAGGCCTTCAAAAGGTGTCATAAATATGAGTAGCATGAAAAGATCTGAAAAATAGGAGGAGCATGAAGCGGTGTTCAGAAACATGAAGAGCCCGAAAACGTGTGAAAAATATGAAGAGCTTCAAAAGGTTTCAAAAATATGAGAAGCATGAAATGGTCTGAAATATAGGAGGAGCATGATGTGGTTTTGAGAAACAGGAAGAGCATGAAAAGGTGTGAAAAATTTGCAGAGCTTCAAAAGGTGACAAAAATATGAGGAGCATGAAACAGTCTGAAAAATAGGAAGAGAATGAATCGTTGTTCAAAATCATGAAGATCCTGAAAAGGTGTGAAAAATATGAAGAGCTTCAAAAGGTGTGAAAAATAGGAGGAGTAAGAAGCGTTTTTGAAATATATGAAGAGATTGAAAAGGTGTGAAAAATATAAAAAGCTTCAAAACGTGTCAAAAATATGAGGACCATGAAACTGTCTGAAAAATAGGAGGAGGCTGAAGTGGTGTTGAAAAACATGAAGAGCCTGAAAAGGTGTGAAATATATGAGGAACTTCAAAAGGTGTGAAAAATATGAGGAGCATGAAACGGTCTGAAATATAGGAGGAGCATGAAGCGGTGTTGAAAAACATGAAGAGCCTGAAAAGGGGTGAAAAATATGAAGAGCTTCAAAAGGTGTGAAAAATAGGAGGAGCATGAATCGGTCTGAAAAATAGAAGGAGCATGAAGTGGTGTTGAAACACATGAAGAGCCAGAAAACGTGTGAAAAATATGAAGAGTTTCAAAAGGTGTGAAAAATATGAACAGCTTCAAAAGGTGTAAAAAATGAGATGAGAATGAACCGGTGTGAAAAATAGGAGGATCATGAAGTGGTGTTGAAAAACATGAAGAGGCTGAAAAGGTGTGAAAAATATGAAGAGCTTCAAAAGGTGTGAAAAACATGAGGAGAATGAATCGGTCTGAAAAATAGTAGAAGCATGAGGTCGTGTTGAAAAACATGAAGAGCCAGAAAACGTGTGAAAAATTTGAAGAGCTTCAAAAGGTGTGAAAAATATGAAGAGCTTCAAAAGGTGTCAAAAATATGAGGAGCATGAAACGATCTGAAAAATAGGATGAGCATGAAGCGGTGTTGAAAAACATGAAAAGCTTGAAAAGGTGTGAAAAATATGAAGAGCTTCAAAAGGTGTCAAAAATAAAGTGGAGCATGAAACGGTCTGAAAAATAGGAGGAGCAGGAAGCGGTGTTGAAAAACATGAAGAGCCTGAAAAGGTGTGAAAAATATGAAGGGCTTCAAAAGCTGTCAAAAATGTGAGGATCATGAAACGATCTGAAAAATAGCAGGAGCATGAAGCAGTGTTCAAAAACATGAAAAGGCTGAAAAGGTGTGAAATATATGAAGAGCTTCAAAAGGTGTCAAAAATAGGAGGAGCATGAAATGGTCTGAAAAATAGGAGGAGCATGAAGCGGTGTTTAAAAACATGAAGAGCCTGAAAAGGTGTGAAAAATATAAAGAGCTTCAAAACGTGTCAAAAACATGACGACCATGAAACTGTCTGAAACATAGGAGGAGCATGAAGTTGTGTTCAAGAAAATGAAGAGCCCGAAAAGGTGTGAAATGTATGAAGAGCTTCAACAGGTGTCAAAAATATGAGGAGCATGAAACGGTCTGAAAAATAGGGGAGCATGAAGCGGGGTTGAAAAACATGAAGAGCCTGAACAGGTGTGAAAAATATGAAGAGCTTCAAAATGAGCGAAAAATATGAGGAGCATGAAATGGTCTGAAAAATAGGAGGAGAATGAAGTGGTGTTGAAAAACATGAAGAGCCTGAAAATGTGTGAAAAATATGAAGAGCTTCAAAAGGTGTCAAAAATATGAGGAGCATGAAACGGTCTGAAAAATAGGAGGAACATGAAGCGGTGTTGAAAAACATGAAGAGCCTGAAAAGGTGTGAAAAATATGAAGAGCTTCAAAAGGTGTCAAAAAAATGAGGAGCAAGAAACGGTGTGAAAAATAGGAGGAGCATGAAGCGGTGTTCAAAAACATGAAGACCCTGAAAAGGTGTGAAAAATATGAAGAGCTTCAAAAGGTTTGAAAATTATGAGGAGCATGAAACAGTCTGAAAAATAGGAGGAGCATGAAACGGTGTTCAAAAACATGAAGAGCCTGAAAAGACGTGAAAAATACGAAGAGCTTCAAAAGGTGTGAAAAATATGAAGAGCTTCAAAAGGTGTCAAAAATATGAGGGGCATGAAACGGTCAGAAAAGTAGGAGGAGCATGAAGCGGTGTTGAAAAACATGACGAGCCTGAAAACGTGTGAAAAATATGAAGAGCTTCAAAAGGTGTGAAAAATATGAAGGGCTTCAAAAGGTGTCAAAAATGAGATGAGCATGAAGCGGTCTGAAAAATAGGAGGAGCATGAAGTGGCGTTGAAAAGACGAAGAGCCTGAAGAGGTATGAAATGTATGAAGAGGTTCAAAAGGTGTCAAAAATATGAAGAGCATCCAAGAGTGTCAAAAATATGAGAAGCATGAAACGGTCTGGAAAATAGGACGAGCATGAAGGGGTGTGGAAAAACATGAAGAGCCTGAAAACGTGTGAGAAATATGAAGAGCTTCAAAAGGTGTGAAAAATATGAATAGATTCAAAAGGTGTCAAAATTGAGATGAGCATGAAGCAGTCTGAAAAATAGGAGGAGCATGAAGCGGTGTTGAAAAGACGAAGAGACTGAAAAGGTGTGAAATATATGAAGAGCTTCAAGAGGTGTGAAAAATATGAAGAGCTTCAAAATGTGTCAAAATTGAGATGAGCATTAAGCCATCTGAAAAATAGGAGGAGCATGAAGTGGCGTTGAAAAGATGTATAGCCTGAAAAGGTGTGAAATATATGAAGAGCTTCAAAAGGTGTCAAAAATATGAGGAGAAAGAAACGGTCTGAAAAATAGAAGGAGCAGGAAGCGTTGTTCAAAAACAAGAAGAGCCTGAAAATGTGTGAAAAATATGAAGAGCTTCAAAAGGTGTGAAATACATGAGGAGGCATGAAACAGTCTGAAAAATAGGAGGAGCATGAACCGGTGTTGAAAAACATGAAAGTCCTGAAAAGGTTTGAAAAATATGAAGAGCTTCAAAATTATCAAAAATATGAGGAGCATAAAACGGTCTGAAAAATAGGAAGAGCCTTAAAATGTGTCACAAATATAAAGAGTTTCAAAAGGTGTCAATAATAAGCGCTGCATGAAACAGTCTGAAAAATAGGAGGAGCGTGAACGGGTTGAAAAAAGGAGCAGCATGAAATGGTGTTCAAAAACATGAAGAGCCTGAAAAGGTGTGAAAAATATGTAGAGCTTGAGAAGGTGTCAATAATAAGAGGTGCATGAAACAGTCTGAAAAATAGGAGGAGCATGAAACGGTCTGAAAAATAGGAGGAGCATGAAACGGTGTTGAAAAACATGAAGAGCATGAAAAGGTGTGAAAAATAGGAAGAGCTTCAAAAGGTGTCAAAAATAGGAGGAGCATGAAACGGTCTGAAACATAGAAGGAGCATGAAGCGGTGTTCAAAAACATGAAGATCCTGAAAAGGTGTGAAAAATATGAAGAGCTTCAAAACGTGTGAAAAATATGAGGAGCATGAAACGCTCTGAAAAATAGTGGGGTATAAAGCGCTGTTCAAAAACATGAAGAGCCTGAAATGTGTGAAAAATATAAAGAGCTTCAAAAGTTGTCAAAAATATGAGGAGCATGAAACCTTCTGAAAAATAGAAGGAGCATGAAACGGTGTTCAAAAACATGGAGAGCCTGAAAAGATATGAAAAACATGAAGAGCTTCAAAAGGTGTCAAAAATATGAGGAGCATGAAACGGTCTGAAAATTAGGAGCAGCATGAAGCGGTGTTGAAAAACAAGAAGAGCATGAAAAGGTGTGAAAAATATGAAGAGTTTCAAAAGGTGTGAAAAATATGAGGAGCATGAAACGGTCTGAAAAACAGGAAGAGCATGAAAAGGTCTGAAAAATAGGAGGAGCATGAAGCGTTGTTCGAAATCATGAAGAGAATGAAAAAGTGTGAAAAATATGCAGAGCTTCAAAAGGTGTCAAAAATATGAGGAACATGAAACGGTCTGAAAAATAGGAGGAGCAAAAAGCGGTGTTCAAAAACATGAAGAGCTTGAAAAGGAGTGAAATATATGAAGAGCGTCAAAAGGTGTCAAAAATAGGAGGAGAATGAAACTGTCTGAAAAAAAGGAGGAGCATGAAGCGGTGTTGAAAAACATGAAGAGCCTGAAAAGGTGTGAAAAATATGAAGAGCTTCAAAAGGTGTCAAAAATATGAGCAGCATGAAACGGTCAGAAAAATAGGAGGAGCATGAAGCCATGTTCAAAAACATGAAGAGCCTGAAAAGGTGTGAAAAATATGAAGAGTTTCCAAAGGTGTCAAAATATGAGGAGCATTAAACGGTCTGAAAAATAGGAGGAGCATGAAGCACTTTTCAAAAACATGAAAGGCCTGAAAAGGTGTGAAAAATATGAAGAGCTTCAAAAGGGGTCAAAAATATGAGGAGCATGAAACGGTCTGAAATATAGGAGGAGCATGAAGCCGTCTTCAAAAACATAAAGAGCCTGAAAAGTTGTGAAAAATATGAAGAGCTTCAAAAGGTGTAAAAATATGAGGAGCATGAAATTCTGAAAAATAGGAGGAGCATGAAACGGTCTGAAAAATAGGAAGAGGATGAATCGGTGTTGAAAACATGAAGAGCATGAAAAGGTGTGAAAAATATGAAGAGCTTCAAAACATGTCAAAAATATGAGGAGCATGAAATTGTCTGAAAAATAGGAGGAGCATGAAGGGGTGTTCACAAACATGAAGAGACTGAAAAGGTGTGAAAAATATGAAGAGCTTCAAAAGGTATCAAAAATATCAGGAGCATGAAACGTTCTGAAAATTAGGAGGAGCATGAATCGGTGTTGAAAATCATGAAGTGCCTGGAAAGGTGTGAAATATATGAAGAGCTTCAAATCGTGTCAAATATGAGGAGCATGAAACGGTCAGAAAAATAGGAGGAGAATGAAGCCATGTTCAAAAACATGAAGAGCCTGAAAAGGTGTGAAAAATATGAAGAGTTTCAAAAGGTGTCAAAATATGAGGAGCATTAAACGGTCTGAAAAAAAGGAGGAGCATGAAACGGTCTGAAAAATAGGAGGAGCATGAATCGTTGTTGAAAAACATGAAGATCCTGAAAAGATGTGAAAAATATGAAGAGCTTCAAAAGGTGTCAAAACTATGAGCAGCATGAAACGGTCTGAAAAATAGGAGGAGCATGAAGCCGTGTTCAAAAACATGAAGAGCATGAAAAGGTGTGAAAAATATGAAGAGTTTCAAAAGGTGTCAAAACTATGAGGAGCATGAAACGGCCTGAAAAATAGGAGGAGCATGAAACGGTCTGAAAAATTGGAGGAGCATGAAGCGGTGTTGAAAAACCTGAAGAGCCTGAAAAGGCGTGAAATATATGAAGAGCTTCAAAAGGTGTCAAAAAAAGGAGGAGTATGAAACGGTCTGAAAAATAGGAGGAACATGAAACTGTGTTGAAAAACCTGAAGAGCCTGAAAAGGTGTGAAATATATGAAGAGCTTCAAAAGGTGTCAAAAATAGGAGGAGCATGAAACGGTCTGAAAAATAGGAGGAGAATGAAGCGGTGTTGAAAAACATGAATAGCCTGAAAAGTTGTGAAATGTATGAAGAGCTACAAAAGGTGTCAAAAATATGATGAGCATGAAACGGTCTGAAAAATAGGAGGAGCATGAAGCAGTGTTGAAAAACATGAAGAGCCTGAAAAGGTGTGAAAAATATGAAGAGCTTCAAAAGGTGTCAAAACTATGAAGAGCATGAAACGGTCTGAAAAATAGGAGGAGCATGAAGCGGTGTTGAAAAAAATGCAGAGCATGAAAAGGTGTGAAAAATATGAAGAGCTTCAAAAGGTGTCAAATATATGAGGAGCATGAAACGGTCTAAAAAATAGAGGGGAATGAAGCGCTGTTGAAAAACATGAAGAGTATTAAAAGGTGTGAGAAATATGAAGAGTTTCAAAAGGTGTCAAAATATGAGGAGCATTAAACGGTCTGAAAAATAGGAGGAGCATGAAACGGTCTGAAAAATAGGAGGAGTAAGAATCGGTGTTGAAAAACATGAAGATCCTGAAAAGATGTGAAAAATATGAAGAGCTTCAAAAGGTGTCAAAACAATGAGGAGCATGAAACGGTCTGAAAAATAGGAGGAGCATGAAGCCGTTTTCAAAAACATGAAGAACATGAAAAGGTGTGAAAAATATGAAGAGTTTCAAAAGGTGTCAAAACTATGAGGAGCATGAAACCACCTGAAAAATAGGAGGAGCATGAAACGGTCTGAAAAATAGGAGGAGCATGAAGCGGTGTTGAAAAACCTGAAGAGCCTGAAAAGGCTTGAAATATATGAAGAGCTTCAAAAGGTGTCAAAAATATGAGGGGCAAGAAACCGTCTGAAAAATAGGAGAAGCATGAAGCGGTGTTGAAAAACATGAAGAGCATGAAAAGTTGTCAAAAATATGAAGAGATTCAAATGGTGTCAAAAATATTAGGAGCATGAAATTGTCTGAAAAATAGGAGGAGCATGAAGCAGTGTTGAAAAACCTGAAGATCCTGAAAAGGTGTGAAATATATGATGAGCTTCAAAAGGTGTCAAAAATAGGAGCCGCATGAGATGGTATGAAAAATAGGAGGAGCATGAAGCGGTGTTGAAAAACCTGAAGAGCCTGAAAATGTGTGAAAAATACGAAGAGATTCAAAGGTGTCAAAAATATGAGGAGCATTAATCGGTCTGAAAAATAGGAGGAGCAAGAAGCGGTGTTGAAAAACATGAAGAGCCTGAAAAGGTGTGAAAAAATGAAGAGCTTCAAAAGGTGTCAAATCTATGAGGAGCACGAAACGGTCTGAAAAATAGGAGGAGCATGAAGCGGTGTTGAAAAACATGAAGAGCCTGAAAATGTGTGAAAAATATGAAGAGCTTCAAAAGGTGTCAAAAATATGAGGCGCATGAAACGGTCTGAAAAATAGGAGGAGCATGAAGCAGTGTTGAAAAACATGAAGAGCCTGAAAAGGTGTGAAAAATATGAAGAGCTTGAAAAGGTGTCAAAAATTGAAGAGCTTCAAAAGGTGTCAAAAATATGAGGAGCAAGAAACGGTCTGAAAAATAGGAGGAGCATGAAGTGGTGTTCAAAAACATGAAGAGCATTAAAAGGTGTGAAAAATATGAAGAGCTTCAAAATGTGTCAAAAATATGAGGAGCATGAAACGGTCTGAAAAATAGGAGGATCATGAAGCGGTGTTGAAAAACATGAAGAGCCTGAAAATGTGTGAAAAATATGAAAAGCTTCAAATGGTGTCAAAAATATGAGGCGCATGAAACGGTCTGAAAAATAGGAAGAGAATGAAGCGGTGATCAACACATGAAGAGCCTGAAAAGGTGTGAAATATATGAAGAGTTTCAAATCGTGTCAAATATGAGGATCATGAAACGTTCTGAAAAATAGGAGGAGCATGAAGCGGTGTTGAAAATCATGAAGTGCCTGAAAAGGTGTGAAATATATGAAGAGCTTCATATCGTGTCAAATATCAGGAGCATGAAACGGTCAGAAAAATAGGAGGAGCATGAAGCGTGTTCAAAAACATGAAGCGCCTGAAAAGGTGTGAAAAATATGAAGAGTTTCAAAAGGTGTCAAAATATGAGGAGCATTAAACGGTCTGAAAAATAGGAGGAGCATGAAACGGACTGAAAAATAGGAGGAGCATGAATCGGTGTTGAAAAACATGAAGATCCTGAAAAGATGTGAAAAATATAAGAGCTTCAAAAGGTGTCAAAACTATGAGCAGCATGAAACGGTCTGAGATATAGGAGGAGCATGAAGCCGTGTTCAAAAACATGAAGAGCATGAAAAGGTGTGAAAAATATGAAGAGTTTCAAAAGGTGTCAAAACTATGAGGAGCATGAAACGGCCTGAAAAATAGGAGGAGAATGAAACGGTCTGAAAAATAGGAGGAGCATGAAGTGGTGTTGAAAAACCTGAAGAGCCTGAAAAGGCGTGAAATATATGAAGAGCTTCAAAAGTTGTCAAAAATAGGAGGAGCATGAAACGGTCTGAAAAATAGGAGGAGCATGAAACGGTGTTCAAAAACATGAAGACTTGGAAAGGTGTGAAAAATATGAAGAGCTTCAGAAGGTGTCAAAAATATTAGGAGCATGAAACGGTTTGAAAAATGGTAGGAGCATGAAGTGGTGTTGAAAAACATGAAGAGCCTGAAAAGATGTGAAAAATATGAAGAGCTTCAAAAGGTGTCAAAAATATGAGGAGCATGAAACGGTCTGAAAAATAGGAGGAGCATGAATCGTTGTTGAAAAACATGAAGAGGCTGAAAAGGTGTGAAATATATGAAGAGCTTCAAAAGGTGTCAAAAATATGAGGAGCATGAAACGGTCTGAAAAATAGGAGGAGCATGAAGCCGTGTTCAAAAAGATTAAGAGCATGAAAAGGTGTGAAAAATATGAAGAGTTTCAAAAGGTGTCAAATCTATGAGGAGCATGAAACGGCCTGAAAATTAGGAGGAGAATGAAACGGTCTGAAAAATAGGAGGAGCATGAAGTGGTGTTGAAAAACCTGAAGAGCCTGAAAAGGCGTGAAATACATGAAGAGCTTCAAAAGGTGTCAAAAATAGGAGGAGCATGAAACGGTCTGAAAAATAGGAGGATCATGAAACGGTGTTCAAAAACATGAAGACTTGGAAAGGTGTGAAAAATATGAAGAGCTTCAGAAGGTGTCAAAAATATTAGGAGCATGAAACGGTCTGAAAAATAAGAGGATCTGGTTTCCTCAGTGTGTATGCCCAGAAGTGGAATGGCTGGGTCATATGGCAGTTCTATTTCCAGTTTTTTAAGAAATCTCTACAGCGTTTTCCATAGCGGCTGTACTAGTGTGCATTCCCACCAACAGTATAAGAGGGTTCCCTTTTCTCCACTCCCTCTCCAGCATTTATTGCTTGTAGACTTTTGGATAGCAGCCATCCTGACTGGCATGTAATGGTACCTCATTGTGGTTTTCATTTGCATTTCTCTAATAATGAGTGATGTTGAGCATCTTTTCATGTGTTTGTTATCCATCTGTATGTCTTCTTTGGAGAAATGTCTGTTTAGTTCTTTGGCTCATTTTTTATTGGGTCATTTATTTTTCTGGAATTGAGCTGCAGGATTTGCTTGTATATTTTTGAGATTAATCCTTTGTCTGTTTCTTCATTTGCTATTATTTTCTCCCAATCTGAGGGCTGTCTTTTCACCTTACTTATAGTTTCCTTTGTAGTGCAAAAGCTTTTAAGTTTCATTAGGTCCCATTTGTTTAGTTTTGCTTTTATTTCCAATATTCTGGGAGGTGGGTCATAGAGGATCTTGCTTTGATTTATGTCGGAGAGTGTTTTGCCTATGTTCTCCTCTAGGAGTTTTATAGTTTCTGGTCTTACATTTAGATATTTAATCCATTTTGAGTTTATTTTTGTGTATGGTGTTAGAAAGTGTTCTATTTTCATTCTTTTACAAGTGGTTGACCAGTTTTCCCAGCACCACTTGTTAAAGAGGTTGTCTTTTTTCCATTGTATATCCTTGCCTCCTTTGTCAAAGATAAGGAGTCCATAGGTTCGTCTGAAAGAGACACGTGCACCCCAATGTTCATCGCAGCACTGTTTATAATAGCCAGGACATGGAAGCAACCTAGATGCCCGTCAGCAGATGAATGGATAAGAAAGCTGTGGTACATATACACCATGGAATATTACTCAGCCATTAAAAAGAATTCATTTGAATCAGTCCTAATGAGATGGATGAAGCTGGAGCCCATTATACAGAGTGAAGTAAGCCAGAAAGATAAAGAACATTACAGCATACTGACACATGTATATGGAATTTAGAAAGGTGACAACGATAACCCTATATGCAGAACAGAAAAAGAGACACAGAAATACAGAACAGACTTTTAAACTTTGTGGGAGAATGTGAGGGTGGGATATTTCAAAAGAACAGCATGTATGCTATCTATGGTGAAACAGATCACCAGCCCAGGTAGGATGCACGAGACAAGTGCTCCGGCTTGGTGCACTGGGAAGACCCAGAGGAATCGGGTGGAGAGGGAGGTGGGAGGGGGAATCGGGACTGGGAATACATGTAAATCCATGGCTGATTCATATCAAAGTATGACAAAACCCACTGGAAAAAAAAATAAAAATAATAAAAAAAAATTAAAAAAAAAAACAATAAAAAAAAAAAAAATAAGAGGAGCATGAAACGGTGTTCAAAAACATGAAGAGCCTGAAAAGGTGTGGAAATTATGAAGAGCTTCAAAAGTTGTCAATTATATGAGGAGCATGAAATGGTCTGAAAAACAGGAGGAGCATGAAACGGTGTTCAAAAACATGAAGAGCCTAGAGAAGTGTGAAAAATATGAAGAGCTTCAAAAGGCGTCAAAAATATGAGGAGCATGAAAAGGTCTGAAAAAAAGGAGGAGCATGAAGCGGTGTTGAAAAACATGAAGAGCATGAAAAGGTGTGAAAAATATGAAGAGGTACAAAAGGTGTCAAAAATATGAGGAGCATGAAACGGTCTGAAAAATAGGAGGAGCATGAATCGGTGTTCAAAAACATGAAGAGCCTGAAAAGGTGTGAAATATATGAAGAGCCTCAAAGGTGTCAAAAATATGAGGAGCAAGAAACGGTCTGAAAAATAGGAGGAGCTTAAGCGGGTTGAAAAATATGAAGAGCCTGAAAAGATGTGAAAAATATGAAGAGCTTCAAAAGGTGTCAAATATAAGAGGAGCATGAAACGGTCTGAAAAATTGGAGAAGCAGGACGTGGTGTTGAAAAATATGAAGAGCCTGAAAAGGTGCGAAAAATATGAAGAGCTTCAAATGGTGTGAAAAATATAAGGAGCATTAAACGGTCTGAAATATAGGAGGAGCATGAAAAGGTGTTAAAAAACATGAAGAGCTTCAAAAGGTGTGAAACATATGAGGAGCATGAAACGGTCTGAAAAATAGGAGGATCATGAAACGGTGTTCAAAAACATGAAGAGCCCGGAAAGGTGTGAAAAATATGAAGAGCTTCAAAAAGTGTCAAAAATATGAGGAGCATGAAACGGTCTGAAAAATAGGAGGAGCATGAAGTGGTGTTGAGAAACATGAAGAGCCTGAAAAAGTTGTGAAACTTATGAGGAGAATGAAACGGTCTGAAAAATAGGAGGAGCATGAAGTGGTATAGAAATACATGAAGACCCTGAAAAAGTGTGAAAAATATGAAGAGCTTCAAAAGGTGTCAAAAATATGAGGACCATGAAACGGTCTGAAAAATATGAGGAGCAAGAAACTGTTTTCAAAAACATGAAGAGCCTCAAAAGGTGTGAAAAGTAGGAAGAGCTTCAAACTGTGTCAAAAATATGATGAGCATAAAAACGGTCTGAAAAATAGGAGGAGCATGAAGTGGTGTTGAAAAACACGAAGAGCCTGAAAAAGGTGTGAAACATATGAGGAGCATGAAACGGTCTGAAAAATAGGAGGCTCATGAGACGGTGTTGGCAAACATGAAAAGCCTTAAAAGGTGTGAAAAATATGAAGAGCTTCAAGGGATGTCAAAAATATGAGGAGCATGAAAATGTCTGAAAAATAGGAAGAGAATGAAGCGGTGTAGAAAAACATGAAAAGCCTGAAAAGGTGTGAAAAATATAAAGAGCTTCAAAAGGTGTCAAAAAGATGAGGAGCATGAAACAGTCTGAAATAAAGGAGGAGAATGAAGCAGTGTTGAAAAACATGAAAAGCCTGAAAAGGTGTGAAAAATATGAAGAACTTCAAAAGGTGTCAAAAATATGAGGAGCATGAAACGGTCTGAAAAATAGGAGGAGCATGAAGTGGTGTAGAAAAACATGAAGACCCTGAAAAAATGTGAAAAATATGAAGAGCTTCAAAAGGTGTCAAAAATATGCGGAGCATGAAATTGTCTGAAATATAGGAGGAGCGTGAAAAGGTGTTAAAAAACATGAAGAGCTTAAAAAGGTGTGAAACATATGAGGAGCATGAAAAGGTCTGAAATATAGTAGAAGCATGAAGCGGTGTTGAAAAACATGAAAAGCCTGAAAATGTGTGAAAAATATGAAGAGCTTCAAAAGGTGACAAAAATATGAGGAGCATGAAAAGCTCTGAAAAATAGGAGGAGCAAGAAGCGGTGTAGAAAAACATGAAGAGCCTGAAAAGGTGTGAAATCTATGGAGAGCTTCAAAAGGTGTCAAAAATATGAGGAGCATGAAACGGTCTGAAAAATATGAGGAGCCTGAAACCGTGTTCAAAAACATGAAAACCCTGAAAAGGTGTGAAATATATGAAGAGCTTCAAAAGATGTCAAAAATAGGAGGAGCATGAAGCGGTGTAGAAAAACATGAAGAGCCTGAAAAGTTGTGAAAAATATGAAGAGTTTGAAAAGGTGTCAAAAATATGAGGGGCATGAAACTGTCTGCAAAATAGGAGGAGCATGAAACGTTGTTCAAAAACATGAAGAGCCTGAAAAGGTTTGAAAAATGTGAAGAGCTTGAAAAGGTGTCAAAAATATGAGGGGCATGAAACGGTCTGAAAAAGAGGATGAGCAAGAAGCGGTGTTGAAAAACATGAAGAGCCTGAAAATGTGTGAAAAATATGAAGAGCTTCAAAAGGAGTCAAAATATGAGGAGCATGAAACGGTCTGAAAAATAGGAGGAGCATGAAACTGTGTTGAAAACATGAAGAGCCTGAAAAGTTGTTAGAAATATGACGAGCTTCAAATGATATCCAAAATATGAGGAGCATGAAACGGTTTGAAAAATAGAAGGAGCATGATGTGGTGTTGAAAACAAGAAGTGCAAAAACTGTGTGAAAATTATGAAGAGCTTCAAAAGATATCAAATATATGAGGAGCATGTAACGGTCTGAAAATTAGGAGGAGCATGAGGTGGTGTTCAAAAACATGAAGAGCCTGAAAAGGTGTGAAAAATATGAAGAGCTTCAAAAGATGTCAAAAATATGAGGAGCCTGAAACGGTCTGAAAAATATGAGGAGCATGAATCGGTGTTCAAAAACATGAAGAGCCTGAAAAGGTGTGATAAATATTAAGAGCATCAAGAGGTGTCAAAATATGAGGAGCATGAAACGGTCTGAAAAATATGAGGAGAATAAAGCGGTGTTGAAAAACATGAAGAGCCTGAAAAGGTGAGAAAAATATAAAGAGCTTCAAAAGGTGTCAAAAATATGAGGAGCATGAAACAGTCTAAAAAATAGGAGGAGCAGAAGCAGATTTGAAAAACATGAAGAGCCTGAAAAGATGTGATAATTATGAAGCGCTTCAAAAGGTGTCAAAATTATGGGGAGCATTAAACGGTCTGAAAAATAGGAGGAGCATGAAACCTAGTTGAAAAATATGAAGAGCCTGAAAAGGTGTGAAAAATATGAAGAGCTTCAAAAGGTGTTAAAAATATGAGGAGCATGAAACGGTTTAAAAAATAGGAGGAGCATAAAATGGTGTTCAAAAACATGAAGAGCATGAAAAGGTGTGAAAAATATGAAGAGCTTCAAAAGGTGTCAAAAATATGAGGAGCATGAAACGGTCTGAAAAATAGGAGGAGCATGAAGTGGTGTGGAAAAACATGAAGAGCCTGAAAGGTGTGAAAAATATGAAGAGCTTCAAAAGATGTCAAAAATGAGATGAGCATGAAACGGTCTGAAAAATAGGAGGATCATGAAACGGTGTTGAAAAACATGAAGAGCCTGAAAAGGTGTGAAAAATATGAAGAGTTTCAAAAGGTGTCAAAAATATGAGGAGCATGAAACGGTCTGAAAAATAGATGCGGCATGAAATGGTGTTGAAAAACATGAAGAGCCTGAAAAGGTGTGAAAATTATGAAGAGCTTCAAAAGGTATGAAAAATATGAGGAGCATCAAACGGCCTGAAAAATAGAAGCAGCATGAAACGGTGTTGAAAAATATGATGAGCCTGAAAAGGTGTGAAAAATATGAAGAGCTGCAAAAGGGGTCAAAAATATGAAGAGCATGAAACGGTCTGTAAAATAGGAGGATCATGAAGCGGTGTTCAAAATCATGAAGAGCCTGAAAAGGTGTGAAAAATATGAAGAGCTTCAAAAGGTGTCAAAATTATGAGGAGCATGAAACGGTCTGAAAAATAGGAGGAACAAGAAGCGGTGTTGAAAAAAATGAACAGCCTGAAAACCTTTGAAAAATATGAAGAGATTCAAAAGGTGTGAAATTCATGAGGAGCATGAAACGGTCTGAAAAATAGGAGAAGCAAGAAATGGTGTGGAAAAACATGAAGAGCCTGAAAAGGTGTGAAAAATATGAAGAGCTTCAAAAGGTGTGAAATACATGAGGAGCCTGAAACTCTCTGAAAAATAGGAGGAGCATGAAGTGGTGTTCAAAAACATGAAGAGTCTGAAAAGGTGTGAAAAATATGAAGAGTTTCAATAGGTGTGAAAAATATGAGGAGCATGAAACGGTCTGAAAAATAGGAGGAGCATGAAGCGGTGTTCAAAAACATGAAGAGCCTGAAATGGTGTGAAAAATATGAAGAGCTTCAAAAGGTGTGAAAAATATGAGGAGCATGAAACGGTCTGAAAAATAGGAGGAGCATGAAGCGGTGTTCAAAAACATGAAGAGCCTGAAAAGGTGTCAAAAATATGAAGAGTTTCAAAACGTGACAGAAATATTAGGAGCATGAAACGGTCTGAAAAATAGGAGGAGCATGAAGTGGTGTTGAAAAACATGAAGAGCCTGAAAATGTGTGAAAAATATAAAGAGCTTCAAAAGGTGTGAATTACATGAGGAGCATGAAACTGTCTGAAAAAAAGGAGGAGCATAAGGCGGTGTTGAAAAACATGAAGAGCCTGAAAAGGTGTGAAAAATATGAAGAGATTCAAAAGGTGTCAATAATATGAGGAGCATGTAACGTTCTGAAAAATAGGAGGAGCATGAACCGGTGATCAAAAACATGAGAAGCCTGAAAAGGTGTGATAAATATGAAGAGCTTCAAATGGTGTCAAAAATATGAGAAGCATGAAACGGTCTGAAAGATAGGAGGAGCATAAAACGGTGATCAAAAACATGAGAAGCCTGAAAAGGTGTGATAAATATGAAGAGCTTCAAAAGGTGTGAAAAATATGAAGAGCTCAAAAGGTGTCAAAAATGAGATGAGCATGAAACGGTCTGAAAAATAGGAAGAGCATGAAGTGGTGTTGAAAAAAATGAAGAGCCTGAAAATGTTTGAAAAATATGAAGAGCGTCAAAACGTGTCAAAAATATGAGGAGCATGAAACGGTCTGAAAAATATGAGCAGCATGAAGCGGTGTTGAAAAACATGAAGAGCCTGAAAAGGTGTGAAATATATGAAGAGCTTCAAAAGGTGTCAAAAATATGAGGAGCATGAAACGGTCTGAAAAATAGGAGGAGCATGAGGCGGTGTTGAAAAACATGAAGAGCCTGAAAACGTGTGAAAAATATGAAGAACTTCAAAAGGTGTGAAAAATATGAAGAGCTTCAAAACGTCGCAAAAATGAGATGAACATGAAACGGTCTGAAAAATAGGAGGAGCATGAAGTGTTGTTTAAAAGCATGAAGAGCCTGAAAAGGTGTGAAATATATGAAAAGCTTCAAAAGGTGTGAAAAAAAAAGAAGAGTTTCAAAAGGTGTCAAAAATATGAGGAGCATGAAACGGTCTGAAAAATAGGAGGAGCATGAAACGGTGTTCAAATACATGAAGATTCTAAAAAGGTGTGAAAAATATGAAGAGCTTCAAAAGGTGTGAAAATATGAAGACCTGCAAAAGGTGTAAAAATCGATGAGCATGAAATGATCTGAAAATTAGGAGCAGCATGAAGCGGTGTTGAAAAACATGAAGAGCCTGAAAACGTGTAAATTATATGAAGAGCTTCAAAAGATATGAAAAATATGAACAACTTCAAAATGTGTCAAAAATGAGATGAGCATGAAGCAGTCTGAAAAAAGGAGGAGCATGAAGTGGTGTTGAAAAACATGAAGAGCCTGAAAAGGTGTGAAATATATGAAGAGTTTCAAAAGATGTCAAAAATATGAGGAGCATGAAACGGTCTGAAAAATAGGAGGAGCATGAAGCTGTGTTCAAAAACTTGAGAGCCTGAAAATGTGTGAAAAATATGAAGAGTTTTAAAAGGTGTGAAAAATACGAGGAGCATAAAATGGTCTGAAAAATAGTAGGAGCATGAAGTGGTGATGAAAAATATGAAGAGCCTGAAAAGGTGTGAAAAATATGAAGAGCTTCAAATAGTTTGAAAAGTAGGAGGAGCATGAAGCGGTGTTCAAAAACATGAAGAGCTTCAAAAGGTGTGACAAATATGATGAGCTTCAAAAGGTTTGAAAAATAGGAGGAGCATGAAGCGGTGTTCAAAAACATGAAGAGCTTCAAAAGGTATGAAAAATATGAAGAGCTTCAAAAGGTGTCAAAAAAAGAGTTGAGCATGAAACGGTCTGAAAAATAGGAGGAACATGAAGCGGTGTTGAAAAACTTGAAGAGTCTGAAAATGTGTGAAAAATACGAAGAGCTTCAAAAAGTCTCAAAAATATGAGGAGCATGAGACGGTCTGAAATATAGGAGGAGGATTAAGTGGTGTTGGAAAACATGAAGAGCCTGAAAAGGTGTGAAAAATGTGAAGAGCTTCAAAAGGTGTCAAAAATATGAGGAGCAAGAAACGGTGTGAAAAATAGGAGGAGCATGAAGCGGTGTTCAAAAACATGAAGAGCCTGAAAAGGTGTGAAAAATATGAAGAGCTTCAAAAGGTGTCAAAAATATGAGGAGCATGAAACGTTCTGAAAAATAGGAGGAGCATGAAGCGGTGTTGAAAAACATGAAGAGCCTGAAAAGGTTTGAAAAATATGAAGAGCGTCAAAACGTGTCAAAAATATGAGGAGTATGAAACGGTCTGAAAAATATGAGCAGCATGAAGCGGTGTTGAAAAACATGAAGAGCCTGAAAACGTGTGAGAAATATGAAGAGCTTCAAAAGGTGTGAAAAATATGAAGAGCTTCAAAATGTGGCAAAAATGAGATGAACATGAAACGGTCTGAAAAATAGGCGGAGCATGAAGTGGTGTTGAAAAAAAAGAAGAGACTGAAAAGGTGTGAAATATATGAAGAGCTTCAAAAATGTGAAAAATATGAAGAGGTTCAAAAGGTGTGAAATTCATGAGGTGTATGAAACGGTCTGAAAAATAGGAGCATGAAGTGGTGTTCACAAACTTGGACACCCTGAAACGGTCTGAAAAATACGAGGAGCATGAAACGGTCTGAAAAATAGGAGGAGCATGGAGCGGTGTTCAAAAGCATGAAGAGCCTGAAAAGGTGTGAAAAATAGGAAGAGCTTCAAAAGGTGTGAAATATATGAGGAGCTTGAAACGCTCTGAAAAACAGGAGGAGCATGAAGAAGGGTTGAAAAACATGAAGAGCATGAAAAAGTGTGAAAAATATGAAGAGCTTCAAAAGGCGTGAAAAATATGAAGAGCTTAAAAAGGTGTCAAAAATATGAGGAGCATGAAACGGTCTGAAAAATAGGAGGAGCAAGAAGCTGTGTTGAAAAACAAGAAGAGTCTGAAAAGGTGTGACATATATGAAGAGCTTCAAAAGGTGTCAAAAATGAGATGATAATGAAGTGGTCTGAAAAACTGGAGGAGCATGAAGCGCTGTTGAAAACCACGAAGAGCCTGAAAAATATGAAGAGCTTCAAAAGGTGTGAAATATATGAACAGCTTCAAAAGGAGACAAACATATAAGGAGCATGAAACGGTCTGAAAAATAGGAGGAGCATGAAACGGTGTTGAAAAACATGAAGAGCCTGAAAACGTGTGAAAAATATGAAGAGTTTCAAAAGATGTGAAAAATAAGAAGAGCTTTAAAAAGTGTCAAAAATGATGAGAGCATGAAACGGTCTGAAAAATAGGAGGAGCATGAAGTGGGGTTGAAAAAAATGAAGAGCCTGAAAAGGTGTGAAATATATGAAGAGCTTCAAAAGGTGTCAAAAATATGAGGAGCATGAATTGATCTGAAAAATTGGAGGAGCATGAAATGGTGTTCAAAAACATGAAGAGCCTGAAAAGGTGTGAAAAATATAAGGAGCTTGAAAAGGAGTGAAAAATATGAACAGCTTCAACAGGTGTCAAAAATGAGATGAGCATGAAGCGGTCTGAAAATAGGAGGAGCATGAAGTGGTGTTGAAAAACGTGAAAAGCCTGAAAAAGTGTGAAATATATGAAGAGCTTCAAAAGGTGTGAAAAATATGAGAGGCATGAAACGACTGAAAAATAGGAGGAGCATGATTCGGTGGTCAAAAACATGAAGAGCCTGAAAAGGTGTGAAAAATATGATGAGCTTAAAAACGTGTCAAAATATGAGGAGCATGAAACGGTCTGAAAAATAGGAGGAGCATGAAACTGTGCTGAAAATCATGAAGAGCATGAAAACTTGTGAAAAATATGAAGAGCTTCAAAAGGGAAGAATGATATTAAGAGCTTGAATAGGAGTCAAAAAGAGATGAGCATGAAATATTCTGAAAAATAAGAGGAGCATGAAGTGGTGTTCAAAAAAATGAAGAGACTGAAAAGGTTTGAAATATATGAAGAGTTCAAAAGGTGTCAAAAATATGAGGAGCATGAAACGGTCTGAAAAATAGGAGGAGCATGACGTGGTGGTGAAAAACATGAAGAGCCTGAAAAGGTGTGAAATATATGAAGAACTTCAAAGGTGTGAAATATATTAAGAGCTACAAAAGGTGTCAAAAATATGAGGAGCATTAAACGGTCTGAAAAATAGGAGTAACATGGATCAGTGTTCGAAAACATGAAGAGCCTGAAAAGGTGTGAAAAACATGAAGAGCCTCAAAACGTGTCAAAAATATGAGGAGCATGAAACGGTCTGAAAAATAGGAGGAGCATGAAGCGGTGTTGAAAAACATGAAGAGCCTGAAAACGTGTGAAAAATATGAAGAGCTTCCAAAGGTGTCAAAAATGAGATGAGCATGAAACGGTCTGAAAAATAGGAGGAGCATGAAGTTGTTGTGAAAATCTTGAAATGCCTGAAAAGGTGTGAAATATATGAAGAGCTTCAAAAGTTGTGAAAAAATGAGGAGGTTCAAAAGGTGTCAAAAATACGAGGAGCATGAAACCATCTGAAAAATAGGAGGAGCATGAAACGGTATTCAAAAACATGAAGAGCCTGAAAAGGTGTGAAAAATATGAAGAGCTTGAAAAGGTGTGAAATACATGAGGAGCCTGAAACGGTCTGAAAAATAGGAGGAGCATGAAACCGTCTGAAAAACAGGAGCAGCATGAAACAGTGTTGAAAGACATGAAGAGCTTCAAAAGTGTCAAAATATGAGGAGCATGAAACGTTCTGAAAAATAGGAGGAGCATGAAGTGGTGTTGAAAAACATGAAGAGCCTGAAAATGTTTGAAAAATATGAAGAGCGTCAAAACGTGTCAAAAATATGAGGAGCATGAAACGGTCTGAAAAATATGAGCAGCATGAAGCGGTGTTGAAAAACATGAAGAGCCTGAAAAGGTGTGAAATATATGAAGAGCTTCAAAAGGTGTCAAAAATATGAGGAGCATGAAACGGTCTGAAAAATAGGAGGAGCATGAGGCGGTGTTGAAAAACATGAAGAGCCTGAAAACGTGTGAAAAATATGAAGAACTTCAAAAGGTGTGAAAAATATGAAGAGCTTCAAAACGTCGCAAAAATGAGATGAACATGAAACGGTCTGAAAAATAGGAGGAGCATGAAGTGTTGTTTAAAAGCATGAAGAGCCTGAAAAGGTGTGAAATATATGAAAAGCTTCAAAAGGTGTGAAAAAAAAAGAAGAGTTTCAAAAGGTGTCAAAAATATGAGTAGCATGAAACGGTCTGAAAAATAGGAGGAGCATGAAACGGTGTTCAAATATATGAAGAGTCTAAAAAAGTGTGAAAAATATGAAGAGCTTCAAAAGGTGTGAAAATATGAAGACCTGCAAAAGGTGTAAAAATCGATGAGCATGAAATGATCTGAAAATTAGGAGCAGCATGAAGCGGTGTTGAAAAACATGAAGAGCCTGAAAACGTGCAAAATATATGAAGAGCTTCAAAAGATATGAAAAATATGAA
This sequence comes from Dama dama, assembly GCF_033118175.1. Classification (NCBI taxonomy): domain Eukaryota; kingdom Metazoa; phylum Chordata; class Mammalia; order Artiodactyla; family Cervidae; genus Dama; species Dama dama. Next base: position 119,726 of record NW_026871008.1, on the reverse strand, counting down.
CAACTTCAAAATGTGTCAAAAATGAGATGAGCATGAAGCAGTCTGAAAAACGGAGGAGCATGAAGTGGTGTTGAAAAACATGAAGAGCCTGAAAAGGTGTGAAATATATGAAGAGTTTCAAAAGATGTCAAAAATATGAGGAGCATGAAACGGTCTGAAAAATAGGAGGAGCATGAAGCTGTGTTCAAAAACTTGAGAGCCTGAAAATGTGTGAAAAATATGAAGAGTTTTAAAAGGTGTGAAAAATACGAGGAGCATAAAACGGTCTGAAAAATAGTAGGAGCATGAAGCGGTGATGAAAAATATGAAGAGCCTGAAAAGGTGTGAAAAATATGAAGAGCTTCAAATAGTTTGAAAAATAGGAGGAGCATGAAGCTGTGTTCAAAAACATGAAGAGCTTCAAAAGGTATGAAAAATATGAAGAGCTTCAAAAGGTGTCAAAAAAAGAGTTGAGCATGAAACGGTCTGAAAAATAGGAGGAACATGAAGCGGTGTTGAAAAACTTAAAGAGTCTGAAAAGGTGTGAAAAATATGAAGAGCTTCAAAAAGTCTCAAAAATATGAGGAGCATGAGACGGTCTGAAATATAGGAGGAGGATTAAGTGGTGTTGGAAAACATGAAGAGCCTGAAAAGGTCTGAAAAATGTGAAGAGCTTCAAAAGGTGTCAAAAATATGAGGAGCAAGAAACGGTGTGAAAAATAGGAGGAGCATGAAGCGGTGTTCAAAAACATGAAGAGCCTGAAAAGGCGTGAAAAATATGAAGAGCTTCAAAAGGTGTCAAAAATATGAGGAGCATGAAACGTTCTGAAAAATAGGAGGAGCATGAAGCGGTGTTGAGAAACATGAAGAGCCTGAAAAGGTTTGAAAAATATGAAGAGCGTCAAAAAGTGTCAAAAATATGAGGAGTATGAAACGGTCTGAAAAATATGAGCAGCATGAAGCGGTGTTGAAAAACATGAAGAGCCTGAAAACGTGTGAGAAATATGAAGAGCTTCAAAAGGTGTGAAAAATATGAAGAGCTTCAAAATGTGGCAAAAATGAGATGAACATGAAACGGTCTGAAAAATAGGCGGAGCATGAAGTGGTGTTGAAAAAAAAGAAGAGACTGAAAAGGTGTGAAATATATGAAGAGCTTCAAAAATGTGAAAAATATGAAGAGGTTCAAAAGGTGTGAAATTCATGAGGTGTATGAAACGGTCTGAAAAATAGGAGCATGAAGTGGTGTTCACAAACATGGACACCCTGAAACGGTCTGAAAAATACGAGGAGCATGAAACGGTCTGAAAAATAGGAGGAGCATGGAGCGGTGTTCAAAAGCATGAAGAGCCTGAAAAGGTGTGAAAAATAGGAAGAGCTTCAAAAGGTGTGAAATATATGAGGAGCTTGAAACGCTCTGAAAAACAGGAGGAGCATGAAGAAGGGTTGAAAAACATGAAGAGCATGAAAAAGTGTGAAAAATATGAAGAGCTTCAAAAGGCGTGAAAAATATGAAGAGCTTAAAAAGGTGTCAAAAATATGAGGAGCATGAAACGGTCTGAAAAATAGGAGGAGCAAGAAGCTGTGTTGAAAAACAAGAAGAGTCTGAAAAGGTGTGACATATATGAAGAGCTTCAAAAGGTGTCAAAAATGAGATGATAATGAAGTGGTCTGAAAAACTGGAGGAGCATGAAGCGCTGTTGAAAACCACGAAGAGCCTGAAAAATATGAAGAGCTTCAAAAGGTGTGAAATATATGAACAGCTTCAAAAGGAGACAAACATATAAGGAGCATGAAACGGTCTGAAAAATAGGAGGAGCATGAAACGGTGTTGAAAACATGAAGAGCCTGAGTAGTTGTGAAAAATATAAAGAGCTTCAAAAGGTGTCAAAAACAATGTGGAGCATGAAACGGTCTGAAAAATAGGAGGAGTATGAAGCCGTGTTGAAAAACATGAACAGCCTGAAAAGGTGTGAAAAATATGAAGAGCTTCAAAAAGTTTGAAAATTATGAGGAGCATGAAACGGTCAGAAAAATAGGAGGAGCATGATGCGGTGTTCAAAAACATGAAGAACCTGAAAATGTGTGAAAAATATGAAGAGCTTCAAAAGGTGTCAAAATATGAGGAGCATGAAACGGTTTTAAAAATAGGAGAAGCATGAAACAGTGTTGAAAACATGAAGAGCATGAAAAGTTGTGAAATATATGAAGAGCTTCAAAAGGTGTCAAAAATGAGGAGCATGAAACGGTCTGAAAAAAGGAGGAGCATGAAGCGGTGTGGAAAAACATGAAGACTCTGAAAAAGTGTGAAAAAAGTGAAGAGCTTCAAAAGGTGTGAAAAATATGAGGAGGATAAAACGGTCTGAAAAATAGGAGGAGCATGAAGCGGAGTGGAAAATATGAAGAGCCTGAAAACGTGTGAAATATATGAAGAGCTTCAAAAGGTGTCAAAATATGAGGAGCATGAAATGGTCTGAAAAATAAGAGGAGCATGAAGCGGTGTTGAAAACCATGAAGAGCCTGAAAAGTTGTGAAATATATGAAGACCTTCAAAATGTATCAAAAATATGAAGAGCATTAAAAGGTCTGAAAAATAGGAGGATCATGAAGCATTGTTGAAAACAATGAAGAGCTTCAAAAGGTGTGAAAAATGTGAGGAGCATGAAACGGTCTGAAAAATAGGAGGAACATGAAGCAGTGTTGAAAAACATGAACAGCCTGCAAAGGTGTGAAAAATATGAAGAGCTTCAAAACGTGTCAAAAATATGAGGAGCAGGAAACGGTCTGAAAAATACGAGGAGCATGAAGCGGTGTTGAAAAAAATGAAGAGTCTTAAAAGATGTGAAAAATATGAAGAGCTTCAAAATGTGTCAAAAAAGGAGGAGGATGAAACGTTGTTAAAAAAACATGAAGAGCCTGAAAAGATGTGAAAACTATGAAGAGCTTCAAAAGGTGTGAAAAATATCAAGAGCTTCAAAAGGTGTGAAATACATGAGAAGCATGAAACTCTCTGAATAATAGGAGGAGCATGAAGTGCTGTTCAAAACATGAAGAGCCTGAAAAGGTGTGAAAAATATGAAGAGCTTCAAAACGTGTCAAAAATATGAGGAGCATGAAACGGTCTGAAAAATAGGAGGAGCACGACGTGTTGTTGAAAAACGTGAATAGCCTGAAAAGGTGTGAATATATGAAGAGCTTCAAAAGGTGTCAAAACTATGAGCAGCATGAAACGGTCTGAAAAATAGGAGGACCATGAAGAGGTGTTGAAAAAAATGAAGAGCCTGAAAAAGTGTGACAAATATGAAGAGCTTCAAAAGGTGTCAAAAATATAGGAGAATGAAACGGTATGAAAAATAGGAGGAGCATGAAATGGTGTTCAAAACATGAAGAGATGAAATGGTGTGAAAAATATGAAGAGCTTCAAACGGTGTGAGAAATATGAGGAGCATGAAACGGTCTGAAAAAGAGGAGGAGCATGAAGCGGTGTTGAAAAACGTGAAGAGCCTGAAAAGGAGTGAAATATATGAAGAGCTTCAAAAGGTGTGAAAAATATGAAGAGCTTCAAAAGGTGTCAAAAATACGAGGAGCATGAAAAGTTCTGAAAAATATGAGGAGCATGAAGCACGGTTCAAAAACATGAAGAACATGAAAAGGTGTGAAAAATGTGAAGAGCATCTAAAGACGTCAAAAATATGAGGAGCATGAAATGGTCTGAAAACTAGGAGGAGAAGGAAGCGGTGTTGAAAAACATGAAGAGCTTGAAATGGTGTCAAAAATATGAAGAGCTTCAAAAGGTGTCAAAAATATGAGGAGCTTGAAACAGTCTGAAAAATAGGAGGAGCATGAAGCGATGTTGAAAAGCATGAAGAGCGTGAAAACGTGTGATAAATATGCAGAGCTTCAAAAGGTGTGAAAAATAGGAGGAGCATGAAGCATTGTTCAAAAACATGAAGAGCCTGAAAATGTTTGAAAAATATGAAGAGCTTCAGAATGTGTCAAAAATATGAGGAGCATGAAAAGTTCTGAAAAATATGAGGAGCATGAAATGGTATTCAAAACCATAAAGATCCTGAAAAGGTCTGAGAAATATGAAGAGCCTCAAAACGTGTCAAAAATATGAGGAGCATGAAACGGTCTGAAAAATAGGAGGAGAATGAAGAGGTGTGGAAAAACATGAAGAGCCTGAAAACGTGTGAAAAATATGAAGAGCTTCAAAAGGTGTGAAATACATGAGATGCATGAAACGGTCTGAAAAATAGGAGGAGAATGAAGCTGTGTTCAAAAACATGAGAGCCTGAAAATGTGTGAAAAATATGAAGAGCTTCAAAAGGTGTGAAATACATGAGGTGCATGAAAAGATCTGAAAAATAGGAGAAGCATGAATCGGTGTTCAAAAACATGAAGAGCCTGAAAAGGTGTGAAAAATATGAAGACCTTCAAAATGTGTGAAAAATATGATGCATGAAACGGTCAGAAAAATAGGAGGAGCATGAAGCAGTGTTCAAAAACCTGAAGAGCCTGAAAAGGTGTGACATATATGAAAAGCGTCAAATTTTTCAAAAATATGAGGAGCATGAAACGGTTTGAAACATAGGAGGAGTATGAAACGGTGTTTAAAAACATGAAGAGCCTGTAAAGGTGTGAAAAATATGAAGAGCTTCAAAAGGAGTGAAATACATGAGGAGCATGAAACGGTCTAAAAAATAGGAGGAGCATGAAAAGGTCTTCAAAATCATGAAGAGCCTGAAAAGGTGTGAAAAAATATGAAGAGCTTCAAAAGGTGCGAAAAATATGAGGAGCATGAAACGGTCTGAAAAATAGGAGGAGCATGAATCAGTGTTAAAAACATGAAGAGCCTGAAAAGGTGTGAAAAATATGAAGAGCTTCAAAAGGTTTCAAATATATGAGGAGAATGAAACGATCTGAAAAATAGGAGGAGAATGAAGCGGTGTTCAAAAACATGAAGAGCCTGAAAGGGTGTGAAAAAATGAAGAGCTTCAAATGGTGTCACAAATATGAGGAGCATGAAACGGTCTGAACAATAGGAGGAGCATGAAACGGTGTTGAAAAACATGAAGAGCCTGAAAAGATGTGAAAACTATGAAGAGATTCAAAAGGTGTCAAATATATGAGGAGCATGAAATGGTCTGCTAAATAGGAGCAGCATGAAGCTGTGTTCAAAAACATGAAGAGCCTGAAAAGGTGTGAAAAATATGAAGAGATTGAAAAGATGTCAAAAATATGAGGAGCATGAAACAGTCTGAAAAATATGAGGAGCATGAAGCAATGTTGAAAAACATGAAGAGCGTTAAAACGTGTGATAAATATGCAGAGCTTCAAAAGGTGTGAAATATAGGAGGAGCATGAAGCATTCTTCAAAAACATGAAGAGCCTGAAAATGTGTGAAAAATATGAAGAGCTTCAAAATGTGTCAAAAATATGAGGAGCATGAAACGGTCTCAAAAATAGGAGGAGCATGAAGCAGTGTTGAAAAACATGAAGAGCCTGAAAAGGTGTGAAAAATATGAAGAGCTTCAAAAGATGTCAAAAATATGAGGAGCATGAAACAGTCTGAAAAATACGAGGAGCATGAAGCGGTGTTCAAAAACATGAAGAGCCTGAAAAGTTGTGAAAAATATGAAGAGGTTCAAAAGGTGTGAAATACATAAGCAGCATGAAACGGTCTGAAAAATAGGAGGAGCATGATTTGGTGTTCAAAAACAGGAAGAGCCTGACATGGTGTGAAAAATATGAAGAGCTTCAAACGGTGTCAAAAATGAGAGGAGCATGAAATGGTGTGAAAAATAGGAGGAGCATGAAATGATGTTGAAAAACATGAAGAGCCTGAAAAGGTGTGAAAAATATGAAGAGATTCAAAAGTTGTGAAAAATATGAGGAGCATGAAACGGTCTGAAAATTAGGAGGAGCACGAAGCGGTGTTGAATATATGAAAAGCCTGAAAAGGTGTGAAGATTATGAAGATCTTCAAAAGATGTGACAAATATGAGAATCATGAAACGGTCCGAAAAATAGGAGGAGCATGAAGCGATGTTCAAAAATATGAAGAGCCTGAAAAGGTGTGAAAAACAGGAAGAGATTCAAAAGGTGTGAAATATATGAGGAGCATGAAACGGTCTGAAAAATAGGAGGAGCATAAAGCCGTTTTGAAAAACATGAAGAGCCTGAAAATGTGTGAAATATATGAAGAGATTCAAAACTTGTCAAATATGAGTAGCATGAAACGGTCTGAAAATTAGGAGGAGCATGAAGCGGTGTTGAAAAACATGAAGTGCCTGAAAAGGTGTGAAATATATGAAGAGCTTCAAAACGTGTCAAATATGAGGAGCATGAAACGGTCTGAAAAATAGGAGGAGCATGAAGCCGTGTTCAAAAACATGAAGAGCCTGAAAAGGTGTGAAAAATATGAAGAGCTTCAAAAGCTGTCAAAAATATGAGGAGAATGAAAGGGTCTGAAACCTAGGAGGAGCATGAAGCGGTGTTGAAAAACATGAAGATCCTGAAAACGTGTGAAAAATATGAAAAGCTACAAAAGGTGTCAAAAATATGAGGAGCAACAAACGGTCTAAAAAATAGGAGGAGCATGATGTGCTGTTGAAAAATATGAAGAGCCTGAAAAGGTGAGAAAACAATGAAGATATTCAAAAGGTGTCAAAAATATGAGGAGCATGAAACGGTCTGAAAAATAGGAGGAGCATGCAATGGTGTTCAAAAACATGAAGAGCCTGAAAAGGTGTGAAAAATATGAAGAGCTTCAAAAGGTGTCAAAAATATGAGGAGCATGAAACGGTCTGAAAAATAGGAGGAGCATGAGCCATGTTCAAAAACATGAAGAGCCTGAAAAGGTGTGAAAAATATGAAGAGCTTCAAAAGGTGTCAAAACTATGAGGAGCATGAAACGGTCTGAAAAATAGGAGGAGCATGATGTGCTGTTGAAAAACATGAAGAGCCTGAAAAGGTCTGAAAAATAGGAAGAGCTTCAAAAGCTGTGAAATATATGAGGAGCATGAAACGGTCTGAAAAATAGGAGAAGCATGAAGCTGTGTTCAAAAACATGAGAACCAGAAAAGGTGTGAAAAATATGAAGAGCTTCAAATGGTGTGAAATATATGCGGAGCATGAAACGGTCTGAAAAATAGGAGGATCATGAAGCGGTGTTCACAACATGAAGAGACTGAAAAGGTGTGAAAAATATGAAGAGCTTCAAAAGGTGTCAAAATTATGAGGAGCATTAAACGTTCTAAACATAGGAGGAGCATAAAGTGGTGTTGAAAAATATGAAGAGCCAGAAAAAGTGTGAAAAATATGAAGAGCTGCAAAAGGTGTCAAAATTATTAAGAGCATTAAACGTTCTAAACATAGGAGGAGCATTAAGTGGTGTTTAAAAATATGAAGAGCCAGAAAAGGTGTGAAAAATATGAAGAGCTGCAAAAGGTGTCAAAATATGAGGAGCATGAAACGGTCTGAAAAATATGAAGAGTTTCAATAGTTGTCAAAATATGAGGAGCATGAAATGGTATTCAAAAACATGAAGAGCCTGAAAAGGTGTTAAAAATATGAAGAGCTTAAAAAGGTGTCAAAAATATGAGGAGAATGAAACGGTCTGAAAAATAGGAGGAGCATGTAGTGGTGTTCAAAAACATGAAGAGCCTTAAAAGGTTTGAAAAATATGAAGAGCTTTAAAGTTGTGAAAATTATGAGGAGCATGAAACCGTCTGAAAAATAGCAGGAGTATGACACGGTGTTGAAAAATATGAAGAGCCTTAAAATGTGTGAAAAATATGAAGAGATTTAAAGGTGTGAAAAATATGAGGAGCATGAAACCGTCTGAAAAATAGGACGAGCATGACACGGTGTTGAAAAACATGAAGACCATGAAAAGATGTGAAAAATATGAAGAGATTCAAAAGCTGTCAAAAATATGAGGTGCCTGAAATGGTCTGAGAAATAGGAGGAGCATGAAGTTGTGTTCAAAAACATGAGAACCAGAAAAGGTGTGAAAAATATGAAGAGCTTCAAAAGGTGTGAAATATATGCGGAGCATGAAACGGTCTGAAAAATAGGAGGATCATGAAGCGGTGTTCAAAACATGAAGAGACTGAAAAGGTGTGAAAAATATGAAGAGCTTCAAAAGGTGTCAAGATTATGAGGAGTATTATACGTTCTAAACATAGGAGGAGCATGAAGTGGTGTTGAAAAATATGAAGAGCCAGAAAAAGTGTGAAAAATATGAAGAGGTTCAAAAGGAGTCAAAAATATGAGGAGCATGAAAAGGTCTAAAAAATGGGAGGAGCATGAAGCGGTGTTGAGAAACATGAAGAGCCTGAAAGGGTGTGAAAAATATGAAGAGCTTCAAAAGGTATCAAAAATATGAGGAACATGAAATGATCTGAAAAATAGGAGGAATATGAAAAGGTCTGAAAAATAGGAGGAGCATGAAGCGGTGTTCAAAAACTTGAAGAGTCTGAAAAGATGTGAAATATATGAAGAGCTTCAAAAGGTGTCAAAAATATGAGGAGCATGAAACGGTCTGAAATATAGGAGGAGCAACGAGCGGTGTTCAAAAACATGAAGAGCCTGAAAAGGTGTGAAATATGTGAAGAGCTTCAAATGGTGTCAAAATTATGAGGAGCTTGAAACGGTCTGAAAAATAGTAGGAGCATGAAACGTTGTTCAAAAACAGGAAGAGCCTGAAAAGGTGTGAAAAATATGAAGAGCTTCAAAAGGTGTGTAATATGAATGAGGAGCATGAAACGATCTAAAAAATAGGAGGAGGTGAAGCGGTGTTGAAAAACGTGAAGAGCCTGTAAAGGAATGAAATAAATGAAGAGCTTCAAAAGGTGTGAGAAATATGAAGAGCTTCAACAGGTGTCAAAAATGAGATGAGCATGAAATGGTCAGAAAAACAGGAGGAGCATGAAGTGGTGTTGATAAACATGAAGAGACTGAAAAGTTGTGAAATATATGAAGAGCTTCAAAAGGTGTCAAAAATATGAGTAGTATGAAATGGTCTGAAAAAGAAGAGGAGCATGAAGGGGCATTCAAAAACATGAAGAGCCTGAAAAGGTGTGAAAAATATGAAGAGATTCAAAAGGTGTCAAAAATATGAGAAGTATGTAACCTTCTGAAAAATAGGAGGACCATGAAGCGATTTTGAAAAACATGAAGAACCTGAAAACGTGTGAAAAATATGAAGAGCTACGAAAGGTGTCAAAAATATGAGGAGCATGAAACGGTCTGAAAAATAGGAGGAGCATGAAGTGGTGTTCAAAAACATGAAGAGACTGAAAAGGTGTGAAAAATTTGAAGAGCTTCAAAATGTGTGAAATACATGAGGAGCATGAAACGGTCTGAAAAATAAGAGGAGCATGAAGCTGTGCTGAAAAACATGAAGAGCCTAAAAGGTGTGAAAAATATGAAAAGTTTCAAAAGGTGTCAAAAATATGAGGAGTATGAAACGGTCTGAAAAATAGGAGCAGCATGAAACGCTGTTCAAAAACATGAAGAGCCTGAAAATGTGTGAAAAATATGAAGAGCTTCAACGGTGTGAAATACATGAGGAGCTTGAAACGGTCTGAAAATAGGAGGACCATGAAGCGTTGTTCAAAAACATGAAGAGCCTGAAAATTTGTGAAAAATATGAAGAGCTTCATAAGGTGTGAAAAAGAGGAGGAGCATGAAGCGGTGTTCAAATACATGAAGAGCCTGAAAGGGTGTGAAAAATATGAAGAGCTTCAAAAGGTGTCAAAAATATGAGAAGCATGAAACTGTCTGAAAAATATGAGGAGCATGAAACGGTTTTCAAAAACACCAAGAGCCTGAACAGTTGTGAAAAATATGAAGAGCTTCAAAACGTGTCAAAAATATGAGGAGCATGAAACGTTCTGAAAAACAGGAGGAGGATGAAGTGGTGTTGAAAAACATGAAGAACCTGAAAAGTTGTCAAAAATATGAAGAACTGCAAAAGGTGTCAAAAATATGAGGAGCATGAAACGGTCTGAAAAATAGTAGGAGCATGAAGCGGTGTTGAAAAACATGAAGAGCCTGAAAAGGTGTGAAAATATGAAGAGCTTCAAAACGTGTCAAAAATATGAGGAGCATGAATCGGTCTGAAAAATAGGAGGAGCATGAAACGGTGTTCAAAAAGATGAAGAGCCTGAAAAGCTGTGAAAAATATGAAGAGCTTCATGGTTTGAAATACATGAGGGGCATGAATCGGACTGAAAAATAGGAGGAGCATGAAGCGGTGTTGAAAAACATGAAGAGCCTCAAAAGGTGTGAAAAATATGAAGAGCTTCAAAAGGTGTTAAAAATATGAAGAGCTTCAAAAAGTGCCAAAAATGAGATGAGCATGAAATGGTCTGAAAAGAAGGAGGAGCATGAAGTGGTGTTGAAAAACATGTAGAGCCTGAAAAGGTGTAAAATATATGAAGAGATTCAAAAGGTGTCAAAAATATGAGGAGCATAAAACGGTTTGGAAAATAGGACGAGCATGAAGTGATGTTGAAAAACATGAAGAGCCTGAAAAGATGTGAAAAATATGAAGAGCTTCTAAAGGTGTCAACAATATGAGGAGCATGAACCGGTCTGAGAAATAGGAGGAGCATGAAGTGGTGCTCAAAAACATGAAGAGCCTAAAAGTTGTGAAAAATATGAAAAGCTTCAAAAGATGTCACAAATATGAGGAGCATGAAACGGTGTGAAAGATTGGAGGATCATGAAGCGGTGTTGAAAAACATGAAGAGCCTGAAAAGTTGTGAAAATATGAAGAGCTTCAAAAGGTGTCAAATATATAAGGAGCATGAAACGGTCTGAAAAATCGGAGGAGTATGAAGTGGTGTTGAAAAACATGAAGAGCCTGAAAAGGTGTGAAAAATATGAAGAGCTTCAAAAGGTGTCAAAATATGAGGAGCATGAAACGGTCTGAAAAATACGAGGAGCATGAAGCGGTGTTGAAAAACATGAAGGGCCTGAAAAGGTGTGAAAAATATGAAGAGCTTCAAAAGGTTTCAAAAATATGAGGAGCATAAAACGGTCTGAAAAATAGTAGGAGCATGAAACGGTGTTCAAAAACATGAGGAGCCTGAAAAGGTGTGAACAATATGAAGAGCTTCAAAAGGTGTGAAACACATGAAGAGCATGGAACGGTCTGAAACATAGGAGGAGCATGAAGCGTTGTTTAAAAACATGAAGAGCCTGAAAAGGTGTGAAAATTATGAAGAGCTTCAGAAGGTGTCAAAAATATGAGTAGCATGAAACGGTCTGAAAAATAAGAGGAGCATGAAGCCCTGTTGAAAAACATGAAGAGCCTGAAAAGGTGTAAAAAACATGAAGAGCTTCAAAAGTTGTCAAAAATATGAGGAACATGAAACGGTCGGAAAATAGGAGGAGCATGAAGTGGGGTTGAAAATCATGAAGAGCTGAAGAGGTGTGTAAAATATGAAGACCTTCAAAAGGAGAGAAAAATATGAAGAGCTTCAAAATCTGTCAAAAATGAGATGAGCATGAAACGGTCTGAAAAATAGGAGCAGCATGAAGTGGTGTTGAAAAACATGAAGAGACTAAAAAAGGGTGAAATATATGAAGAGCTTCAAAAGGTGTGAAAAATATTAGGAGCTTCAAAAGCTGTCAAAAATGAGATGAGCATGAAGCGATTTGAAAAATAGGAGGAGCATGAGGTACTGTTGAAAAACATGAAGAGCCTGAAAAACTGTGAATATATGAAGAGCCTGAAAAGGTGTGAAAAATATGAAGAGCTTCAAAATGTGTGAAATACATTAGTAGCATGAAACGGTCTGAAAAATAGGAGAATCATGAAACGGTGTTGAAATACATGAAGAGCCTGAAAAGGTGTGAAATATATGAAGAGCTTCAAAAGGTGTGAAAAATATGAGGAGCATGAAACGGTCTGAAAAATAGGAGAGGCTGAAACGTTGTGGAAATACATGAAGAGCCTAAAAATATGTGAAAAATATGAAGAGCTTCAAAAGGAGTGAAATACATGAGGAGCATGAAACGGTCTGAAAAATAGGAGGAGCATGAAGCGGTGTTGAAAAACATGAAGAGCCTTAAAAGGTGTGAAAAATATGAAGAGCTTCAAAAGGTGTGAAAAATATGAGGAGCATGAAACGGTCTGAAAAATAAGAGGAGCATTAAGCCTAGTTGAAAAACATGTAGAGCCTGAAAAGGTGTAAAAAATATGAAGAGCTTCAAAAGGTGTCAAAAATAAGAGGAGCATGAAACGGTCTGAAAAAGAGGAGGAGCAAGAAGTGGTGCTGAAAAACATGAAGAGCCGAAAAGGTGTGAAAAATATGAAAAGCTTCAAAAGATGTCACAAATATGAGGAGAATGAAACGGTCTGAAAAATAGGTGGAGCATGAAACAGTGTTCAAAAACATGAAGAGCCTGAAAAGTTGTGAAAAATATGAAGAGCTTCAAAAGGAGTGAAATACATGAGGAGCATGAAACGGCCTGAAAAAAAGGAGGAGCATGAAGCGGTGTTCAAAAATATGAAGAGACTGAAAAGGTGTGAAAAATTTGAAGAGCTTCAAAATGTGTGAAATACATGAGGAGCATGAAACGGTCTGAAAAATAAGAGGAGCATGAAGCTGTGCTGAAAAACATGAAGGGCCTAAAAGGTGTGAAAAATATGAAAAGTTTCAAAAGGTGTCAAAAATATGAGGAGTATGAAACGGTCTGAAAAATAGGAGCAGGATGAAACGCTGTTCAAAAACATGAAGAGCCTGAAAATGTGTGAAAAATATGAAGAGCTTCAAACGGTGTGAAATACATGAGGAGCTTGAAACGGTCTGAAAATAGGAGGACCATGAAGCGTTGTTCAAAAACATGAAGAGCCTGAAAAGTTGTGAAAAATATGAAGAGCTTCAAAAGGTGTGAAAAAGAGGAGGAGCATGAAGCAGTATTCAAAAACATGAAGAGCCTGAAAGGGTGTGAAAAATATGAAGAGCTTCAAAAGGTGTCAAAAATATGAGAAGCATGAAACTGTCTGAAAAATATGAGGAGCATGAAACGGTTTTCAAAAACACCAAGAGCCTGAACAGTTGTGAAAAATATGAAGAGCTTCAAAACGTGTCAAAAATATGAGGAGCATGAAACGGTCTGCAAAACAGGAGGAGGATGAAGTGGTGTTGAAAAACATGAAGAACCTGAAAAGTTGTCAAAAATATGAAGAACTTCAAAAGGTGTCAAAAATATGAGGAGCATGAAACGGTCTGAACCAAAGGAGGAGCATGAAGCGGTGTTGAAGAATATGAAGAGCCTGCAAAGGTGTGAAAAATATGAAGAGCTTCAAAAGGTGTCAAAAATATGAGGAGCATGAAATGGTCTGAAATATAGGAGGAGCATGAAACGGTGTTCAAAAATATGAAGAGCCTGAAAAGGTGTGAAAAATATGAAGAGCTTCAAAATGTGTGAAATACATTAGTAGCATGAAACGGTCTGAAAAATAGGAGAATCATGAAACGGTGTTGAAATACATGAAGAGCCTGAAAAGGTGTGAAATATATGAAGAGCTTCAAAAGGTGTGAAAAATATGAGGAGCATGAAACGGTCTGAAAAATAGGAGAGGCTGAAACGTTGTGGAAATACATGAAGAGCCTAAAAATATGTGAAAAATATGAAGAGCTTCAAAAGGAGTGAAATACATGAGGAGCATGAAACGGTCTGAAAAATAGGAGGAGCATGAAGCGGTGTTTAAAAACATGAAGAGCCTTAAAAGGTGTGAAAAATATGAAGAGCTTCAAAAGGTGTGAAAAATATGAGGAGCATGAAACGGTCTGAAAAATAAGAGGAGCATGAAGCCTAGTTGAAAAACATGTAGAGCCTGAAAAGGTGTAAAAAATATGAAGAGCTTCAAAAGGTGTCAAAAATAAGAGGAGCATGAAACGGTCTGAAAATGAGGAGGAGCAAGAAGTGGTGTTGAAAAACATGAAGAGCCTAAAAGGTGTGAAAAATATGAAAAGTTTCAAAAGGTGTCAAAAATATGAGGAGTATGAAACGGTCTGAAAAATAGGAGCAGGATGAAACGCTGTTCAAAAACATGAAGAGGCTGAAAATGTGTGAAAAATATGAAGAGCTTCAAACGGTGTGAAATACATGAGGAGCTTGAAATGGTCTGAAAATAGGAGGACCATGAAGCGTTGTTCAAAAACATGAAGAGCCTGAAAAGTTGTGAAAAATATGAGGAGCTTCAAAAGGTGTGAAAAAGAGGAGGAGCATGTAGCGGTGTTCAAAAACATGAAGAGCCTGAAAGGGTGTGAAAAATATGAAGAGCTTCAAACGGTGTCAAAAATATGAGAAGCATGAAACTGTCTGAAAAATATGAGGAGCATGAAAGGGTTTTCAAAAACACCAAGAGCCTGAACAGTTGTGAAAAATATGAAGAGCTTCAAAACGTGTCAAAAATATGAGGAGCATGAAACGGTCTGAAAAACAGGAGGAGGATGAAGTGGTGTTCAAAAACATGAAGAGCCTGAAAACGTGTGAAAAATTTGAAGAGCCTCAAAAGGTGTGAAAAATATGAAGAGCTTCAAAAGCGGTCAAAAATGAGATGAGCATGAAGCGGTCTGAAAAATAGGAGGAGCATGAAGTCGTGTTGAAAAACATGAAGAGCCTGAAAAGGTGTGAAAAATATGAAGAGCTCCAAAAGGTTTCAAAAATATGAGGAGCATGAAAAGGTCTGAACAAAAGGAGGAGCATGAAGCGGTGTTGAAGAATATGAAGAGCCTGCAAAGGTGTGAAAAATATGAAGAGCTTCAAAAGGTGTCAAAAATATGAGGGGCATGAAACGGTCTGCAAAACAGGAGGAGGATGAAGTGGTGTTGAAAAACATGAAGAACCTGAAAAGTTGTCAATAATATGAAGAACTTCAAAAGGTGTCAAATATATGAGGAGCATGAAACGGTCTGAAAAATAGTAGGAGCATGAAACGGTGTTGAAAAACATGAAGAGCCTGAAAGGGTGTGAAAATATGAAGAGCTTCAAAACGTGTCAAAAATAGGAGGAGCATGAATCGGTCTGAAAAATAGGAGGAGCATGAAACGGTGTTCAAAAACATGAAGAGCCTGAAAAGGTGTGAAAAATATGAAGAGCTTCAAAAGGTGTGAAATACAATAGGAGCATGAAACGGTCTGAAAAGTAGGAGGAGCATGAAGCAGTGTTGAGAAACATGAAGAGCCTGAAATGGTGTTAAAAATATGAAGAGCTTCAAAAGGTTTGAAAAATATGAGGAGCATGAAACGGTCTGCAGAATATTAGGAGGATTGTAGCGGTGTTCAAAAACATTAAGAGCATGAAAAGGTGTGAAAAATATGAAGAGCTTCAAAAGGTGTGAAAAACATGAGGAGCATGAAACTGTCTGAAAAATAGGAGGAGCATGAAGCAGTGTTGAAGAACATGAAAAGCATGAAAAGCTGTGAAAAATATGAAGAGCTTCAAAAAGTGTCAAATATATGGGAGCATGAAACGGTCTGAAAAATAGGAGGACCATGAAGCGGTGTTGAAAAACATGAAGAGCCTGAAAAGATGTGAAAAATATGAAGAGCTTCAATAGGTGTCAAAAATATGAGTAGCATGAAACGGTCTGAAAAATAGGAGCAGCATGAAACGGTGTTCAAAAACATGAAGAGCCTGAAAACGTGTGAAAAATTTGAAGAGCCTCAAAAGGTGTGAAAAATATGAAGAGCTTCAAAAGCGGTCAAATATGAGATGAGCATGAAGCGGTCTGAAAAATAGGAGGAGCATGAAGTCGTGTTGAAAAACAAGAAGAGCCTGAAAAGGTGTGAAAAATATGAAGAGCTCCAAAAGGTTTCAAAAATATGAGGAGCATGAAACGGTCTCAACAAAAGGAGGAGCATGAAGCGGTGTTGAAGAATATGAAGAGCCTGCAAAGGTGTGAAAAATATGAAGAGCTTCAAAAGGTGTCAAAAGTATGAGGAGCATGAAACGGTCTGAAATATAGGAGGAGCATGAAACGGTGTTCAAAAATATGAAGAGCCTGAAAAGGTGTGAAAAATATGAAGAGCTTCAAAATGTGTGAAATACATTAGTAGCATGAAACGGTCTGAAAAATAGGAGAATCATGAAACGGTGTTGAAATACATGAAGAGCCTGAAAAGGTGTGAAATATATGAAGAGCTTCAAAAGGTGTGAAAAATATGAGGAGCATGAAACGGTCTGAAAAATAGGAGAGGCTGAAACGTTGTGGAAATACATGAAGAGCCTAAAAATATGTGAAAAATATGAAGAGCTTCAAAAGGAGTGAAATACATGAGGAGCATGAAACGGTCTGAAAAATAGGAGGAGCATGAAGCGGTGTTGAAAAACATGAAGAGCCTTAAAAGGTGTGAAAAATATGAAGAGCTTCAAAAGGTGTGAAAAATATGAGGAGCTTGAAACGGTCTGAAAAATAAGAGGAGCATGAAGCCTAGTTGAAAAACATGTAGAGACTGAAAAGGCGTAAAAAATATGAAGAGCTTCAAAAGGTGTCAAAAATAAGAGGAGCATGAAATGGTCTGAAAAAGAGGAGGAGGAAGAAGTGGTGCTGAAAAACATGAAGAGCCTAAAAGGTGTGAAAAATATGAAAAGCTTCAAAAGATGTCACAAATATGAGGAGAATGAAACGGTCTGAAAAATAGGTGGAGCATGAAACAGTGTTCAAAAACATGAAGAGCCTGAAAAGTTGTGAAAAATATGAAGAGCTTCAAAAGGAGTGAAATACATGAGGAGCATGAAACGGTCTGAAAAACAGGAGGAGGATGAAGTGGTGTTGAAAAACATGAAGAACCTGAAAAGTTGTCAAAAATATGAAGAACTTCAAAAGGTGTCAAAAATATGAGGAGCATGAAACGGTCTGAAAAGTAGTAGGAGCATGAAGCGGTGTTGAAAAACATGAAGAGCCTGAAAGGGTGTGAAAATATGAAGAGCTTCAAAACGTGTCAAAAATATGAGGAGCATGAATCGGTCTGAAAAATAGGAGGAGCATGAAACGGTGTTCAAAAACATGAAGAGCCTGAAAAGGTGTGAAAAATATGAAGAGCTTCAAAAGGTGTGAAATACAATAGGAGCATGAAACGGTCGAAAAGTAGGAGGAGCACGAAGCAGTGTTGAGAAACATGAAGAGCCTGAAAAGGTGTTAAAAATATGAAGAGCTTCAAAAGGTGTGAAAAATATGAGGAGCATGAAACGGTCTGAAGAATAGGAGGAGGATTGTAGCGGTGTTCAAAAACATTAAGAGCATGAAAAGGTGTGAAAAATATGAAGAGCTTCAAAAGGTGTGAAAAACATGAGGAGCATGAAACTGTCTGAAAAATAGGAGGAGCATGAAGCAGTGTTGAAGAACATGAGGAGCATGAAAAGCTGTGAAAAATGTGAAGAGCTTCAAAAGGTGTCAAATATATGGGAGCATGAAACGGTCTGAAAAATAGGAGGACCATGAAGCGGTGTTGAAAAACATGAAGAGCCTGAAAATGTGTGAAAAATATGAAGAGCTTCAATAGGTGTCAAAAATATGAGTAGCATGAAACGGTCTGAAAAATAGGAGCAGCATGAAACGGTGTTCAAAAACATGAGGAGCCTGAAAACGTGTGAAAAATTTGAAGAGCCTCAAAAGGTGTGAAAAATATGAAGAGCTTCAAAAGCGGTCAAAAATGAGATGAGCATGAAGCGGTCTGAAAAATAGGAGGAGGATGAAGTCGTGTTGAAAAACATGAAGAGCCTGAAAAGGTGTGAAAAATATGAAGAGCTCCAAAAGGTGTCAAAAATATGAGGAGCATGAAACGGTCTGAACAAAAGGAGGAGCATGAAGCGGTGTTGAAGAATATGAAGAGCCTGCAAAGGTGTGAAAAATATGAAGAGTTTCAAAAGGTGTCAAAAATATGAGGAGCATGAAACGGTCTGAAATATAGGAGAAGCATGAAACGGTGTTCAAAAATATGAAGAGCCTGAAAAGGTGTGAAAAATATGAAGAGCTTCAAAATGTGTGAAATACATTAGTAGCATGAAACGGTCTGAAAAATAGGAGAATCATGACACGGTCTGAAAATTAGGAGAATCATGAAACGGTGTTGAAATACATGAAGAGCCTGAAAAGGTGTGAAATATATGAAGAGCTTCAAAAGGTGTGAAAAATATGAGGAGCATGAAACGGTCTGAAAAATAGGAGAGGCTGAAACGTTGTGGAAATACATGAAGAGCCTAAAAATATGTGAAAAATATGAAGAGCTTCAAAAGGAGTGAAATACATGAGGAGCATGAAACGGTCTGAAAAATAGGAGGAGCATGAAGCGGTGTTGAAAAACATGAAGAGCCTTAAAAGGTGTGAAAAATATGAAGAGCTTCAAAAGGTGTGAAAAATATGAGGAGCATGAAACGGTCTGAAAAATAAGAGGAGCATGAAGCCTAGTTGAAAAACATGTAGAGCCTGAAAAGGTGTAAAAAATATGAAGAGCTTCAAAAGGTGTCAAAAATGAGATGAGCATGAAACGGTCTGAAAAATAGGAGGAGCAAGAAGTGGTGTTGAAAAACATGAAGAGCCTAAAAGGTGTGAAAAATATGAAGAGCTTCAAAAGGGTTCAAAAATATGAGGAGCATGAAACGGTCTGAAAAATACGAGGAGCATGAAATCCTGTTCAAATACATGAAGAGACTGAAAAGGTGTGAAAAATATGAAGAGCTTCACAAGGTGTGAAATACATGAGGAACATGAAACGGTCTGAAAAATAGGAGGAGCATGAAAGTGTGTTCAAAAATATGAAGAGCCTGAAAAGGTGTGAAAAATATGAAGAGCTTCAAAAGGTGTCAAAAATATGAGGAACATGAAAAGGCCTGAAAATAAGGAGAAGCATGAAGCGGTGTTCAAAATCATGAAGAGCCTTAAAAGGTGTGAAAAATATTAAAAGCTTCAAAAGCTGTCAAAAACATGAGGAGCATGAAACAGTCTGAAAATTAGGAGGGACATGAAACGGTGTTCAAAAACATGAAGAGCATGAAAAGGTGTGAAAAATATGAAGAGCTTCCAAAATTGTCAAAAATATGAGGAGCATGAAACGGTCTGAAAAATAGAAGGAGCATGAAGCGGTCGGAAAAATAGGAGGAGCATGAAGCAGTGTTCAAAAACATGAAGACGCTGAAAAGCTGTGAAAAATGTGAAGAGTTTAAAAGGTGTCAAAATATGAGGAGCATGAAAAGTTCTGAAAAATAGGAGGAGCATGAAGCTGTGCTCAAAAACATGAATAGCCTGAAAAGGTGTGAAAAGTATGAAGAGCTTAAAAAGGCGTGAAAAAAGTGAGGAGCATGAAATGGTCTGAAAAATAGGAGGAGCATGAAGCGGTGTTCAAAAACTTGAAGAGCCTGAAAAGGTGTGAAAAATATGAAGAGCTTCAAAAATATGAGGAGCATGATACGGACTAAAAAATAGGAGGAGCTTGAAACGGTGTTCAAAATCATGAAGAGCCTGGAAAGGTGTGAAAAATATGAAGAGCCTCAAAACGTGTCAAATATATGAGGAGCATGAAACGGTCTGAAAAATAGGAGAAACATGAAGCGGTGTTGAAAAACATGAAGAGCCTGAAAACGTGTGAAAAATATGAAGAGCTTCAAAAGGTGTGAAAAATATGAAGAGCTTCAAAAGGTGTAAAAAATGAAATGAGCATGAAACGGTCTGAAAAATAGGAGGAGCAAGAAGTTGTGTTGAAAAATATGAAGAGCCTGAATGGGTGTGAAAAATAGGAGGAGCTTCAAAACCTGTCAAAGTATGAGGAGCCTGAAACGGTCTGAAAAATTGGAGGAGCATGAAGTGGTGTTGAAAAACATGAAGAGCCTAAAAACGTGTGAAAAATATGAAGAGCTTCAAAAGGTGTGAAAAATATGAGGAAAATGAAACGGTCTGAAAAATAGGAGGAGCATGAAACTGTGTGAAAAATAGGAGGAGCATGAAATGGTGTCCAAAAACATGAAGAGCCTGAAAGGTTTGAAAAATATGAAGTTCTTCAAAGGCTGTCAAGTATATGAGGAGCATGAAACGGTCTGAAAAATAGGAAGAGCATGAAGCGGTGTTGAAAAACATGAAGAGCCTGAAAAGGTGTGAATAATATGAAGAGATTCAAAAGATGTCAAAAATATGAGGAGCAGGAAACGGTCTGAAAAATAGGAGGAGCATGAAGCGCTGTTCAAAAACACGTAGAGCCTGTAAAGGTGTGAAAAATATGAAGAGCTTCAAAAGGTGTCAAAAATAGGAGGAGCATGAAACGGTCTCAAAAATAGGAGGAACATGAAGCGGTGTTGAAATACATGAAGAGCCTTAAAAGTTGTGAAAAATATGAAGAGCTTCAAAACGTGTCAAAAATATGAGGAGCATGAAACGGTCTAAACAATAGGAGGAGCATGAAGCGGTGTTGAAAAACATGAAGAGCATGAAAAGGTGTGAAAAATATGAAGTGCTTCAAAAGGTGTGAAAAATAGGAGGGTCATGAAGTGGAGTTGAATAACATGAACAGCCTGAAAAGATGTGAAAAATATGAAGTGCTTCAAATGTATCAAAAATATGAGGAGCATGAAACGGTCTGAAAATAGTAGGAGCATGAAGCGATGTTCAAAATCATGAAGAGCCTGAAAAGGTGTGAAAAATATGAAGAATTTCAAAAGGTGTCAAAAATATGAGGAGCATGGAACGGTCTGAAAAGTTGGAGGAGCATGAAGTCGTTGTGAAAAACATGAAGAGCCTGAAAAGGTGTGCAAAATATGAAGAGCTTCAAAAGGTGTGAAATTCATGAGGAGATGAAACGGTCTGAAAAATAGGAGGGGCATGAAGCGGTGTTGAAACACATGCAGAGACTGAAAAGGTGCCAAAAATATGAAGAGCTTCAAAAGGTGTCAAAAATATGAAGAGCTTCAAAAGGTGTCAAAAATGAGATGAGAATGAAACGGTCTGAAAAATAGGAGGATCATGAAGTGGTGTTGAAAAAAATGAAGATCCTGAGAAGTTGTGAAAAATATGAAGAGTTTCAAAAGACGTGAAAAATATGAAGAGCTTCAAAAGATATAAAAAATGAGATGAGCATGAAACGGTCTGAAAAATAAGAGGAGCATGAAGCGGTGTTGAAAAACATGAAGAGTCTGAAAAGGTGTGAGAAATATGAAGAGCTTCAAAAGGTGTCAAAATTATTAGGAGCATGAAAGGGTCTGCAAAAAAGGAGAAGCATGAAGTGGTGTTGAAAAACATGAAGAGCCTGAAAAGGTGTGAAAAATATGAAGAGCTTTAAAAGGTGTCAAAATATGAGGAGCATGAAACGTTCTGAAAAATAGGAGGATCAAGAAACGGTGTTCAAGAATATGAAGAGGCTGAAATGGTGTGAAAAATATGAAGAGCCTCAAAAAATGTCAAACATATAAGGAGTATGAAATGGTCTCAAAAATAGGAGGAGCATGAAACGGTCTTGAAAACCGTGAAGAGCCTGAAACCGTGAGAAAAATAAGAAGAGCTTCAAAAATGTGAAAAATATGAAGAGCTTCAAAAGGTATGAAAAATATGAAGAGCTTCAAAAGTTGTCAAAAATTAGATGAGCATGAAACAGTCTGAAAAATAGGAGGTGCATGAAGCGGTGTTGAAAATCATGAAGAGCCTGAAAAGGTGTGAAAAATATGAAGAGCTTCAAAAGCTGTGAAAAATATGAAGAGCTTCAAAAGGTGTCAAAAATATGAGGAGCATGTAATAGACGGAAAAATAGAAGGAGCATGAAACGGTGTTCAAAAACATGAAGAGCCTGAAAAGGTGTGAAAAATATGAAGAGCTTCAAAAGGTTTGAAAAATAGGAGGAGCATGAAGCGTTGTTGAGAAACATGAAGAGATTGAAAATATGTGAAAAATATGAAGAGCTTCAAAAAGTTTCAAAAATATGAGGAGCATGAATCGGTCTGAAAAATTGGAGGAGCAAGAAGTGGAGTTGAAAAACATGAAGAGCCTGAAAACATGTGAAAAATATGAAGAGCTTCAAAAGGTGTGAAAAATATGAACAGCTTCAATAGGTGTAAAAAATGAGATGAGCATGAAGCGGTCTGAAAAATAGGAGGAGCATGAAGTCGAGTTGAAGAACATGACGTGCCTGAAAATGTGTGAAATATATAATGAGCTTCAAAAGGTGTGAAATATATGAGGAGCTTCATACGGTCTGAAAGATAGGAGGAGCATGAAGCGGTGTTCAAAAACATGAAGAGCCTGAAAAGGTGTGAAAGATATGAAGAGCTTCAAAAGGTGTGAAAAATAGGAGGAGCTTGAAACGATATGAAATATAAGAGGAGCAGGAAACGGTTTTCAAAATCACGAAGAGCCTTAAAAGGTGTTAAAAATATGAAGAGCTTCAAAACGTGTCAAAAATATGTGGAGCATGAAACGGTCTGAAAAATAGGAGGAGCATGAAGTGGTGTTGAAAAACGTGAAGAGCCTGAAAACGTGTGAAAAATATGAAGAGCTTCAAAAGGTGTGAAAAATATGAAGAGCTTCAAAAGGTGTCAAAAATCGATGAGCAGAAAATGGTCTGAAAAATAGGAGGAGCATGAAGTGGTATTAAAAATATGAAGAGCCTGAAATGGTGTGAAAAATATGAAGAGCGTCAAAGGTGTCAAAAATATGAGGAGAATGAAACTTTCTGAAAAAGAGGAGGAGCATGAAGCGGTGTTGAAAAACATGAAGAGCCTGAAAAGGTGTGAAAAATATGAAGAGCTTCAAAAGGTGTCAAAAATATGAGGATCATGAAACGGTCTGAAAAATAGGAGGATCATGAAGCGGTGTTCAAAAACATGAAGCCTGAAAAGGCGTGAAAAATATGAAGAGCTTCAAAAGGGGTCAAAAATATGAGGAGCATGAAACGGTCTGAAAAATAGGAGTAGCATGAAACAGTGATCAAAAACATGAAGAGCCTGAAAAGGTGTGAAAAATATGAACAGCTTGAAAAGGTGTGAAATACATGAGGAGCATGAAACGGGCTGAAAAATAGGAGAAGCTTGATGTGGTGTGGAGAACATGAAGAGCCTGAAAAGGTGTGAAAAATATGAAGAGCTTCAAAAGGTGTGAAATACATGAGGAGCATGAAACCGGCTGAAAAATAGGAGAAGCATGAAGTGGTGTGGAGAACATGAAGAGCCAGAAAAGGTGTGAAAAATATGAAGACCTTCAAAAAGTGTGAAAAATATGAGGAGCATGAAACGGTCTGAAAAATAGGAGGAGCATTATGCGGTGTTCAAAAACATGACGAGCCTGAAAATGTGTGAAAAATATGAAGAGCTTCAAAAGTTGTGAAAAATGTGAGGAGCATGAAACGGTCTGAAAAATAGGAGGAGCATGAAGCAGTGTTGAAAAACATGAAGAGACTGAAAAGGGTTGAAAAATATGAAGAGGTTCAAAAGATGTGAAAAATATGAAGAGCTTCAAAAGGTGTAAAAATATTAAGAGATTCAGAGGTGTCAAAAATATGAGGAGCATGAAACGTTCTGAAAAATATAAGGATCATGAAGCGGTGTTCAAAAACATGAAGAGCCTGAAAAGGTGTGAAAGATATGAACAGCATCAAAATGTGTGAAAAATAGAAGCAGCATGAAACGGTGTTCAAAAACGTGAAGAGCCTAAAAATGTGTGAAAAATAAGAAGAGCTTCAAAAGGTGTGAAATACATGAGGAGCATGAAACAGTCTGAAAAATAGGAGGAGCATGAAACGGTGATCAAAAACATGAAGAGCCTGAAAAAGTGTGAAAAATATGAAGAGCTTCAAAAGGTGTGAAATACATGAGGAGCATGAAACAGTCTGAAAAATAGGAGGAGCATGAAACGTTTTGAAAAATACGAGGAGCATGAAACTATGTTCATAAACATGAAGAGCCTGAAAAGGTGTGAAAAAAATGAATAGCTTCAAAAGGTGTGAAATACATGAGGAGCATGAAACAGTCTGAAAAATATGAGGACCCTAAAACGGTCTGAAAAATAGGAGGATCATGAAGCCGTGTTGAAAAACATGAAGAGCCTGAAAAGGTGTGAAAAATATGCAGAGCTTCAAAAGGTGTGAAATACATGAGGAGCATGAAACGGTCTGAAAAATAGGAGGAGCCTGAAGCGGTGTTGAAAAACATGAAGAGAATGAAAAGGTGTGAAAAATATGAAGAGCTTCAAAAGGTGTCAAAAACATGAGGAGCATGAAACGGTCTGAAAAATAGAAGGAGCATGAAGCGGTGTTTAAAGACATGAAGAGCCTGAAAAGTTGTGAAAAATATGAAGAGCTTCAAAAGGTGTGAAATACATGAGGAGTATGAAACATTCTGAAATATAGGAGGAGCATGAAAAGGTGTTGAAAAACATGAAGAGCTTCAAAAGGTGTCAAAAGTATGACGAGCATGAAACGGTCTGAAAAATAGGAGGATCATGAAGCGGTGAAGAAAACCATGAACAGCCTGAAAAGGTGTGAAAAATATGAAGAGCTACAAAAAGTGTCAAACATTTGAGGACCATGAAGCGGTCTGAAAAAAAGGAGGATCAACAAGCGGTGTTCAAAAACATGAAGCGCCTGAAAAGGTGTGAAAAATATGCAGAGCGTCAAGAGGTGTGAAATGCATGAGCAGCATGAAAAGGTCTGAAAAATAGGAGGAGCATGAATCGGTGTTGAAAAACATGAAGAGCCTGAAAAGGTGTGAAAATTATGAAGAGCTTCAAAAGGTGTCAAAATTATGAGAGCATGAAACGGTCTAAATAATAGGAGGAGCATGAAGTGGAGTTGAAAAACGTGAAGAGCCTAAAAAAGTGTTAAATATATGAAGAGCTTCAAAAGGTGTGAAATATATGAGGAGCTTCAAAAGGTGTCAAAAATAAGAGGAGCATGAAACGGTCTGAAAAATAGCAGGAGCATGAAGCGGTGTTTAAAAACATGAAGAGCCTGAAAAGGTGTGAAGTATATGAAGAGCTTCAAAATGTGTCAAAATTATGAGAAGCATACAACAGTCTAGAAAATGGGACGAGCTTAAAACGGTGTTGAAAAATATGAAGAGCCTGAAAAGGTGTGATATATATGAAGAGCTTCAAAAGGTGTCAAAAATATGAGGAGCATGAAACGGTCTGAAAAATAGGAGGAGCATGAAGCGGTGTTGAAAAACATGAAGAGCCTGAAAAGGTGTGAAAGATATGAACAGCATCAAAAGGTGTGAAAAATAGAAGCAGCATGAAACGGTGTTCAAAAACGTGAAGAGCCTAAAAATGTGTGAAAAATAAGAAGAGCTTCAAAAGGTGTGAAATACATGAGGAGCATGAAACAGTCTGAAAAATAGGAGGAGCATGAAACGGTGATCAAAAACATGAAGAGCCTGAAAAAGTGTGAAAAATATGAAGAGCTTCAAAAGGTGTGAAATACATGAGGAGCATGAAACAGTCTGAAAAATAGGAGGAGCATGAAACGTTTTGAAAAATACGAGGAGCATGAAACTATGTTCATAAACATGAAGAGCCTGAAAAGGTGTGAAAAAAATGAATAGCTTCAAAAGGTGTGAAATACATGAGGAGCATGAAACAGTCTGAAAAATATGAGGACCCTAAAACGGTCTGAAAAATAGGAGGATCATGAAGCCGTGTTGAAAAACATGAAGAGCCTGAAAAGGTGTGAAAAATATGCAGAGCTTCAAAAGGTGTGAAATACATGAGGAGCATGAAACGGTCTGAAAAATAGGAGGAGCCTGAAGCGGTGTTGAAAAACATGAAGAGAATGAAAAGGTGTGAAAAATATGAAGAGCTTCAAAAGGTGTCAAAAACATGAGGAGCATGAAACGGTCTGAAAAATAGAAGGAGCATGAAGCGGTGTTCAAAGACATGAAGAGCCTGAAAAGTTGTGAAAAATATGAAGAGCTTCAAAAGGTGTGAAATACATGAGGAGCATGAAACATTCTGAAATATAGGAGGAGCATGAAAAGGTGTTGAAAAACATGAAGAGCTTCAAAAGGTGTCAAAAGTATGACGAGCATGAAACGGTCTGAAAAATAGGAGGATCATGAAGCGGTGAAGAAAACCATGAACAGCCTGAAAAGGTGTGAAAAATATGAAGAGCTACAAAAAGTGTCAAACATTTGAGGACCATGAAGCGGTCTGAAAAAAAGGAGGATCAACAAGCGGTGTTCAAAAACATGAAGCGCCTGAAAAGGTGTGAAAAATATGCAGAGCGTCAAGAGGTGTGAAATGCATGAGCAGCATGAAAAGGTCTGAAAAATAGGAGGAGCATGAATCGGTGTTGAAAAACATGAAGAGCCTGAAAAGGTGTGAAAATTATGAAGAGCTTCAAAAGGTGTCAAAATTATGAGAGCATGAAACGGTCTAAATAATAGGAGGAGCATGAAGTGGAGTTGAAAAACGTGAAGAGCCTAAAAAAGTGTTAAATATATGAAGAGCTTCAAAAGGTGTGAAATATATGAGGAGCTTCAAAAGGTGTCAAAAATAAGAGGAGCATGAAACGGTCTGAAAAATAGCAGGAGCATGAAGCGGTGTTTAAAAACATGAAGAGCCTGAAAAGGTGTGAAGTATATGAAGAGCTTCAAAATGTGTCAAAATTATGAGAAGCATACAACAGTCTAGAAAATGGGACGAGCTTAAAACGGTGTTGAAAAATATGAAGAGCCTGAAAAGGTGTGATATATATGAAGAGCTTCAAAAGGTGTCAAAAATATGAGGAGCATGAAACGGTCTGAAAAATAGGAGGAGCATGAAGCGGTGTTGAAAAACATGAAGAGCCTGAAAAGGGGTGAAAAATATGAAGAGCTTCAAAAGGTGTAAAAAATATGAGGAGTATGAAACGGTCTGAAAAATAAGAGGAGCAAGAAGCGGTTCAAAAACATGAAGAGCCTGAAAATGTTTGAAAAATATGAAGAGCTTGAATTGTTGTGAAAAATATGAAGAGCTTCAAAAGGTGTCAGAAATGAGAGAGCATGAAACGGTCTGAAAAATAGGAGGAGCTTCAAAAGGTGTAAAAAATATGAGGAGTATGAAACGGTCTGAAAAATAAGAGGAGCAAGAAGCGGTTCAAAAACATGAAGAGCCTGAAAATGTTTGAAAAATATGAAGAGCTTGAATTGTTGTGAAAAATATGAAGAGCTTCAAAAGGTGTCAGAAATGAGAGAGCATGAAACGGTCTGAAAAATAGGAGGAGCATGAAGCAATGTTCAAAAACATGAAGAGCCTTAAAAGGTCTGCAAAAAATGAAGCGCTTCAAAAGGTGTGAAAAATATGAAAAGCTTCAAAAGCTGTCAAAAAAGAGGTGAGCATGAAACGGTCTTAGAAATTGGAGCAGCATGAAGCGGTGTTGAAAAACATGAAGAGACTGAAAAGGGTTGAAAAATATGAAGAGGTTCAAAAGATGTGAAAAATATGAAGTGCTTTAAAAGCTCACAAAAATTAAATGAGCATGAAACGGTCTGAAAAATAGGAGGAGCATGAAACGTTGTTCAAACGATGAAGAGCCTGAAGAGGTGTGAAAAGTATGAAGAGCTTCAAAAAGTGTGAAATATATGAGGAGCATGAAACGGTCTGAAAAATAGAAGGAGTATCAAGCTGTGTTGAAAAATATGAAGAGCCTGAATAGGTGTGAAAAATATGAAGAGCTTCAAAACGTGTCAAAAATATGAGGAACATGAAAGAGTCAGAAAAATGGGAGGAGCATGAAACGGTGTTCAACATATGAAGGGCCTGAAAAGGTGTGAAATATATGAAGAGCCTCAAAACGTGTCAAAAATATGAGGAGCATGAAACTGTCTGAAAAATAGGAAGAGCAGGAAGCGGTGTTGAAAAACATGAAGAGACTGAAAACGTGTGAATACTATGAAGAGGTTCAAAAGGTTTGAAAAATATGAAGAGATTCAAAAGGTGTGAAAAATATGAAGAGCTTCAGAAGGTGTCAAAAATTAGATGAGCATGAAACGGTTTGTAAAATAGGAGGAGCATGAAACGTTCTGAAAAATAGGAGGAGCATGACGGGGTTCAAAAACATGAAGAGCCTGAAAAGGTGTGAAAAATATGAAGAGTTTCAAAAGGTGTCAAAAATATGAGGAGCATGAGACGGTCTGAAAAATAGGAGGAGCATGACGGGGTTCAAAAACATGAAGAGCCTTAAAAGGTGTGAAAAATATGAAGAGCTTCAAAAGGTGTCAAAAATATGAGGAGCATGAGACGGTCTGAAAAATAGGAGGAGCATGACGGGGATCAAAAACATGAAGAGCCTGAAAAGGTGTGAAAAATATGAAGAGTTTCAAAAGATGTGAAAAATATGAAGAGCTTCAAAAGCTCTCAAAAATTAAATGAGCATGAAACAGTCTGAAAAATAGGAGGAGCATGAAACGGTGTTCAGAAACATGAAGAGCCTGAAAAGGTGTGAAAAATATGAGAGCTTCAAAACGTGTGAAATACATGAGAAGCATGAAACGGTTTGAAAAATAGAAGGAGAATGAAGCTGTGTTGAAAAACATGAAGAGACTGAAAAGGTGTAAAAAATATGAAGAGCTTCAAAAGGTTTCAAAAAAATGAGGAGAATGAAACGGTCTGAAAAACGGGAGGATCATGAAGCGGTGTTGAGAAACATGAAGAGCCTGAAAAGGTGTGAAAAATATGAAGAGCTTCAAAACATGTGAAAAATATGAAGAGCTTCAGAAGGTGTGAAATACATGAGGAGCATGAAACGGTCTGAAATATAGGAGGATCATGAAACAGTGTTCAAAAACATGAAGAGCCTGAAAAGGTGTGAAAAATATGAAGAGCCTCAAAACGTGTCAAAAATATGAGGAGCTTGAAACGGTTTGAAAAATAGGAGGAGCATGAAGCGGTTGTGAAAAACATGAAGAGAATGAAAACGTGTAAAAATATAAAGAGCTTCAAAACGTGTGAAAAATATGAAGAGCTTCAGAAGGTGTGAAATACATGAGGAGCATGAAACGGTCTGAAAAATAGGAGGAGCATGAAACCGTGTTCAAAAACATGAAGAGCCTGAAAAGGTGTGAAATATATGAAGAGATTCAAAAGGTGTCAAAAATATGAGGAGCATGAAAAGGTCTGAAAAATATGAGGATCATGAAGCGGTTGTGAAAAACATGAAGAGCCTGAAAAGGTGTGAAATATATGAAGAGCTTCAAAAGGTGTCAAAAATATGAGGAGCATGAAAGGCTCTGAAAAATACGAGGAGCACGAAGCGGTGTTGAAAAACATGAAGAGCCTGAAAAGGTGTGAAATATATGAAGAGCTTCAAAAGGTGTCAAAAATAGGAGGAGCATGAAACGGTCTGAAAAATAGGAGGAGCATGAAACGGTTTGTAAAATAGGAGGAGCATGAAACGTTCTGAAAAATAGGAGGAGCATGACGGGGTTCAAAAACATGAAGAGCCTTAAAAGGTGTGAAAAATATGAAGAGCTTCAAAAGGTGTCAAAAATATGAGGAGCATGAGACGGTCTGAAAAATAGGAGGAGCATGACGGGGTTCAAAAACATGAAGAGCCTGAAAAGGTGTGAAAAATATGAAGAGTTTCAAAAGATGTGAAAAATATGAAGAGCTTCAAAAGCTCTCAAAAATTAAATGAGCATGAAACGGTCTGAAAAATAGGAGGAGCATGAAACGGTTTTCAGAAACATGAAGAGCCTGAAAAGGTGTGAAAAATATGAGAGCTTCAAAACGTGTGAAATACATGAGAAGCATGAAACGGTTTGAAAAATAGAAGGAGAATGAAGCTGTGTTGAAAAACATGAAGAGACTGAAAAGGTGTAAAAAATATGAAGAGCTTCAAAAGGTTTCAAAAAAATGAGGAGAATGAAACGGTCTGAAAAACGGGAGGATCATGAAGCGGTGTTGAGAAACATGAAGAGCCTGAAAAGGTGTGAAAAATATGAAGAGCTTCAAAACATGTGAAAAATATGAAGAGCTTCAGAAGGTGTGAAATACATGAGGAGCATGAAACGGTCTGAAATATAGGAGGATCATGAAACAGTGTTCAAAAACATGAAGAGCCTGAAAAGGTGTGAAAAATATGAAGAGCCTCAAAACGTGTCAAAAATATGAGGAGCTTGAAACGGTTTGAAAAATAGGAGGAGCATGAAGCGGTTGTGAAAAACATGAAGAGAATGAAAACGTGTAAAAATATGAAGAGCTTCAAAACGTGTGAAAAATATGAAGAGCTTCAGAAGGTGTGAAATACATGAGGAGCATGAAACGGTCTGAAAAATAGGAGGAGCATGAAACCGTGTTCAAAAACATGAAGAGCCTGAAAAGGTGTGAAATATATGAAGAGATTCAAAAGGTGTCAAAAATATGAGGAGCATGAAAAGGTCTGAAAAATATGAGGATCATGAAGCGGTTGTGAAAAACATAAAGAGCCTGAAAAGGTGTGAAATATATGAAGAGCTTCAAAAGGTGTCAAAAATATGAGGAGCATGAAAGGCTCTGAAAAATACGAGGAGCACGAAGCGGTGTTGAAAAACATGAAGAGCCTGAAAAGGTGTGAAATATATGAAGAGCTTCAAAAGGTGTCAAAAATAGGAGGAGCATGAAACGGTCTGAAAAATAGGAGGAGCATGAAACGGTGTTGAAAAGCATGAAGAGCCTGAAAAAGTGTGAAAAATATGAAGAGCTTCAAAAGGTGTGAAAAAATGAAGAGCTTCAAAATCTGTCAAAAATATGAGGAGCATGAAACGATTTGAAAAATAGGAACAGCATGAAACGGTGTTCAAAGACATGAAGAGCCTGAAAAGGTGTGAAAAATATAAAGAGCTTCAAAACGTGTCAAAAATATGAGGAGCATGAAACGGTCTGAAAATTAGGAGGGGCAAGAAGTGGTGTTGAAAAACATGAACAGTCTGAAAACGTGTGAGAAATATGAAGAGCTTCAAAAGGTGTGGAAAATATGAAGAGCTTCAAAATGTGTCAAAGGTGAGATGAGTATGAAACGGTCTGAAAAATAGGAGGAGCATGAAGTGGTGTTGAAAAACATGAAGAACCTGAAAATGTGTGAAATATATGAAGAGCTTCAAAAGGTGTCAGAAATGAGAGGAGCATGAAACGGTATGAAAAATAGGAGAAGCATGAAGTAGCTTTGAAAAACATGAAGAGCCTGAAAAGATGTGAAAAATATGAAGAGCTTCAAAAGGTGTCAAAAATATGAGGAGCATGAAAAGGTCTGAAAAATAAGAGGAGCATGAAATGGTGTTCAAAAACATGAAGATCCTGAAAAGGTGTGAAAAATATGAAGAGCTTCAAAAGGTGTCAAAAATATGAGGAGCATGAGACGGTCTGAAAAATTGGAGGAGCAAGAAGCGGTGTTGAAAAAGATTAAGAGCCTGAAAACGTTTGAAAAATATGAAGAGCTTCAAAAGGTGTGGAAAATATGAAGAGCTTCAAAATGTGTCAAAGGTGAGATGAGTATGAAACGGTCTGAAAAATAGGAGGAGCATGAAGTGGTGTTGAAAAACATGAAGAACCTAAAAATGTGTGAAATATATGAAGAGATTCAAAAGGTGTCAAATATATGAGGAGCATGAATCGTTGTTGAAAAACATGAAGAGCCTGAAAATGTGTGAAAAATATGAAGAGCCTCAAAATGTGTCAAAAATATGAGAAGCATAAAATGGTCTGAAAAATAGGAGAAGCATGAAGCGGTGTTGAAAAACGTGAAGAGACTGAAAAGGTGTGAAAAATATGAAGAGCTTCTAAAGGTGTCAAAAATATGAGGATCTAGAAACGGTGTGAAAAACAGGAGGAGCATGAAGTGCTGTTGAGAAACATGAAGAGGCTGAAAAGGTGTGAAAAATATGAATAGCTTCAAAAGTTTTCAAATAAATGAGGAGCATGAAACTATCTTTAAAATAGGAGGAGCATGAAGCGGTGTTGAAAAACATGAAGAGCCTGAAAAGGTGTGAAATATATGAAGAGCTTCAAAAGGAGTAAAAATATGAGGAGCTTGAAACGGTCTGAAAATTAAGAGGATCTGGTTTCCTCAGTGTGTATGCCCAGAAGTGGGATTGCTGGGTCATATGGCAGTTCTATTTCCAGTTTTTTAAGAAATCTCCACACTGTTTTCCATAGGGGCTGTACTAGTGTGCATTCCCACCAACAGTGTAAGAGGGTTCCCCTTCTCCACACCATCTCCAGCATTTATTGCTTGTAGACTTTTGGATAGCAGCCATCCTGACTGGCATGTAATGGTACCTCATTGTGTTTTGATTTGCATTTCTCTAATAATGAGTGATGTTGAGCATCTTTTCATGTGTTTGTTATCCATCTGTATGTCTTCTTTGGAGAAATGTCTGTTTAGTTCTTTGGCTCATTTTTTATTGGGTCATTTATTTTTCTGGAATTGAGCTGCAGGAGTTGCTTGTATATTTTTGAGATTAATCCTTTGTCTGTTTCTTCATTTGCTATTATTTTCTCCCAATTTGAGGGCTGTCTTTTCACCTTACTTATAGTCCTTTGTAGTGCAAAAGCTTTTAAGTTTCATTAGGTCCCATTTGTTTAGTTTTGCTTTTATTTCCAATATTCTGGGAGGTGGGTCATAGAGGATCTTGCTTTGATTTATGTCGGAGAGTGTTTTGCCTATGTTCTCCTCTGGGAGTTTTATAGTTTCTGGTCTTACATTTAGATCTTTAATCCATTTTGAGTTTATTTTTGTGTATGGTGTTAGAAAGTGTTCTATTTTCATTCTTTTACAAGTGGTTGACCAGTTTTCCCAGCACCACTTGTTAAAGAGGTTGTCTTTTTTCCATTGTATATCCTTGCCTCCTTTGTCAAAGATAAGGTGTCCATAGGTTCGTCTGAAAGAGACACGTGCACCCCAATGTTCATCGCAGCACTGTTTATAATAGCCAGGACATGGAAGCAACCTAGATGCCCATCAGCAGATGAATGGATAAGAAAGCTGTGGTACATATACACCATGGAATATTACTCAGCCATTAAAAAGAATTCATTTGAATCAGTCCTAATGAGATGGATGAAGCTGGAGCCCATTATACAGAGTGAAGTAAGCCAGAAAGATAAAGAACATTAGAGCATGCTGACACATGTATATGG
The DNA here is from genome assembly GCF_033118175.1 of Dama dama. NCBI lineage: Eukaryota > Metazoa > Chordata > Mammalia > Artiodactyla > Cervidae > Dama > Dama dama. Next base: position 86,659 of record NW_026871008.1, on the reverse strand, counting down.
AATTTAGAAAGGTGATAACGATAACCCTATATGCAGAACAGAAAAAGAGACACAGAAATACAGAACAGACTTTTGAACTTTGTGGGAGAATGCGAGGTTGAGTTATTTCAAAAGAACAGCATGTATGCTATCTATGGTGAAACAGATCACCAGCCCAGGTAGGATGCACGAGACAAGTGCTCCGGCTTGGTGCACTGGGAAGACCGAGAGGAATCGGGTGGAGAGGGAGGTGGGAGGGGGGATTGTGATTGGGAATACATGTAAATCCATGTCTGATTCATATCAATGTATGACAAAACCGACTGGGAAAAAAAAATAATAATAATAAAAAAAATTTAAAAAAAATAACAATAAAAAAAAAATAAGAGGAGCATGAAATGGTGTTCAAAAACATGAAGAGCCTGAAAAGGTGTGGAAATTATGAAGAGCTTCAAAAGGTGTCAAATATATGAGGAGCATAAAACGGTCTGAAACATAGGAGGAGCATGAAGCGGTGTTGAAAAACATGAAGAGCCTGAAAAGATGTGAAAAATATGAAGTGCTTCAAAAGGTGCCAAAAATATGAAGAGCATGAAACGGTCTGAAAAATAGGAGGAGCATGAAATGGTGTTCAAAAACATGAAGACCTGAAAAGAAGTGAAAAATATGAAGAGCTTCAAATGGTGCAAAAATATGAGGAGCATGAAACGGTCTGACAAATTGGAGGAGCATGAAGCGGTGTTGAAAAACATGAAGAGCCTGAAAAGTTGTGAAAAATATGAAGAGCTTCAAAAGGTGTCAAAATATGAGAAGCATGAAACGGTCTGAAAAATAGGAGGAGCATGAAACGCTCTGAAAAATAGGAGGAGCATGAAGCAGTGTTGAAAAACATGAAGAGTCTGAAGAGGTGTGAAAAATATGAAGAGCTTCAAAGGTGTCAAAAATATGAGGAGCATGAAACGGTCTGAAAAATAGGAGGAGCATGAAGCGGTGTTGAAAAACATGAAGAGCCTGAAAAGGTGTGTAAAATATGAAGAGCTTCAAAATATGTGAAAAATATGAAGAGCTTCAAAAGTTTTAAAAAATGAGATGAGCATGAAATGGTCTGAAAAATAGGAGGAGCAATAAGCGGTGTTGAAAAATATGAAGAACCTGAAAAGGTGTAAAAAATATGAAGAGCTTCTAAAGGTGTCAAAATATGAAGAGCTACAAAAGGTGTCAAAAATGAGATGAGCATTAAACGGTGTGAAAAAAATGAGGAGCATGAAGCGGTGTTGGAAATCATGAAGAGTCTGAAAAGGTATGAAATATGCGAGGAGCTTCAAAAGGTGTCAAAAATATGAGTGTCATGAAACGGTCTGAAAATTAGGGGGAGCATGAAGCGGTGTTGAAAAACACGAAGAGCCTGAAAAGTTGTCAAAAATATGAAGAGCTTCTAAAGGGGTCAAAAGTAGAGGAGCTTCAAAAGGTGTCAAAAATGAGATGAGCATGAAATGGAGTGAAAATATGAGGAGCATGAAGCCGTTTTGAAAATCATGAAGAGTCTGAAAAGGTGTGAAAAATATGAAGAGCATCAAAAGGTGTCAAAAATATGAGGAGCATGAAACGGTCTGAAAAAGAGGAGGAGCATGAAGCGGTGTTGAAAAACATGAAGAGCCTGAAAAGGTGTGAAAAATATGAAGAGCTTCAAAACGTGTCAAAAATATGAGGAGCATGAAACGGTCTGAAAATTAGGAGGGGCAAGAAGTGATGTTGAAAAACATGAACAGTCTGAAAACGTGTGAGAAATATGAAGAGCTTCAAAAGCTGTGAAAAATATGAAGTGCTTCAAAAGGTGTCAAAAATGAGATGAGCATGAAACGGTCTGAAAAATAGGAGGAGCATGAAGTTGGGGTGAAAAACATGAAGAGCGTGAAAAGGTGTGAAAAATATGAAGAGCTTCAAAAGGTGTGAAATACATGAGGAGCATGAAACTCTCTGAAATATAGGAGGAGCATGAAGTGGTGTTGAAAAACATGAAGAGGCTGAAAACGTGTGAAAAATATGAGGAGGTTCAAAAGGTGTGAAACCTATGAGGAGCATGATACGGTCTGAAAAATAGGAGGAGCATGAAGCGGTGTTCAAAAACATGAAGAGCCTGAAAAGTTGTGAAAAATATGAAAAGCTTCAAAAGGTGACAAAAATATGAGGAGCATGGAACGGTCTGAAAAATAGGAGGAGCATGAAGCCGTGTTCAAAAACATGAAGAGCCTGAAAAGGTTTGAAAAATATGAAGAGCTTCAAAAGGTGTCAAAAATATGAGGAGCATGAAACGGTCTGAAAAAAGGGAGGAGCATGAAGCGGTGTTCAAAAACATGAAGAGCCTGAAAGGGTGTGAAAAATATGAAGAGATTCAAAAGGTGTGAAAAATATGAAGACCTTCAGAAGGTGTCAAAAATTAGATTAGGATGAAAGGGTCTGAAAAATAGGAGGAGAATGAAGCGGTGTTCAAAAACATGAAGAGCCTGAAAAGGTGTGAAATAATGAAGAGCTTCAAAAGGTGTCAAAAATCGATGAGCAGGAAATGGTTTGAAAAATAGGAGAAGCATGAAGTGGTGTGGAAAAATATGAAGAGCCTGAAAAGGTGTGAAATATATGAAGAGCTTCAAAAGGTGTCAAAAATATGAGGAGAATGAAACGGTCTGAAAAATAGGAGGAGCATGAAGTGGTGTTGAAAAACATGAAGATCCTGAAATGGTGTGAAATATATGAAGAGCTTCACAATGTGTGAAAAATATGAGGAGCTTCAAAAATTTCAGAAATATGAGGAGCATGAAACGGTCTGAAAAATAGGAGGAGCATGAAATGGTGTTGAAAAACATGAGGAGCCTGAAAAGTGTGAAAAATATGAAAAGCTTCAAAAGGTGTCAAAAATATGAGGAGCATGAAACGGTCTGAAAAATAGGAGGAGCATGAAGCGGTGTTGAAAAACATGAAGAGCCTGAAAAGGTGTGAAAACATGAAGAGCTTCAAAAGCTGTCAAGAATAGGAGGAGCACGAAACGGTCTGAAAAATAGGAGGAGCATGAAGCGGTGTTAGAGAACATGAAGAGCCTGAAAAGGTGTGAAAAATATGAAGAGCTTCAAAAGGTGTCAAAAATGAGATGAGCATGAAACGGTCTGAAAAATAGGACGAGCATGAAGTGGTGTTGAAAAAAAAGAAGAGCCTGAAAAGGTGTGAAAAATATGAAGAGCTTCAAAAGGTGTCAAAAATATGAGGAGAATGAAACGGTCTGAAAAATAGGAGGAGCATGAGCGGTGCTGAAAAACATGAAGAGCCTGAAAAGGTGTGAAAAATATGAAGAGCTGCAAAAATGTGAAAAAAATGAAGAGCTTCAAAAGGTGTGAAATATATGAAGAGCCTCAAAACGTGTCAAAAATATGAGGAGTATGAAACGGTTTAAAAAATAGCAGGAGCATGAAGCGGTGTTGAAAAACATGAAGAGCCTGAAAAAGTGTGAAAAATATGAAGAGGTTCAAAAATGTGAAAAATATGAAGAGCTTCAAAAGGTGTGAAATATATGAAGAGCTTCAAAAGGTGTCAAAAATTAGATGAGCATGAAACGGTCTGAAAAATAGGAGGAGCATGAAGTGGTGTTGAAAAACATGAAGAGCCTGAAAAGGTGTGAAATATATGAAGACCTTCAAAAGGTGTCAAAAATATGAAGAGCTTCAAAAAGTGTCAAAAACATGAAGAGCATGAAACGGTCTGAAAAATAGGGGGAGCATGAAACAGTGTTCAAAAACATGAAGAGCCTGAAAAGGTTTGAATAATATAAAGAGCTTCAAAATGTGTGAAATACAGGAGGAGCATGAAACGTTCTGAAAAATAGGAGGACCATGAAGCGGTGTTCAAAAACATGAAGAGCCTGAAAAGTTGTGAAAAATATGAAGAGCTTCAAAACTTGTTGAAAAAATGAAGAGCTTCAAAAGGTATCAAAAATGAGATGAGGATGAAACGGTCTGAAAAATAGGGGGAGCATGAAACAGTGTTCAAAAACATGAAGAGCCTGAAAAGGTTTGAAAAATATAAAGAGCTTCAAAAGGTGTGAAAATTATGAGGAGCATGAAACGGCCTGAAAAATAGAAGCAGCATGAAAAGGTGTGGAAAACATGAAGAGCCTGAAAAGGTGTGAAAATATGAAGAGCTTCAAAAGGCGTCAAAAATATGAAGAGCATGAAACTGTCTGAAAAATAGGAGGAGCATTGTAACATTGTTCAAAAACTTGAAGATCCTGAAAAGGTGTGAAAAATATGAAGAGCTTCAAAAGGTGTCAAAAATATGAGGAGCATGAAACTGTCTGAAAAATAGGAGGAGCATTGTAACATTGTTCAAAAACTTGAAGAGCCTGAAAAGGTGTGAAAAATATGAAGAGCTTCAAAAGGTGTCTAAAATATGAGGAGCATGAAAAGTTCTGAAAAATAGGAGCAGCATGAACCGGTGTTGTAAAACATGAAGAGCCTGAAAAGGTGTGAAAAATATGAAGAGCTTCAAAAGGTGTCAAATATATGAGGAGGATGAAACGGTCTGAAAAATAGGAGGAGCATGAAGTGGTGTTGAAAAACATGAAGAGCCTGAGAAGGTGTGAAAAATATGAAGAGCTTCAAAAGGTGTCAAAAATATGAGGTGCATGAAACGGTCTGAAAAATAGGAGGAGCATGAAGAGGTGTTTAAAAAACATGAAGAGCCGGAAAAGGTGTGAAATATATGAAGAGCTTCAAAAGATGTGAAAAATATGAAGAGCCTGGAATGGTGTGCAAAATATGAAGAGCTTCAAAAGGTGTGAAATATATGAAGAGCTTCAAAATGTGTCAAAAATGAGATGAGCATGAAACGGTCTGAAAAATAGGAGGAGCATGAAACGGTGATCAAAAACATGAAGAGCCTGAAAAGGTGTGAAAAATATGAAGAGCTTCAAAAGGTGTGAAATAAATGAGGAGCATGAAACGTGCTGAAAAATAGGAGAGGCATGAAGGGGTGTGGAAAAACATGAAGAGCCTGAAAAGGTTTGAAAAATATGAAGAGCTTCAAAAGGTGTGAAATACATGAGGAGCATGAAACACTCTGAAAAATAGAAATAGCATGAGGCGGTGTTGAAAAACATGAAGAGCCTGAAAACGTGTGAAAATATGAAGAGCTTCAAAAATATGAAACATATGAAGAGCTTCCAAAGGTGTGAAAAATTTGAAGAGCTTCAAAAGGTGTCAAAATGAGATGAGCATGAAACGGTCTGAAAAATAGGAGGAGCATGAAGCGGTGTTGAAAATCATAAAGAGCCTGAAAAGTTGTGAAAAATATGAAGAGCTTCAAAAGATGTGAAAAATTTGAAGAGCTTCAAAAGGTGTCAAAATGAGATGAGCATGAAACGGTCTGAAAAATAGGAGGAGCATGAAGTGGTGTTGAAAAAAATGAAAAGCCTGAAAAGGTGTGAAATATATGAAGAGCTTCAAAAGGTGTCAAAAATATGAGGAGAATGAAACAGAATGTAAAATAGGAGAAGCATGAAATGGTGTTCAAAAACATCAAGAGCCTGAAAAGGTGTGAAAAACATGAAGAGCCTGAAAAGGTGTGAAAATTATGAAGAGCTTCAAAAGGTGTCAAATATATGAGGAGGATGAAACGGTCTGAAAAATAGGAGGAGCATGAAGTGGTGTTGAAAAACATGAAGAGCTTGAGAAGGTGTGAAAAAAAATGAAGAGCTTCAAAAGGTGTCAGAAATATGAGGAGCATGAAACGGTCTGAAAAATAGGAGGAGCATGAAGCGGTGTTGAAAAACTTGAAGAGCCTGAAAACGTGTGAAAAATTTGAAGAGCATCAAAAGATGAGAAAAATATGAAGAGCTTCAAAAGGTGTAAAAAATGAGATGAGCATGAAACGGTCTGAAAAATAGGAGGAGCAAGAAGTGGTGTTGAAAAAAATGAAGAGCCTGAAAATGTGTGAAACATATGAAGAGCTTCAAAAGGTGTCAAAAATATGAAGAGCATGAAATGGTCTGAAAAATAGGAGGGTCATGAAGCGGTGTTCAAAACGTGAAGAGCCTGAAAAGGTATGAAAAATATGAAGAGCTTCAAAAGGTGTGAAAGATATGAGGAGCATGAAACGGTCTGAAAAATAGAAGCGGCATGAAATGGTGTTCAAAAACATGAAGAGCCTGAAAAGGTGTGAAAATTATGAAGAGCTTCAAAAGGTGTGAAATACATGAGGAGCATGAAACGGTCTCAAAAATAGGAGAAGCATGAAGTGGTGTTGAAAAACATGAAGAGCCTGAAAAGGAGTGAAAAATATGAAGAGCTTCAAAAGTTGTCAAACATATGAAGAACATGAAACGGTCTGAAAAATAGGAGGATCATCAAGCAGTGTTCAAAAAAATGAAGAGCCTGAAAATGTGTGAAAAATATTCAGAGCTTCAAAATATGTCAAATATATGAGGAGCATGAAACGGTCTGAAAAATCGGAGGAGCATGAAACGGTGATTAAAAACATGAAGAGCCTGAAAAGGTGTGAAAAATATGAAAGGTTCAAAAGGTGTGAAATATATGAGGAGCATGAAACAGGCCGAAAACTAGGAGAAGCATGAAGTGGTGTGGAAAAACATGAAGAGCCTAAAAAGTTGTGAGAAATATGAAGAGATTCAAAAGATGTGAAATACATGAGGAGCATGAAACTCTCTGAAAAATAAGAGGAGCATGAAGCAGTGTCAAAAACATGAAGAGCCTAAAAAGTTGTGAGAAATATGAAGAGCTTTAAAAGGTGTCAAAAATGAGATGAGCATGAAACGGTCTGAAAAATAGGAGGAACATGAAGCGGTGTTGAAAAACATGAAGAGCCTAAAAATTTGTGAGAAATATGAAGAGCTTCAAAAGGGGTCAAAAATGAGATGAGCATGAAACGGTCTGAAAAATAGGAGCATGAAACGGTGATAAAAAACATGAAGAGCCTGAAAAGGTGTGAAAAATATGAAGAGCTTCAAAAGGTGTGAAATTCATGAGGAGCATGAAATGGTCTGAAAAATAGGACAAGAATGAAGTGGTGTGGAAAAACATGAAGAGCCTGAAAAGGTGTGAAAAATATGAAGAGCTTCAAGAGGTGTCAAAAATATGAAGAGCATGAAACGGCCTGAAAAATAGGACGATCATAAAGCGGTGATCAAAAACATGAAGAGCGTGAAAAAGTGTGAAAAATATGAAGAGCTTCAAAAGGTGTGAAATTCATGAGGATCATGAAACGGTCTGAAAATAGGAGAAGCATGAAGTGGTGTGGAAAAACATGAAGAGCCTGTAAAGGTGTGAAGAATATGAAGAGCTTCAAAAGGTGTCAAAAATATGAGGAGCATGAAACGGTCCGAAATATAGGAGGAGCATGAAGCAGTGTTCAAAAACATGAAGAGCCTGAAAACGTGTGAAAAATATGAAGAGCTTCAAAAGGTGTGAAATACATGAGGAGCATGAAACGGTCTGAAAAATAGGAGGAGCATGGAGTGGTGTTGAAAAACATGAAGAACCTGAAAACGTGTGAAAATATGAAGAGCTTCAAAAATATGAAACATATGAAGAGCTTCCAAAGGTGTGAAAAATTTGAAGAGCTTCAAAAGGTGTCAAAATGAGATGAGCATGAAACGGTCTGAAAAATAGGAGGAGCATGAAGCGGTGTTGAAAATCATAAAGAGCCTGAAAAGTTGTGAAAAATATGAAGAGCTTCAAAAGATGTGAAAAATTTGAAGAGCTTCAAAAGGTGTCAAAATGAGATGAGCATGAAACGGTCTGAAAAATAGGAGGAGCATGAAGTGGTGTTGAAAAAAATGAAAAGCCTGAAAAGGTGTGAAATATATGAAGAGCTTCAAATGTGTCAAAAATATGAGGAGAATGAAACGGAATGTAAAATAGGTGGATCATAAAGCAGTGTTCAAAAACATGAAGAGCCTGAAAAGGTGTGAAAAACATGAAGAGCCTGAAAAGGTGTGAAAATTATGAAGAGCTTCAAAAGGTGTCAAATATATGAGGAGGATGAAACGGTCTGAAAAATAGGAGGAGCATGAAGTGGTGTTGAAAAACATGAAGAGCCTGAGAAGGTGTGAAAAATATGAAGAGCTTCAAAAGGTTTCAAAAATATGAGGAGCATGAAACGGTCTGAAAAATAGGAGGAGCATGAAGCGGTGTTGAAAAACTTGAAGAGCCTGAAAATGTGTGAAACATATGAAGAGCTTCAAAAGGTGTAAAAAATGAGATGAGCATGAAACGGTCTGAAAAATAGGAGGAGCAAGAAGTGGTGTTGAAAAAAATGAAGAGCCTGAAAATGTGTGAAACATATGAAGAGCTTCAAAAGGTGTCAAAAATATGAAGAGCATGAAATGGTCTGAAAAATAGGAGGGTTATGAAGCAGTGTTCAAAACGTGAAGAGCCTGAAAAGGTAAAAAATATGAAGAGCTTCAAAAGGTGTGAAAGATATGAGGAGCATGAAACGGTCTGAAAAATAGAAGCGGCATGAAATGGTGTTCAAAAACATGAAGAGCCTGAAAAGGTGTGAAAATTATGAAGAGCTTCAAAAGGTGTGAAATATATGAGGAGCATGAAACGGTCTGAAAAATAGGAGAAGCATGAAGTGGTGTTGAAAAACATGAAGAGCCTGAAAAGGAGTGAAAAATATGAAGAGCTTCAAAAGGTGTCAAACATATGAAGAACATGAAACGGTCTGAAAAATAGGAGGATCATCAAGCAGTGTTCAAAAAAATGAAGAGCCTGAAAATGTGTGAAAAATATTCAGAGCTTCAAAATATGTCAAATATATGAGGAGCATGAAACGGTCTGAAAAATCGGAGGAGCATGAAACGGTGATTAAAAACATGAAGAGCCTGAAAAGGTGTGAAAAATATGAAAGGTTCAAAAGGTGTGAAATATATGAGGAGCATGAAACAGGCCGAAAAATAGGAGAAGCATGAAGTGGTGTGGAAAAACATGAAGAGCCTAAAAAGTTGTGAGAAATATGAAGAGATTCAAAAGATGTGAAATACATGAGGAGCATGAAACTCTCTGAAAAATAAGAGGAGCATGAAGCAGTGTCAAAAACATGAAGAGCCTAAAAAGTTGTGAGAAATATGAAGAGATTCAAAAGATGTGAAATACATGAGGAGTATGAAACTCTCTGAAAAATAAGAGGAGCATGAAGCAGTGTCAAAAACATGAAGAGCCTAAAAAGTTGTGAGAAATATGAAGAGCTTCAAAATGTGTGAAAAATATGAGGAGCATGAAATGATCTGAAAAATAGGAGGAACATGAAACGGTCTGAAAAATCGGAGGAGCATGAAGCGGTGTTAAAAAACATGAAGAGATTGAAAAGGTATGAAATATATGAAGAACTTCAAGAGGAGTCAAAAATATGAGGAGCATGAAACTGTCTGATAAATAGGAGGAGCATGAAACGGTGTTCAAAAACATGAAGAGCTTGAAAAGGTGTGAAAAATTTGAAGAGCTTCAAAAGGTGTGAAATACATGAGGAGCATGAAACGATCTGAAAAAAAGGAGGAGCATGAAGCGGTGTTGAAAAAAATGAAGAGCCTGAAAAGGTGTGAAAAATATGAAGAGCTTCAAAAGGTGTCAAAAATATGAGGAGCATGAAATGATCTCAAAAATAGGAGGAACATGAAACGGTCTGAAAAATAGGAGAGGCATAAAGTGGTGTTGAAAGACATGAAGAGCCTGAAAAGGTGTGAAAAATATGAAGAGCTTCAAAATGTGTCAAAAATATGAGGAGCATGAAACGATCTGAAATATAGGAGGATCATGAAGCCATGTTGAAAAACATGAAGAGCCTGAAAATGTGCGAAAAATATGAAGAGCTTCAAAAGGTGTCAAAAATATGAGGAGAATGAAAAGGTCTGAAATATAGGAGGAGCATGAAGCGGTGTTGAAAAACCTGAAGAGACTGAAAACGTGCGAAATATATGAAGAGCTTCAAAAGGTGTGAAAAATATGAAGAGCTTCAAAAGGTGTCAAAAATATGAGGAGCATGAAACGGTCTGAAAAATAGGAGGAGCATGAAGCGGTGTTGAAAATCATAAAGAGCCTGAAAAGTTTTGAAAAATATGAAGAGCTTCAAAAGATGTGAAAAATTTGAAGAGCTTCAAAAGGTGTCAAAATGAGATGAGCATGAAACGGTCTGAAAAATAGGAGGAGCATGAAGTGGTGTTGAAAAATATGAAGAGCCTGAAAAGGAGTGAAAAATATGAAGAGCTTCAAAAGGTGTCAAACATATGAAGAACATGAAACGGTCTGAAAAATAGGTGGATCATAAAGCAGTGTTCAAAAAAATGAAGAGGCTGAAAATGTGTGAAAAATATTCAGAGCTTCAAAATATGTCAAATATATGAGGAGCATGAAACGGTCTGAAAAATCGGAGGAGCATGAAACGGTGATTAAAAACATGAAGAGCCTGAAAAGGTGTGAAAAATATGAAAGGTTCAAAAGGTGTGAAAAATATGAGGAGCATGAAACGGTCTGAAAAATAGGTGGATCAAGAAGCGGTGTTGAAAAACATGAAGAGCGTGAAAACGTGTGAAAAATATGAAGAGCTTCAAAAGGTGTGAAAAATATGAAGAGCTTAATATGGTGTCAAAAATGAGATGAGCATGAAAAGGTCTGAAAAATAGGTGGAGCATTATGTGGTGTTGAAAAATATGAAGAGCCTGAAAAGTTGTGAAAAATATGAAGAACTTCAAAATGTGTCAAAAATATGAGGAGCATGAAAGGGTCTGAAAAATAGGAGGAGCATGAAACGGTGTTCAAAAACATGAAGAGCCTGAAAAGCTGTGAAAAAATATGAAGAGCCTCAAGGTGTGAAATACTTGAGGAGCATGAAACGGTCTGAAAAATAGGAGGAGCATGAAGCGGTGTTGAAAAACATGAAGAGCCTGAAAAGGTGTGAAAAATATGAAGAGCTTCAAAAGGTGTCAAAAATATGAAGAGCATGAAACGGTCTGAAAAATAGGAAGAGTATGAAGCCGTGTTCAAAAACATGAAGAGCCTGAAATGGTGTGAAAAATATGAAGAGCTTCAAAAGATGTCTCAAATATGAGGAGCATGAAACGGTCTGAAAAATTGGAGGATCAAGAAGCAGTGTTGAAAAACATAAAGAACCTGAAAAGGTGTGAAAAATATGAAGAGCTTCAAAAGGTGTCAAAAATATGGGAGCATGAAACGGTCTGAAAATTAGGAGGAAAATGAAGCGGTGTTGAAAACCATGAAGAGCCAGAAAAGGTGAGAAAAATATGAAGAGCTTCAAAATGTGTCAAAAATATGAGAAGCATGAAACGGTCTGAAAAATAGGAGGAGCATGAAACCGTGTCAAAAACATGAAGAGCCTGAAAAGGTGTGAAATATATGAAGAGATTCAAAAGGTGTCAAAAATATGAGGAGCATGTAACGGTTTGGAAAATAGGACGAGCATGAAGTGGTGTTGAAAAACATGAAGAGCCTGAAAAGATGTGAAAAATATGAAGAGCTTCAAAAGGTGTCCACAATATGAGGAGCAAGAAACTCTCTGAGAAATAGGAGCAGCATGAAGTGGTGCTGAAAAACATGAAGAGCCTAAAAGGTGTGAAAAATAAGAAAAGCTTCAAAAGATGTCATAAATATGAGGAGCATGAAACGGTCTGAAAAATTGGAGGATCATGAAGCGGTGTTGAAAAACATGAAGAGCCTGAAAAGTTGTGAAAAATATGAAGAGCTTCAAAAGGTGTGAAAAATATGAAGAGCTTAAAATGGTGTCAAAAATGAGATGAGCATGAAAAGGTCTGAAAAATAGGTGGAGCATGATGTGGTGTTGAAAAACATGAAGATCCTGAAAAGTTGTGAAAAATATGAAGACCTTCAAAATGTGTCAAAAATATGAGGAGCATGAAAGGGTCTGAAAAATAGGAGGAGCATGAAACGGTGTTCAAACACATGCAGAGCCTGAAAAGCTGTGAAAAATATGAAGAGCCTCAAGGTGTGAAAGACTTGAGGAGCATGAAACCGTCTGAATTATAGGAGGAGCATGAAACGGTGTTGAAAAACATGAAGAGCCTCAAAAGGTGTGAAAAATATGAAGAGCTCAAAAGGTGTCAAAAATATGAAGAGCTTCAAAAAGTGTGACAAATGAGATGAGCATGAAATGGTCTGAAAAAGGAGGAGCATGAAGTGGTGTTGAAAAACATGAAGAGCCTGAAAAGGTGTAAAATATATGAAGAGATTCAAAAGGTGTCAAAAATATGAGGAGCTTGAAACGGTCTGAAAAATTGGAGGATCATGAAGCGTTGTTGAAAAACATGAAGAGCCTGAAAAGTTGTGAAAAATATGAAGAGCTTCAAAAGGTGTCAAAACTATGAGGAGTATGAAACGGTCTGAAAAATAGGAGCAGCATGAAACGGTGTTCAAAAACATGAAGAGCCTGAAAAAGTGTTAAAAATATGAAGAGCTTCAAAAGTTGTCAAAAATATGAGGAGCATGAAACGATCTGAAAAATAGGAGGAGCATGAAGCAGTGTTCACAAACATGACGAGCCAGAAAAGGTGTGAAAAATATGAAGAGCTTCAAAAGTTGTCAAAATATGAGGAGCATGAAACGGTCTGAAAAATAGGAAGAGCATGAAGCCGTGTTCAAAAACATGAAGAGCCTGAAATGGTGTGAAAAACATGAAGAGCCTAAAAGGTGTGAAAAATATGAAAAGCTTCAAAAGATGTCTCAAATATGAGGAGCATGAAACGGTCTGAAAAATTGGAGGATCATGAAGCGGTGTTGAAAAACATGAAGAGCATGAAAAGCTGTGAAAAATATGAAGAGCTTCAAAAGGTGTCAAAAATATGGGAGCATGAAACGGTCTGAAAAATAGGAGGAAAATGAAGCGGTGTTGAAAAACCTGAAGAGCCAGAAAAGGTGTGAAAAATATGAAGAGCCTCAAAAGGTTTGAAAAATATGAAGAGCTTCAAAAGCTGTCAAAAATGAGATGAGCATGAAACGGTCTGAAAAATAGGAGGGGCATGAAGTTCTGTTGAAAAACATGAAGAGCCTGAAAAGGGGTGAAAAATATGAAGACCTTCAAAAGGTGTCAAAAATATGTGGAGCATGAAACGGTCTGAAATATAGGAGGAGCATGAAACGGTGTTCAAAAAAATGAAGAGCCTGAAAAGGTGTGAAAAATATGAAGAGCTTCAAAAGGTGTCAAAATATGAGGAGCATGAAACGGTCTGAAAAATAGGAGGAGCATGAAGCGGTGTTCAAAAACGTGAAGAGCCTGAAAAGGTGTGAAATATATGAAGAGCCTCAAAACGTGTCAAAAATAAGAGAAGCATGAAACGGTCTGAAAAATAGGAGCATGAAGCGGTGTTGAAAAACATGAAGAGCCTGAAAAAGTGTGAAATATATGAAGAGCTTCAAAAGGTGTGAAGTACCTGAGGAGAATGAAACCGACTGAAATATAGGAGGAGCATGAAGCGGTGTTCCAATACATGAAGAGCCTGAAAACGTGTGAAATATATGAAGAGCTTTAAAAGGTGTCAAAAATATGAGGAGCATGAAACGGTCTGAAAAAAAGGAGGAGCAGGAAACCGTGTTCAAAAGTATGAAGGGCCTGAAAAGCTGTGAAAAATTTGAAGTGCTTCAAAGGGTGTGAAAATTAGGAGGAGCATGAAGCAGTGTTACAAAACATGAAGAGCCTGAAAATGTGTGTAAAATATGAAGAGCTTCAAAAAGTGTCACAAATATGAGGAGCATGAAACGGTCTGAAAAATAGGAGGATCAAGAAGCGGTGTTGAAAAACATGAAGATCTGAAAACTTGTGAAAAATATGAAGAGCTTCAAAGGTTGTGAAAAATATGAAGAGCTTCAAAAGGTGTCAAAAATGAGATGAGAATGAAATGGTCTAAAAAATAGGTGGAGCATGAAGTGGTGCTGAAAAACATGAAGAGCCTGAAAAGGTGTGAAATATATGAAGAGATTCAAAAGGTGTCAAAAATATGAGGAGCATGTAACAGTTTGGAAAATAGGACGAGCATGAAGTGGTGTTGAAAAACATGAAGAGCCTGAAAAGATGTGAAAAATATGAAGAGCTTCAAAAGGTGTGAAAAATATGAGGAGCAAGAAACTGTCTGAGAAATAGGAGGAGCATGAAGTGGTGCTGAAAAACATGAAGAGCTTAAAAGGTGTGAAAAATAAGAAAAGCTTCAAAAGATGTCACAAATATGAGGAGCATGAAACGTTCTGAAAAATGGAGGATCATGAAGCGGTGTTGAAAAACATGAAGAGTCTGAAAAGTTGTGAAAAATATGAAGAGCTTCAAAAGGTGTCAAAAATGTGAGGAGCATGAAACGGTCTAAAAAATAGGTGGATCAAGAAGCGGTGTTGAAAAACATGAAGAGCGTGAAAACGTGTGAAAAATATGAAGAGGTTCAAAAGGTGTGAAAAATATGAAGAGCTTAAAATGGTGTCAAAAATGAGATGAGCATGAAACGGTCTGAAAAATAGGAGCAGCATGAAATGGTGTTCAAAAACATGAAGAGCCTGAAAAGGTGTGAAAAATATAAAGAGCTTCAAAAGCTGTGAAATACATGCAGAGCATCAAAAGGTCTGAAAAATAGGAGGAGCAATAAAAGGTGTTCAAAAACATGAAAGCCTGAAAAGGTGAGAAAAATATGAAGAGCTTCAAAAGGTGTTAAATACATCAGGAGCATGAAACAGTCTGAAAATTAGGAGGAGCATGAAGCCGTGTTGAAAAACATGAAGAGCCTGAAAAGGTGTGAATAATATGAAGAGGTTCAAAAGGTGTGAAAAATATGAGGAGCATGATACGGTGTGAAAAATAGGAGGAGCATGAAGCGGTGTTCAAAACATGAAGAGCCTGAGAAGGTGTGAAAAATATGAAGAGCTTCAAAAGGTGTCAAAAATGGGAGGAGCATGAAACGGTCTGAAAAATAGGAGGAGCATGAAATCGTGTTCAAAAACATGAAGAGCCTGAAAAGGTGTGAAAAATATGAAGAGCTTCAAAGGTGTCAAAAATATGAAGAGCTTCAAAAAGTGTGACAAATGAGATGAGCATGAAATGGTATGAAAAAGGAGGAGCATGAAGTGGTGTTGAAAAACATGAAGAGCCTGAAAAGGTGTAAAATATATGAAGAGATTCAAAAGGTGTCAAAAATATGAGGAGCTTGAAACGGTCTGAAAAATTGGAGGATCATGAAGCGGTGTTGAAAAACATGAAGATCCTGAAAAGTTGTGAAAAATATGAAGAGCTTCAAAGGTGTCAAAAATGGGAGGAGCATGAAACGGTCTGAAAAATAGGAGGAGCATGAAATCGTGTTCAAAAACATGAAGAGCCTGAAAAGGTGTGAAAAATATGAAGAGCTTCAAAATGTGTGAAATACATGAGGAGCATGAAACGGTCTGAAAAGGAGGAGGAGCATGAAGCCGTGTTCAAAATCATGAAGAGCCTAAAAACGTGTGAAAAATATGAAGAGCTTCAAAAGGTGTGAAAAATATGAAGAGGTTCAAAAGGTGTCAAAAATATGAGGAGCATGAAACGGTCTGAAAAATAGGAGAGGCATGAATTTGTGCTGAAAAACATGAAGAGCCCAAAAAGGTGTGAAAAATATGAAGAGCTTCAAAAGGTGTGAAATACATGAGGAGCATGAAACTGTCTGAAAAATAGGAGGTGCATGAAGTGGTGTTCAAAAACATGAAGAGCCTGAAAAGGTGTGAATAATATGAAGAGGTTCAAAAGGTGTGAAAAATATGAGGAGCATGATACGGTGTGAAAAATAGGAGGAGCATGAAGCGGTGTTCAAAACATGAAGAGCCTGAGAAGGTGTGAAAAATATGAAGAGCTTCAAAAGGTGTGAAATACATGAGGAGCATGAAACTGTCTGAAAAATAGGAGGAGCATGAAAAGGTGTTCAAGAACAGGAAGAGCCTGAAAAGGTGTGAAAAATATAAAGAGCATCAAAAGGTGTGAAATACATGCGGAGCATTAAACGGTCTGAAAAATAGGAGGAGCATGAAGTGTTGTTGAAAAACATGAAGAGCCTGAAATCGTGTGAAAAACATGAAGAGCTTCAAAAGGTGTGAAATACATGAGGAGCATTAATCGATCTGAAAAATAGGAGTAGCATGAAGCTGTGTTGAAAAACATGAAGAGCCTGAAAAGGAGTGAAAAACATGAAGAGCTTCAAAAGGTGTGAAATATATGAAGAGCTTCAACAGGTTTCAAAAATATGAGGAGCATGAAACGGTCTGAAAAATAGGAGGAGCATGAAGCGGTGTTCAAAACATGAAGAGCCTGAAAAAGTGTGAAAAATATGAAGAGCTTCAAAAGGTTTGAAAAATATGAAGAGCCTGAAAAGGTGTCAAAAATGAGATGAGCATGAAACGGTCTGAAAAATAGGAGGAGCATGAAGCGCTGTTCTAAACATGAAAAGCCTGAAAAAGTGTGAAAAATATGAAGAGCTTCACTGGTTTGAAAAATAAGAAGAGCCTGAAAAGGTGTGAAAGTTGACATGAGCATGAAACTTTCTGAAAAATAGGAAGAGCATGAAGAGGTGTTCAAAAACATGTACAGCCTGACAAGGTGTGAAAAATATGAAGAGCTTCAAAAGGTGTCAAAAATATGAGGAGCATGAAACGGTCTGAAAAATAAGAGGAGCATGAAGTGGTGTTGAAATACATGAAGAGCCTGAAAATGTGTGAAAAATATGAAGAGCTTCAAAACGTGTCAAAAATATTAGAAGCATGAAACGGTCTGAAAAATAGGAGCAGCATGAAGAGCTGTTCAAAAACATGAGGAGCCTGAAAAGGTGTGAAAAATATGAAGAGCTTCAAAAGGTGTGAAAAATAGGAGGAGCATGAAGCGGTGTTGAAAAACATGAAGAGCCTGAAAACGTGTGAAAAATATGAAGAGCTTCAAAAGGTGTGAAAAATGGTGGAGCATGAAGTGTTGTTGAAAAACATGAAGAGCCTGAAATCGTGTGAAAAATATGAAGAGCTTCAAAAGGTGTGAAATACATGAGGAGCATTAATTGGTCTCAAAAATAGCAGTAGCATGAAGCGGTGTTGAAAAACATGAAGAGCCTGAAAAGGTGTGAAAATTATGAAGAGCTACAAAAGGTGTGAAGTACAGGAGGAGCATTAAACGGTCTGAAAAATAGGAGGAGCATGAAGCGGTGTTGAAAAACATGAAGAGCCTGAAAAGGTATGAAAAATATGAAGAGCTTCAAAAGGTGTGAAAAATACGAGGAGCATGAAGAGGTGTTCAAAAACATGAAAAGCCTGAAATGTTGTAAAAAATATGAAAAGCTTCAAAAGGTGCCAAAAATATGAGGAGCATGAAACGGTCTGAAAAATAGGAGGAGCATGAAGTGGTGTTCAAAAATTTGAAGAGCCTGAAATGGTGTGAAATATATGAAGAGCTTCAAAAGGTGTCAAATATATGAGGAGCAAAAACGGTCTGAAAATAGGAGGAGCATGAAGTGGTGTTGAAAATCATGACGAGCCTGAAAAGGTGCGTAAAATATGAGGAGCTTCAAAAGGTGTGAAAAACATGAGGAGCATGAAACGGTCTGAAAAAGAGGAGGAGCATGAAGCGGTGTTCAAAAATATGAAGAGCCTGAAAATTTGTGAAAACTATGAAGAGCTTCAGAAGGTGTCAAAAATTAGATGAGCATGAAACGGTCTGAAAAATAGGAGGAGCATGAAGTGGTGTTGAAAAATATTAAGAGCCTGAAAATGTGTGAAATATATGAAGAGCTTCAAAAGATTTCAGAAATGAGAGGAGCATGAAACGGTCTGAAAAATAGGAGGAGCATGAAGCGGTGTTGAAAAACATGAGGAGCCTGAAAAGGTGTGAAAAATATGAAGAGCTTCAAAAGTTGTGAAAAATATGAAGAGCTTCAAATGCTGTCAATAATGAGATGAGCATGAAACGGTCTGAGAAATAGTAGAAGCATGAAGTGGTGTTGAAAATCATGAAGAGCCTGAAAATGTGTGAAATATATGAAGAGCTTCAAAAGATTTCAGAAATGAGAGGAGCATGAAACGGTCTGAAAATTAGGAGGAGCATGAAGCGGTGTTGAAAAACATGAGGAGCCTGAAAAGGTGTGAAAAATATGAAGAGCTTCAAAAGGTGTGAAAAATATGAAGAGCTTCTAAAGATGTGAAATACATTAGGAGCATGAAACTGTCTGAAAAATAGGAGGAGCATGAGACGGTGTTGAAAAAAGAGAAGAGCCTGAAAAGGTGTGAAAAATATGAAGAGCTTCAAAAGGTGTGAAAAATATGAGGAGCATGAAACGGTCTGAAAAAGAGAAGGAGCATGAAGCATTGATGAAAAACATGAGGGGCCTGAAAACGTGTGAAAAATATGAAGAGCTTCAAAAGGTGTGAAATACATGAGGAGCATTAAACGGTCTGAAAAAAAAGAGGATCATGAAGCGGTGTTGAAAAATATGAAGAGCCTGAAAAGGTGTGAAAAATATGAAGAGCTTCAAAAGCTTTCAAAAATATGAGGAGCATGAAACGGTCTGAAAAATAGGAGCAGCATGAAGTGGTGTTGAAAAACATGAAGAGCCTGAAAAGGTGTGAAAAATATGAAGAGCTTCAAAAGTTGTGAAAAATAGGAGGAGCATGAAGCGGTGTTGAAAAACATGAAGAGCCTGAAAAGGTGTGAAAAATACGAGGAGCTTCAAAAGGTGTGATAAATATGAAGAGCTTCAAAAGGTGTCAAAAATATGAGGAGCATGAAAAGGTCTGAAAAATACGAGGAGCATGAGGTGGTGTTGAAAAACATGAAGAGCCTGAAAAGATGTGAAAAATATGAAGAGCTTCAAAATGTGTCAAAAATATGAGGAGCATGAAACGGTCTGAAAAACAGGAGAAGCATGAAGCGGTGTTGAAAAACATGAGGAGGCTGAAAACGTGTGAAAAATATGAAGAGCTTCAAAAATATGAAAAATATGAAGAGATTCAAAAGGTGTGAAAAATATGAAGAGATTCAAAAGATGTCAAAAATGAGATGAGCATGAAACGGTCTGAAGAAAAGGAGGAGCATGAAGCGGAGTTCACAAAAATGAACAGCCTGAAAAGGTGGAAAATATATGAAGAGCTTCAAAAGGTGTCAAAAATTTGAGAAGCATGAAACAGTCTGAAAAATAGGAGGAGCATGAATTGTTTTTGAAAAACATGAAGAGCCTGAAAACATGCGAAATATATGAAGCGCTTCAAAAGGTGTGAAATTAATGAGGAGCATGAAACAGTTGAAAAATAGGAGGAGCATGAAGCGATGTTCAAAAACACGAAGAGCTTGAAAGGTGTGAAAAATATGAAGAGCTTTAAAAGGTGTCAAAAATATGAGGACATGAAACGTTCTGAAAAATAGGAGGATCATGAAACGTTGTTCAAAAACATGAAGAGCTTGAAAAGGTGTGAAAAATATGAAGAGCCTCAAAACGTGTCAAAAATATGAGGAGTATGAAACGGTCTGGAAAATAGCAGGAGCATGAAGCGGTGTTGAAATAGATGAAGAGCCTGAAAACATGTAAAAAATATGAAGAGTTTCAAAATTATGAAAAATATGAAGAGCTTCAATAGGTGTGAAAAATGTGAAGAGATTCAAAATGTGTCAAAAATGACATGAGCATGAAAGGGTCTGAAAAATACGAGGAGCATGAAGCGGTGTTGAAAATCATGAAGAGCCTGAAAAGGTGTTAAAAATATGAAGAGCCTCAAAAGGTATGAAATACATGAGGAGCATGAAACGGTCTGAAAAATAGGAGGAGCATGAAGTGGTGTTCAAAAAAATGAAGAGCCTGAAAAGGTGTGAGAAATATGAAGAGCTTCAAAAGGTGTCAAAAATATGAGGAGCATGATACTGTCTGCAAAATAGGAGGAGCATGAAGTTGTGTTGAAAAACATGAAGAGCATGAAAAAGTGTGAAAAATATGAAGAGCTTCAAAAGGTGTCAAATATATGAGGAGTATGAAACTGTCTGAAAAATAGGAGGAGCATGAAGTGGTGTTGAAAAACAAGAAGAGCCGGAAAAGGTGTGAAAAATATGAAGAGCTTCAAAAGGTACCAAAAATATGAGGAGCATGAAACGGTCTGCAAATAGGACGAGCATGAAGCGGTGTTCAAAAACATGAAGAGCCTGAAAAGGTGTGAAAAATATGAAGAGCTTCAAAAGGTGTAAAAAATATGAAGAGCTTCAAAATGTGTCAAAAATGAGATGAGCATGAAACGGTCTAAAAAATAGGAGGAGCATGAAGCGGTGTTCAAAAAAATGCAGAGACTAAAAAATTGTGAAAAATATGAAGAGCTTCAAAAGGTGTAAAAAATAGGAGGAGCGTGAAACGAGTTGAAAAATAGGAGGAGCATGAACCGGTGTTCAAAAACATAAAGAGCATGAAAAGGTGTGAAAAACATGAAGAGCTTCATAAGGTGTCAAAATTAGTTTAGAATGAAAGGGTCTGAAAAATAGGAGGAGCATGAAGTGGTGTTGAAAACATGAAGAGCCTGAAAAGGTGTGAAATATACGAAGAGCTTCAAAAGGTGTGAAAAATACGAAGTGCATCAAAAGGTGTCAAAAATGAGATGAGCATGAAACGGTCTGAAAAATAGGAGGAGCATGAAGTGGTATTGAAAAACATGAAGAGCCTGAAAACGTGTGAAAAATATGAAGAGCTTCAAAAATATGAAAAATATGAAGAGATTCAAAAGGTGTGAAAAATATGAAGAGCTTCAAGAGATTTCAAAAATGAGATGAGCATGAAACGGTCTGAAGAAAAGGAGGAGCATGAAGCGGAGTTCACAAAAATGAAGAGCCTGAAAAGGTGGAAAATATATGAAGAGCTTCAAAAGGTGTCAAAAATTTGAGGAGCATGAAACAGGCTGAAAAATAGGAGGAGCATGAATTGGTTTTGAAAAACATGAAGAGACTGAAAACATGCGAAATATATGAAGCACTTCAAAAGGTGTTAAATACATGAGGAGCAAGAAACAGTTGAAAAATAGGAGGAGCATAAAGCAGTGTTCAAAAACATGAAGAACAGGAAAAGGTGTGAAAAATATGAAGAGCTTCAACAGGTGTGAAAATTATGAGGAGCATGAAACGGTCTGAATAATAGGAGGAGCATGAAACTGTGTTCAAAAACATGAAGAGCCTGAAAAGGTGTGAAAAATATGAAGAGCTTCAAAGGGTTGGAAATACATGGAGAGCATGAAACGGTCTGAAAAATAAGAGGAGCATGAACCGGTGTTGAAAAACATGAAGAGTCTGAAAAGGTGTGAAAAATATGAAGAGCTACAAAAGGTGTGAAGTACAGGAGGAGCATTAAACGGTCTGAAAAATAGGAGGAGCATGAAGCGGTCTGAAAAATGGTGGAGCATGAAGTTTTGTTGAAAAACATGAAGAGCCTGAAATCGTGTGAAAAATATGAAGAGCTTCAAAAGGTGTGAAATACATGAGGAGCATTAATCGGTCTCAAAAATAGGAGTAGCATGAAGCGGTGTTGAAAAACATGAAGAGTCTGAAAAGGTGTGAAAAATATGAAGAGCTACAAAAGGTGTGAAGTACAGGAGGAGCATTAAACGGTCTGAAAAATAGGAGGAGCATGAAGCGGTGTTGAAAAACATGAAGAGCCTGAAAAGGTATGAAAAATATGAAGAGCTTCAAAAGGTGTGAAAAATACGAGGAGCATGAAGAGGTGTTCGAAAACATGAAAAGCCTGAAATGTTGTAAAAAATATGAAAAGCTTCAAAAGGTGTCAAAAATATGAGGAGCATGAAACGGTCTGAAAAACCGGAGGAGCATGAAGCGGTGTTGAAAAATATGAAGAGCTTCAAAAGGTGTCAACAATGAGATGACCATGAAACGGTCTGAGAAATAGAAGGAGCATGAAGTTCTTTTCAAAAAAAATGAAGAACCTGAAAAGGTGTGAAGTATATGAAGATTTCAAAAGGTGTGAAAAATATGAGGAGCATGAAACGGTCTGAAAAATAGGAGGAGCATGAAGTCATGTTGAAAAACATGAAGAGCCTGAAAATGTGTGAAAAATACGAAGAGGTTCAAAAGGTGTCACAAATATGAGGAGCATGAAACGGTCTGAAATATATGAGGAGCATGAAGCGGTGTTCAAAAATATGAAGAGCCTGAAAATTTGTGAAAACTATGAAGAGCTTCAGAAGGTGTCAAAAATTAGATGAGCATGAAACGGTCTGAAAAATAGGAGGGGCATGAAGTGGTGTTGAAAAACATTAAGAGCCTGAAAATGTGTGAAATATATGAAGAGCTTCAAAAGGTGTCAAAAATGAGAGGAGCATGAAACGGTCTGAAAAATAGGAGGAGCATGAATCGGTGTTGAAAAACATGAGGAGCCTGAAAAGGTGTGAAAAATATGAAGAGCTTCAAAAGTTGTGAAAAATATGAAGAGCTTCAAATGCTGTCAAAAATGAGATGAGCATGAAACGGTCTGAGAAATAGGAGAAGCATGTAGTGGTGTTGAAAAACATGAAGAGCCTGAAAAAGTGTGAAATATATGAAGAGCTTCAAAAGATTTCAGAAATGAGAGGAGCATGAAACGGTCTGAAAAATAGGAGGAGCATGAATCGGTGTTGAAAAACATTAGGAGCCTGAAAAGGTGTGAAAAATATGAAGAGCTTCAAAAGGTGTGAAAAATATGAAGAGCTTCAAAAGGTGTCAAAAATATGAGGAGCATGAAACGGTCTGAAAAATTGGAGGAGCATGAAGCGGTATTCAAAAATATGAAGAGCCTGAAAATCTGTGAAATTATGTCAAGCTTCAAAAGGTGTGAAAAATATGAGGAGCATGAAACTGTCTGAAAAATGGAGGAACAGGAAACGGTGTGAAAAATAGGGGGAGCATGAACTGGTGTAGAAAAACATGAAGACCCTGAAAAGGTGTGAAATATATGAAGAGCTTCAAAAGGTGTCAAAATATGAGGAGCATGAAACTGTCTGAAATATAGCAGGAGCATGAAAAGGTGTTAAAAAACATGAAGAGCCTGAAAAGATGTGAAAAATATGAAGATCTTCAAAAGGTGTCAAAAATATGAGGATCATGAAACGGTCTGAAAAATAGGAGGAGCATGAAGCGGTGTTGAAAAACATGAAGAACCTGAAAAGGTGTGAAAAATATGAAGAGCTTCAAAAGGTGTCAAAAATATGAGGAGCATGAACGGTGTGAAAAACAGGAGGAGCATGAAGCGGTGTTCAAAAACATGAATAGCCTGAAAATGTGTGACAAATATGAAGAGCTTCAAAGGTGTCATAAATATGAGGAGCATGAACGGTGTGAAAAATAGGAGGAGCATGAAGCAGTGTTAAAGAACATGAAGAGCCTGAAAAGGTGTGAAATATATGAAGAGCTTGAAAAGGTGTCAAAAATATCAGGAGCATGAAACGGTCTGAAACATAGGAGGAACATGAAAGGGTGTTAAAAAACATGAAGAGCTTCAAAAGGTGTGAAACATATAAAGAGCTTCAAAAGGTGTCAAATATATGAGGAGCAGGAAACCGTCTGAAAAATAGGAGGAGCATGAAGTGGTGTAGAAAAACATGAAGACCCTGAAAAGGTGTGAAAAATATGAAGAGCTTCAAAATGTGTCAAAATATGAGGAGCATGAAACTGTCTGAAATATAGGAGGAGCATGAAAAGGTGTTAAAAAACATGAAGAGCTTCAAAAGGTGTGAAACATATGAGGAGCATGAACCGGTCGGAAAAATAGGAGGAGCATGAAACGGTGTTAAAAAACATGAAGAGCTTCAAAAGGTGTGAAACATATGAAGAGCTTCAAAAGGTGTCAAAAATATGAGGAGCATGAAACGGTCTGAAAAATAGGAGAAGAATAAAGCAGTGTTGAAAAACATGAAGAGCCTGAAAATGTGTGACAAATATGAAGAGCTTCAAAAGGTGTCAAAAATATGAGGGGCATGAAACGATATAAAAAATTGGAAGCGCAAGAAACGGAGTTCAAAAACATGAAGAGCCAGAAGATATGTGAAAAATATGAAGAGCTACAAAAGTTCTCAAAAATATGAGGAGCATGAACCGTCTGAAAAATACGAGGAGCATGAAGTGGTGTTGAAAAATATGAAGAGCCTGAAAAGGTGTGAAAAATATGAAGAGCTTCAAAACGTGTCAAAAATATGAGGAGCATGAAACGGTCTGAAAAATAGTAGGAGCAAGAAATGGTGTTCAAAAACATAAAGAGCCAGAAAAGGTGTGAAAAATATGAAGAGCTTCAAAAGGTGTCAAAAATATGAGGAGCATGAAACGGTCTGAAAAATAGGAGGAGCATGAAGCGGTATTCAAAAACATGAAGAGCCTGAAAAGATTTGAAAAATACGAAGAGCTTCAAAAGGTGTAAAAAATATGACGAGCATGAAACGGTCTGAAAAATAGGAGGAGAATGAAGTGGTGTAATAAAACATGAAGACCCGGGAAATGAGTGAAAAATATGAAGAGCTTCAATAGGTTTCAAAAATATGAGGAGCATGAAACGGTTTGAAAAATAGGAAGAGCATGAAACGGTGTTAAAAAACATGAAGAGCTTCAAAAGGTGTGAAACATATGAAGAGCTTCAAAAGGTGTCAAAAATATGAGGATCATGAAACGGTCTGAAAAATAGGAGGAGCATGAAGTTGTGTTGAAGAACATGTAGAAACTTAAAAGGTGTGAAAAATATGAACAGCTTGAAAAGGTGTCAAATATATGAGGAGCATGAAAGGTCTGAAAAATAGGAGGAGCATGAATCGGTGTTGAAAAACATGAAGAGCCTGAAAATGTGTGAAAAATATGAAGAGCTTCAAAAGGTGTGAAAAATATGAGGAGAATGAAACGGTCTGAAATATTGGAGGAGCAAGAAACGGAGTTCAAAAACATGAAGAGCCAGCAAAGGTGTGAAAAATATGAAGAGCTTCAAAAGATGGGAAATACATGAGGAGCATTAAACGGTGTTCAAAAACATGAAGAGCCTGAAAAGGTGTGAAAAATATGAAGAGCTTCTAAATATGTGAAATACATGAGGAGCATTAAATGGTCTGAAAAATATGAGGAGCATGAAGCGCTGTTCAAAAACATGAAGAGCCAAAAAGGTGTGAAAAATATGAAGAGCTTCAAAAGGTGTGAAATGCATGAGGAGCATGAAACGGTCTGAAAAAAAGGAGGAGCATGAAGTGGTGTTGAAAAACATGAAGAGCCTGAAAAGGTGTGAAAAATATGAAGAGCTTCAAAAAGTGTCAGAAATTTGAGGAGCATGAAACGGTCTGAAAAATAGGAGGAGCATGAAGCGGTGTTCAAAACATGAAGAGCCTTAAAAGGTGTGAAAAATATGAAGAGCGTCAAAAGGTGTCAAATATATGGGGAGCATGAAACGGTCTGAAAAATAGGAGGAGCATGAAACGGTGTTCAAAAACATGAAGAGCCTGAAAATTTCTGAAAAGTATGAAGAGCTTCAAAAGGTGTGAAAAATATAAGGAGCACGAAACGTTCTGAAAAATAGGAGGAGCATGAAGCGCTGTTGAAAAACATGAAGAGCCTGAAAAGGTGTGAAAGATATGAAGAGTTTCAAAAGGTGTCAAAAATATGAGTAGCATGAAACAGTCTGAAAATTAGGAAGAGCATGAGGTGGTGTTCAAAAACATGAAGAGCTTGAAAAGGAGTGAAAAATATGAAGAGCTCCAAAGGTGTCAAAAATATGACGAGCATGAAACAGTCTGAAAATTAGGAAGAGCATGAAGTGGTGTTCAAAAACAGGAAGAGCCTGAAAAGGGGTGAAAAATATGAAGAGCTTGAAAAGTTGTCAAAAATATGAGGAGCATGTAACGGTCTGAAAAACAGGGGGAGCATGAAGTGATGTTGAAAAACATGAAGAGACTGAAAACGTGTGAAAAATATGAAGAGCTTCAAAAATATGAAAAATATGAAAAGATTCAAAAGGTGTGAAAAATATAAAGAGCTTCAAAAGATGTCAAAAATGAGATGAGCATGAAACGGTCTGAAAAATAGGAGGAGCATGAAGCGGTGTTGAAAATCATGAAGAGCCTGAAAAGGTGTGAAAAATAGGCAGAGCTTCAAAAGGTGTCAAAAATATGAGGAGAATGAAACAGTCTGAAAAATACGAGGAGTATGAAGTGGTGTTGAAAAACATGAAGAGCCTAAAAGGTGTGAAAAATATGAAGAGCTTCAAAAGGTGTCAACAATATGAGGAGCAAGAAACAGTCTAAAAATAGGAGGAGCATGAAGCGGTGTTGAAAATCATGAAGAGCCTGAAAAGGTGTGAAATATATGAAGAGCTTCAAAAGGTGTGAAATACAAGAGGAGCATGAAACAGCCTGAAAAATAGGAGGAGCATGAAGCGGTGTTGAAAAATATGACGAAACAGAAAAGGTGTGAAAAATATGAAGAGCTTCAAAGGTGTCAAAATATGTGAGCATGAAACGGTCTGAAAAATAGGAGGACCAGGAAGCGGTGTTGAAAAACATGAAGAGCCTGAAAAGGTGTGAAAAATATGAAGAGCTTCAAAAGGTGTCAAAATATGAGGAGCATGAAACTGTCTGAAATATAGGAGGAGCATGAAAAGGTGTTAAAAAACATGAAGAGGTTCAGAAGGTGTGAAACATATGAGGAGCATGAAACGGTCGGAAAAATACGAGGAGCATGAAACGGTGTAAAATAACATGAAGAGCTTCAAAAGGTGTGAAACATATGAAGAGCTTCAAAAGGTGTCAAAAATATGAGGAGCATGAAACGGTCTGAAAAATAGGAGAAGAATGAAGTGGTGTTGAAAAACATGAAGTGTCTGAAAAGGTGTGAAAAATATGAAGAGCTTCAAAAGGTGTCAAAAATATAAGGAGCATGAAACGGTCTGAAAAATAGGAGGAGCATGAAGCAGTGTTAAAGAGCATGACGAGCCTGAAAAGGTGTGAATTATATGAAGAGCTTCAAAAGGCGTCAAAAATATAAGGAGCATGAAGCGGTCTGAAAAATTGGAGGAGCATGAAGCGGTATTCAAAAATATGAAGAGCCTGAAAATCTGTGAAATTATGTCAAGCTTCAAAAGGTGTGAAAAATATGAGGAGCATGAAACTGTCTGAAAAAGGGAGGAGCAGGAAACGGTGTGAAAAATAGGGGGAGCATGAAGTGGTGTAGAAAAACATGAAGACCCTGAAAAGGTGTGAAAAATATGAAGAGCTTCAAAATGTGTCAAAATATGAGGAGCATGAAACTGTCTGAAATATAGGAGGAGCATGAAAAGGTGTTAAAAAACATGAAGAGCTTCAAAAGGTGTGAAACATATGAGGAGCATGAACCGGTCGGAAAAATAGGAGGAGCATGAAACGGTGTTAAAAAACATGAAGAGCTTCAAAAGGTGTGAAACATATGAAGAGCTTCAAAAGGTGTCAAAAATATGAGGAGCATGAAACGGTCTGAAAAATAGGAGAAGAATAAAGCAGTGTTGAAAAACATGAAGAGCCTGAAAATGTGTGACAAATATGAAGAGCTTCAAAAGGTGTCAAAAATATGAGGAGCATGAAACGGTCTGAAAAATAGGAGGAGCATGAAGCGGTATTCAAAAACATGAAGAGCCTGAAAAGATTTGAAAAATATGAAGAGCTTCAAAAGGTGTCAAAAATATGACGAGCATGAAACGGTCTGAAAAATAGGAGGAGAATGAAGTGGTGTAATAAAACATGAAGACCCGGGAAATGAGTGAAAAATATGAAGAGCTTCAATAGGTTTCAAAAATATGAGGAGCATGAAACGGTTTGAAAAATAGGAAGAGCATGAAACGGTGTTAAAAAACATGAAGAGCTTCAAAAGGTGTGAAACATATGAAGAGCTTCAAAAGGTGTCAAAAATATGAGGATCATGAAACGGTCTGAAAAATAGGAGGAGCATGAAGTTGTGTTGAAGAACATGTAGAAACTTAAAAGGTGTGAAAAATATGAACAGCTTGAAAAGGTGTCAAATATATGAGGAGCATGAAAGGTCTGAAAAATAGGAGGAGCATGAATCGGTGTTGAAAAACATGAAGAGCCTGAAAATGTGTGAAAAATATGAAGAGCTTCAAAAGGTGTGAAAAATATGAGGAGAATGAAACGGTCTGAAATATTGGAGGAGCAAGAAACGGAGTTCAAAAACATGAAGAGCCAGCAAAGGTGTGAAAAATATGAAGAGCTTCAAAAGATGGGAAATACATGAGGAGCATTAAACGGTGTTCAAAAACATGAAGAGCCTGAAAAGGTGTGAAAAATATGAAGAGCTTCTAAATATGTGAAATACATGAGGAGCATTAAATGGTCTGAAAAATATGAGGAGCATGAAGCGCTGTTCAAAAACATGAAGAGCCAAAAAGGTGTGAAAAATATGAAGAGCTTCAAAAGGTGTGAAATGCATGAGGAGCATGAAACGGTCTGAAAAAAAGGAGGAGCATGAAGTGGTGTTGAAAAACATGAAGAGCCTGAAAAGGTGTGAAAAATATGAAGAGCTTCAAAAAGTGTCAGAAATTTGAGGAGCATGAAACGGTCTGAAAAATAGGAGGAGCATGAAGCGGTGTTCAAAACATGAAGAGCCTTAAAAGGTGTGAAAAATATGAAGAGCGTCAAAAGGTGTCAAATATATGGGGAGCATGAAACGGTCTGAAAAATAGGAGGAGCATGAAACGGTGTTCAAAAACATGAAGAGCCTGAAAATTTCTGAAAAGTATGAAGAGCTTCAAAAGGTGTGAAAAATATAAGGAGCACGAAACGTTCTGAAAAATAGGAGGAGCATGAAGCGCTGTTGAAAAACATGAAGAGCCTGAAAAGGTGTGAAAGATATGAAGAGTTTCAAAAGGTGTCAAAAATATGAGTAGCATGAAACAGTCTGAAAATTAGGAAGAGCATGAGGTGGTGTTCAAAAACATGAAGAGCTTGAAAAGGAGTGAAAAATATGAAGAGCTCCAAAGGTGTCAAAAATATGACGAGCATGAAACAGTCTGAAAATTAGGAAGAGCATGAAGTGGTGTTCAAAAACAGGAAGAGCCTGAAAAGGGGTGAAAAATATGAAGAGCTTGAAAAGTTGTCAAAAATATGAGGAGCATGTAACGGTCTGAAAAACAGGGGGAGCATGAAGTGATGTTGAAAAACATGAAGAGACTGAAAACGTGTGAAAAATATGAAGAGCTTCAAAAATATGAAAAATATGAAAAGATTCAAAAGGTGTGAAAAATATGAAGAGCTTCAAAAGATGTCAAAAATGAGATGAGCCTGAAACGGTCTGAAAAATAGGAGGAGCATGAAGTGGTGTTGAAAATCATGAAGAGCCTGAAAAGGTGTGAAAAATAGGCAGAGCTTCAAAAGGTGTCAAAAATATGAGGAGAATGAAACAGTCTGAAAAATACGAGGAGTATGAAGTGGTGTTGAAAAACATGAAGAGCCTAAAAGGTGTGAAAAATATGAAGAGCTTCAAAAGGTGTCAACAATATGAGGAGCAAGAAACAGTCTAAAAATAGGAGGAGCATGAAGCGGTGTTGAAAATCATGAAGAGCCTGAAAAGGTGTGAAATATATGAAGAGCTTCAAAAGGTGTGAAATACAAGAGGAGCATGAAACAGCCTGAAAAATAGGAGGAGCATGAAGCGGTGTTGAAAAATATGACGAAACAGAAAAGGTGTGAAAAATATGAAGAGCTTCAAAGGTGTCAAAATATGTGAGCATGAAACGGTCTGAAAAATAGGAGGACCAGGAAGCGGTGTTGAAAAACATGAAGAGCCTGAAAAGGTGTGAAAAATATGAAGAGCTTCAAAAGGTGTCAAAAATATGAGGAGCATGAAACGGTCTGAAAATAGGAGGAACATGAAACGGTGTTCAAAAACATTAAGAGCCTCAAAAGGTGTGAAAAA
Source organism: Dama dama (assembly GCF_033118175.1). Classification (NCBI taxonomy): domain Eukaryota; kingdom Metazoa; phylum Chordata; class Mammalia; order Artiodactyla; family Cervidae; genus Dama; species Dama dama. The sequence goes on along the minus strand of NW_026871008.1, from coordinate 56,731 downwards.
TATGAAGAGCTTCAAAAGGTGTCAAAAATATGAGGAGCATGAAACGGTCTGAAAAATAGGAGGAGCATGAAACGGTGTTCAAAAAAATGAAGAGCCTGAAATGGTGTGAAAAATATGAAGAGCTTCAAAAGGTTGGAAATATGGAGGAGCTAGAAACGGTCTGAAAAATAGGAGGAGCATGAAGCGGTGTTCAAAAACATGAAGAGTGTGAAATGGTGTGAAAAATATGAAGAGCTTCAAAAGGTGTCAAAAATATGAGGAACATGAAACGGTGTGAAAAATAGGAGGACCACAGGTGGTGTTCAAAAACATGAAGAGCCTGAAAACGTGTGAAATATATGAAGAGCTTCAAAAGGTGTCCAAAAAATGAGGAGCATGAAACGTTCTGAAAAATAGAAGGAACATGAAGCGGTGTTCAAAAGCATGAAGAGCCTGAAAATGTGTGAAATATATGAAGAGCTTCAAAAGATGTCAAAAATATGAGGAGCATGAAACGTTCTGAAAAATAGAAGGAACATGAAGCGGTGTTCAAAAGCATGAAGAGCCTGAAAAGGTGTGAAAAATATGAAGAGCTTCAAAAGATGTCAAAAATATGAGGAGCATGAAACGGTCTGAAAAATAGGAGGAGCATGAAGCGGATTTCACAAAAATGAAGAGCCTGAAAAGGTGGAAAAAATATGAAGAGCTTCAAAAGGCGTCAAAAATTTGAGGAGCATGAAACGGTCTGAAAAATAGGAGGAGAATGAAACGGTCTGAAAAATGGGAGGAGTATGAAGCGGTGTTGAAAAACTTGAAGAGCCTGAAAAAGTGTGAAAAACATGAAGAGCTTAAAAGTTGTGAGAAATATGAAGAGCTTCAAAAGGTGTCAAAATGAGACGAGCATGAAACGGTCTGGAAAGTAGGACGAGCATGAAGCGGTGTTGAAAAACATGAAGAGCCAGAAAAGGTGTGAAAAATATGAAGAGCTTCAAAATGTGTCTAAAATATGAGGAGCATGAAACGGTCTGAAAAATAGGAGGAGCATTAAACGGTGTTCAAAAACATGAAGAGACTGAAATGGTGTGAAAAATATGAAGAGCTTCAAAAGGTTTCAAATATATGAGGATCATGAAACGGTCTGAAAAACAGAAGGAGCATGAAGCGGTGTTCAAAAACATGAAGAGCATGAAAATGTGTGATAATTATGAAGAGCTTCAAAGGTGTCATAAATATAAGGAGCATGAAACGGTCTGAAAAATTGGATGAGCAGGAAACGGAGTTCAAAAACATGAAGAGCCAGAAAAGGGGTGAAAAATATGAAGAGCTACAAAAGTTGTCAAAAATATGAGGAGCATGAAATGGTCTGAAAAATAGGAGGAGCATGAAGCGGTGTTGAAAAACATGAAGAGCCTGAAAAGGTGTGAAAAATATGAAGAGCTTCAAAAGGTGTCAAAAATATGAGGAGCATGAAACGGTCTGAAAAATAGGAGGAGCATGAAGCGGTATTCAAAAACATGAAGAGCCTGAAAAGCTCTGAAATTATGTCAAGCTTCAAAACGTGTGAAAAATATGAGGAGCATGAAACGGTCTGAAAAATAGGAGGAGCATGAAGCGGTGTTAAAGAACATGAAGAGCCTGAAAAGGTGTGAAAAATATGAAGAGCTTCAAAAGGAGTCAAATATATGAGGAGCAGGAAACGGTCTGAAAAATAGGAGGAGCATGAAGTGGTGTAGAAAAACATGAAGTCCCTGAAAAGGTGTGAAAAATATAAAGTGCTTCAAAAGGTGTCAAAATATGAGGAGCATGAAACTGTCTGAAATATAGGAGGAGCATGAAAAGGTGTTAAAAAACATGAAGAGGTTCAGAAGGTGTGAAACATATGAGGAGCATGAAACGGTCGGAAAAATACGAGGAGCATGAAACGGTGTAAAATAACATGAAGAGCTTCAAAAGGTGTGAAACATATGAAGAGCTTCAAAAGGTGTCAAAAATATGAGGAGCATGAAACGGTCTGAAAAATAGGAGAAGAATGAAGTGGTGTTGAAAAACATGAAGTGTCTGAAAAGGTGTGAAAAATATGAAGAGCTTCAAAAGGTGTCAAAAATATAAGGAGCATGAAACGGTCTGAAAAATAGGAGGAGCATGAAGCAGTGTTAAAGAGCATGACGAGCCTGAAAAGGTGTGAATTATATGAAGAGCTTCAAAAGGCGTCAAAAATATAAGGAGCATGAAGCGGTCTGAAAAATTGGAGGAGCATGAAGCGGTATTCAAAAATATGAAGAGCCTGAAAATCTGTGAAATTATGTCAAGCTTCAAAAGGTGTGAAAAATATGAGGAGCATGAAACTGTCTGAAAAAGGGAGGAGCAGGAAACGGTGTGAAAAATAGGGGGAGCATGAAGTGGTGTAGAAAAACATGAAGACCCTGAAAAGGTGTGAAAAATATGAAGAGCTTCAAAATGTGTCAAAATATGAGGAGCATGAAACTGTCTGAAATATAGGAGGAGCATGAAAAGGTGTTAAAAAACATGAAGAGCTTCAAAAGGTGTGAAACATATGAGGAGCATGAACCGGTCGGAAAAATAGGAGGAGCATGAAACGGTGTTAAAAAACATGAAGAGCTTCAAAAGGTGTGAAACATATGAAGAGCTTCAAAAGGTGTCAAAAATATGAGGAGCATGAAACGGTCTGAAAAATAGGAGAAGAATAAAGCAGTGTTGAAAAACATGAAGAGCCTGAAAATGTGTGACAAATATGAAGAGCTTCAAAAGGTGTCAAAAATATGAGGGGCATGAAACGATATAAAAAATTGGAAGCGCAAGAAACGGAGTTCAAAAACATGAAGAGCCAGAAGATATGTGAAAAATATGAAGAGCTACAAAAGTTCTCAAAAATATGAGGAGCATGAACCGTCTGAAAAATACGAGGAGCATGAAGTGGTGTTGAAAAATATGAAGAGCCTGAAAAGGTGTGAAAAATATGAAGAGCTTCAAAACGTGTCAAAAATATGAGGAGCATGAAACGGTCTGAAAAATAGTAGGAGCAAGAAATGGTGTTCAAAAACATAAAGAGCCAGAAAAGGTGTGAAAAATATGAAGAGCTTCAAAAGGTGTCAAAAATATGAGGAGCATGAAACGGTCTGAAAAATAGGAGGAGCATGAAGCGGTATTCAAAAACATGAAGAGCCTGAAAAGATTTGAAAAATATGAAGAGCTTCAAAAGGTGTCAAAAATATGACGAGCATGAAACGGTCTGAAAAATAGGAGGAGAATGAAGTGGTGTAATAAAACATGAAGACCCGGGAAATGAGTGAAAAATATGAAGAGCTTCAATAGGTTTCAAAAATATGAGGAGCATGAAACGGTTTGAAAAATAGGAAGAGCATGAAACGGTGTTAAAAAACATGAAGAGCTTCAAAAGGTGTGAAACATATGAAGAGCTTCAAAAGGTGTCAAAAATATGAGGATCATGAAACGGTCTGAAAAATAGGAGGAGCATGAAGTTGTGTTGAAGAACATGTAGAAACTTAAAAGGTGTGAAAAATATGAACAGCTTGAAAAGGTGTCAAATATATGAGGAGCATGAAAGGTCTGAAAAATAGGAGGAGCATGAATCGGTGTTGAAAAACATGAAGAGCCTGAAAATGTGTGAAAAATATGAAGAGCTTCAAAAGGTGTGAAAAATATGAGGAGAATGAAACGGTCTGAAATATTGGAGGAGCAAGAAACGGAGCTCAAAAACATGAAGAGCCAGCAAAGGTGTGAAAAATATGAAGAGCTTCAAAAGATGGGAAATACATGAGGAGCATTAAACGGTGTTCAAAAACATGAAGAGCCTGAAAAGGTGTGAAAAATATGAAGAGCTTCTAAATATGTGAAATACATGAGGAGCATTAAATGGTCTGAAAAATATGAGGAGCATGAAGCGCTGTTCAAAAACATGAAGAGCCAAAAAGGTGTGAAAAATATGAAGAGCTTCAAAAGGTGTGAAATGCATGAGGAGCATGAAACGGTCTGAAAAAAAGGAGGAGCATGAAGTGGTGTTGAAAAACATGAAGAGCCTGAAAAGGTGTGAAAAATATGAAGAGCTTCAAAAAGTGTCAGAAATTTGAGGAGCATGAAACGGTCTGAAAAATAGGAGGAGCATGAAGCGGTGTTCAAAACATGAAGAGCCTTAAAAGGTGTGAAAAATATGAAGAGCGTCAAAAGGTGTCAAATATATGGGGAGCATGAAACGGTCTGAAAAATAGGAGGAGCATGAAACGGTGTTCAAAAACATGAAGAGCCTGAAAATTTCTGAAAAGTATGAAGAGCTTCAAAAGGTGTGAAAAATATAAGGAGCACGAAACGTTCTGAAAAATAGGAGGAGCATGAAGCGCTGTTGAAAAACATGAAGAGCCTGAAAAGGTGTGAAAGATATGAAGAGTTTCAAAAGGTGTCAAAAATATGAGTAGCATGAAACAGTCTGAAAATTAGGAAGAGCATGAGGTGGTGTTCAAAAACATGAAGAGCTTGAAAAGGAGTGAAAAATATGAAGAGCTCCAAAGGTGTCAAAAATATGACGAGCATGAAACAGTCTGAAAATTAGGAAGAGCATGAAGTGGTGTTCAAAAACAGGAAGAGCCTGAAAAGGGGTGAAAAATATGAAGAGCTTGAAAAGTTGTCAAAAATATGAGGAGCATGTAATGGTCTGAAAAACAGGGGGAGCATGAAGTGATGTTGAAAAACATGAAGAGACTGAAAACGTGTGAAAAATATGAAGAGCTTCAAAAATATGAAAAATATGAAAAGATTCAAAAGGTGTGAAAAATATGAAGAGCTTCAAAAGATGTCAAAAATGAGATGAGCCTGAAACGGTCTGAAAAATAGGAGGAGCATGAAGCGGTGTTGAAAATCATGAAGAGCCTGAAAAGGTGTGAAAAATAGGCAGAGCTTCAAAAGGTGTCAAAAATATGAGGAGAATGAAACAGTCTGAAAAATACGAGGAGTATGAAGTGGTGTTGAAAAACATGAAGAGCCTAAAAGGTGTGAAAAATATGAAGAGCTTCAAAAGGTGTCAACAATATGAGGAGCAAGAAACAGTCTAAAAATAGGAGGAGCATGAAGCGGTGTTGAAAATCATGAAGAGCCTGAAAAGGTGTGAAATATATGAAGAGCTTCAAAAGGTGTGAAATACAAGAGGAGCATGAAACAGCCTGAAAAATAGGAGGAGCATGAAGCGGTGTTGAAAAATATGACGAAACAGAAAAGGTGTGAAAAATATGAAGAGCTTCAAAGGTGTCAAAATATGTGAGCATGAAACGGTCTGAAAAATAGGAGGACCAGGAAGCGGTGTTGAAAAACATGAAGAGCCTGAAAAGGTGTGAAAAATATGAAGAGCTTCAAAAGGTGTCAAAAATATGAGGAGCATGAAACGGTCTGAAAATAGGAGGAACATGAAACGGTGTTCAAAAACATTAAGAGCCTCAAAAGGTGTGAAAAATATGAAGAGCTTCAAAAGGTGTCAAAAATATGAGGAGCATGAAACGGTCTGAAAAATAGGAGGAGCATGAAACGGTGTTCAAAAAAATGAAGAGCCTGAAATGGTGTGAAAAATATGAAGAGCTTCAAAAGGTTGGAAATATGGAGGAGCTAGAAACGGTCTGAAAAATAGGAGGAGCATGAAGCGGTGTTCAAAAACATGAAGAGTGTGAAATGGTGTGAAAAATATGAAGAGCTTCAAAAGGTGTCAAAAATATGAGGAACATGAAACGGTGTGAAAAATAGGAGGACCACAGGTGGTGTTCAAAAACATGAAGAGCCTGAAAACGTGTGAAATATATGAAGAGCTTCAAAAGGTGTCCAAAAAATGAGGAGCATGAAACGTTCTGAAAAATAGAAGGAACATGAAGCGGTGTTCAAAAGCATGAAGAGCCTGAAAATGTGTGAAATATATGAAGAGCTTCAAAAGATGTCAAAAATATGAGGAGCATGAAACGTTCTGAAAAATAGAAGGAACATGAAGCGGTGTTCAAAAGCATGAAGAGCCTGAAAAGGTGTGAAAAATATGAAGAGCTTCAAAAGATGTCAAAAATATGAGGAGCATGAAACGGTCTGAAAAATAGGAGGAGCATGAAGCGGATTTCACAAAAATGAAGAGCCTGAAAAGGTGGAAAAAATATGAAGAGCTTCAAAAGGCGTCAAAAATTTGAGGAGCATGAAACGGTCTGAAAAATAGGAGGAGAATGAAACGGTCTGAAAAATGGGAGGAGTATGAAGCGGTGTTGAAAAACTTGAAGAGCCTGAAAAAGTGTGAAAAACATGAAGAGCTTAAAAGTTGTGAGAAATATGAAGAGCTTCAAAAGGTGTCAAAATGAGACGAGCATGAAACGGTCTGGAAAGTAGGACGAGCATGAAGCGGTGTTGAAAAACATGAAGAGCCAGAAAAGGTGTGAAAAATATGAAGAGCTTCAAAATGTGTCAAAAATATGAGGAGCATGAAACGGTCTGAAAAATAGGAGGAGCATTAAACGGTGTTCAAAAACATGAAGAGACTGAAATGGTGTGAAAAATATGAAGAGCTTCAAAAGGTTTCAAATATATGAGGATCATGAAACGGTCTGAAAAACAGAAGGAGCATGAAGCGGTGTTCAAAAACATGAAGAGCATGAAAATGTGTGATAATTATGAAGAGCTTCAAAGGTGTCATAAATATAAGGAGCATGAAACGGTCTGAAAAATTGGATGAGCAGGAAACGGAGTTCAAAAACATGAAGAGCCAGAAAAGGGGTGAAAAATATGAAGAGCTACAAAAGTTGTCAAAAATATGAGGAGCATGAAATGGTCTGAAAAATAGGAGGAGCATGAAGCGGTGTTGAAAAACATGAAGAGCCTGAAAAGGTGTGAAAAATATGAAGAGCTTCAAAAGGTGTCAAAAATATGAGGAGCATGAAACGGTCTGAAAAATAGGAGGAGCATGAAGCGGTATTCAAAAACATGAAGAGCCTGAAAAGCTCTGAAATTATGTCAAGCTTCAAAACGTGTGAAAAATATGAGGAGCATGAAACGGTCTGAAAAATAGGAGGAGCATGAAGCGGTGTTAAAGAACATGAAGAGCCTGAAAAGGTGTGAAAAATATGAAGAGCTTCAAAAGGAGTCAAATATATGAGGAGCAGGAAACGGTCTGAAAAATAGGAGGAGCATGAAGTGGTGTAGAAAAACATGAAGTCCCTGAAAAGGTGTGAAAAATATAAAGTGCTTCAAAAGGTGTCAAAATATGAGGAGCATGAAACTGTCTGAAATATAGGAGGAGCATGAAAAGGTGTTAAAAAACATGAAGAGGTTCAGAAGGTGTGAAACATATGAGGAGCATGAAACGGTCGGAAAAATACGAGGAGCATGAAACGGTGTAAAATAACATGAAGAGCTTCAAAAGGTGTGAAACATATGAAGAGCTTCAAAAGGTGTCAAAAATATGAGGAGCATGAAACGGTCTGAAAAATAGGAGAAGAATGAAGTGGTGTTGAAAAACATGAAGTGTCTGAAAAGGTGTGAAAAATATGAAGAGCTTCAAAAGGTGTCAAAAATATAAGGAGCATGAAACGGTCTGAAAAATAGGAGGAGCATGAAGCAGTGTTAAAGAGCATGACGAGCCTGAAAAGGTGTGAAATATATGAAGAGCTTCAAAAGGCGTCAAAAATATAAGGAGCATGAAGCGGTCTGAAAAATTGGAGGAGCATGAAGCGGTATTCAAAAATATGAAGAGCCTGAAAATCTGTGAAATTATGTCAAGCTTCAAAAGGTGTGAAAAATATGAGGAGCATGAAACTGTCTGAAAAAGGGAGGAGCAGGAAACGGTGTGAAAAATAGGGGGAGCATGAACTGGTGTAGAAAAACATGAAGACCCTGAAAAGGTGTGAAATATATGACGAGCTTCAAAAGGTGTCAAAATATGAGGAGCATGAAACTGTCTGAAATATAGCAGGAGCATGAAAAGGTGTTCAAAAACATGAAGAGCCTGAAAAGGAGTGAAAAATATGAAGAGCTCCAAAGGTGTCAAAAATATGACGAGCATGAAACAGTCTGAAAATTAGGAAGAGCATGAAGTGGTGTTCAAAAACAGGAAGAGCCTGAAAAGGGGTGAAAAATATGAAGAGCTTGAAAAGTTGTCAAAAATATGAGGAGCATGTAACGGTCTGAAAAACAGGGGGAGCATGAAGTGATGTTGAAAAACATGAAGAGCCTGAAAACGTGTGAAAAATATGAAGAGCTTCACAAATATGAAAAATATGAAAAGATTCAAAAGGTGTGAAAAATATGAAGAGCTTCAAAAGATGTCAAAAATGAGATGAGCATGAAACGGTCTGAAAAATAGGAGGAGCATGAAGCGGTATTGAAAATCATGAAGAGCCTGAAAAGGTGTGAAAAATAGGCAGAGCTTCAAAAGGTGTCAAAAATATGAGGAGAATGAAACGGTCTGAAAAATACGAGTAGCATGAAGTGGTGTTGAAAAACATGAAGAGCCTAAAAGGTGTGAAAAATATGAAGAGCTTCAAAAGGTGTCAACAATATGAGGAGCATGAAACGGTCTGAAAAATAGGAGGAGCATGAAGCGGTGTTGAAAAACATGACGAAACAGAAAAGGTGTGAAAAATATGAAGAGCTTCAAAAGGTGTCAAAAATATGACGAGCATGAAACGGTCTGAAAAATAGGAGGAGAATGAAGTGGTGTAATAAAACATGAAGACCCGGAAAATGAGTGAAAAATATGAAGAGCTTCAATAGGTTTCAAAAATATGAGGAGCATGAAACGGTTTGAAAAATAGGAAGAGCATGAAACTGTGTTAAAAAACATGAAGAGCTTCAAAAGGTGTGAAACATATGAAGAATTTCAAAAGGTGTCAAAAATATGAGGATCATGAAACGGTCTGAACAAAAGGAGGAGCATGAAGTTGTGTTGAAGAACATGTAGAAAATGAAAAGGTGTGAAAAATATGAACAGCTTGAAATGGTGTCAAAAATATGAGGAGCATGAACGGTCTGAAAAATAGGAGGAGCATGAAGCTGTATTCAAAAACATGAAGAGCCTGAAAAGATTTGAAAAATATAAAGAACTTCAAAAGGTGTCAAAAATATGACGAGCATGAAACGGTCTGAAAAATAGGAGGAGAATGAAGTGGTGTAATAAAACATGAAGACCCGGAAAATGAGTGAAAAATATGAAGAGCTTCAATAGGTTTCAAAAATATGAGGAGCATGAAACGGTTTGAAAAATAGGAAGAGCATGAAACTGTGTTAAAAAACATGAAGAGCTTCAAAAGGTGTGAAACATATGAAGAATTTCAAAAGGTGTCAAAAATATGAGGATCATGAAACGGTCTGAACAAAAGGAGGAGCATGAAGTTGTGTTGAAGAACATGTAGAAAATGAAAAGGTGTGAAAAATATGAACAGCTTGAAATGGTGTCAAAAATATGAGGAGCATGAACGGTCTGAAAAATAGGAGGAGCATGAAGCGGTATTCAAAAACATGAAGAGCCTGAAAAGATTTGAAAAATATGAAGAGCTTCAAAAGGTGTCAGAAATTTGAGGAGCATGAAACGGTCTGAAAAATAGGAGGAGCATGAAGCGGTGTTCAAAATATGAAGAGCCTTAAAAGGTGTGAAAAATATGAAGAGCGTCAAAAGGTGTCAAATATATGGGGAGCATGAAACGGTCTGAAAAATAGGAGGAGCATGAAACGCTGTTCAAAAACATGAAGAACCTGAAAAGTTCTGAAAAGTATGAAGAGCTTCAAAAGGTGTGAAAAATATAAGGAGCATGAAACGTTCTGAAAAATAGGAGGAGCATGAAGCGCTGTTGAAAAACATGAAGAGCCTGAAAAGGTGTGAAAGATATGAAGAGTTTCAAAAGGTGTCAAAAATATGAGTAGCATGAAACAGTCTGAAAATTAGGAAGAGCATGAAGTGGTGTTCAAAAACATGAAGAGCCTGAAAAGGAGTGAAAAATATGAAGAGCTCCAAAGGTGTCAAAAATATGACGAGCATGAAACAGTCTGAAAATTAGGAAGAGCATGAAGTGGTGTTCAAAAACAGGAAGAGCCTGAAAAGGGGTGAAAAATATGAAGAGCTTGAAAAGTTGTCAAAAATATGAGGAGCATGTAACGGTCTGAAAAACAGGGGGAGCATGAAGTGATGTTGAAAAACATGAAGAGCCTGAAAACGTGTGAAAAATATGAAGAGCTTCACAAATATGAAAAATATGAAAAGATTCAAAAGGTGTGAAAAATATGAAGAGCTTCAAAAGATGTCAAAAATGAGATGAGCATGAAACGGTCTGAAAAATAGGAGGAGCATGAAGCGGTATTGAAAATCATGAAGAGCCTGAAAAGGTGTGAAAAATAGGCAGAGCTTCAAAAGGTGTCAAAAATATGAGGAGAATGAAACGGTCTGAAAAATACGAGTAGCATGAAGTGGTGTTGAAAAACATGAAGAGCCTAAAAGGTGTGAAAAATATGAAGAGCTTCAAAAGGTGTCAACAATATGAGGAGCATGAAACGGTCTGAAAAATAGGAGGAGCATGAAGCGGTGTTGAAAAACATGACGAAACAGAAAAGGTGTGAAAAATATGAAGAGCTTCAAAAGGTGTGAAAAATATGAAGAGCTTCAAAAGGTGTCAAAAATATCAGGAGAATGAAATGATCTGAAAAATAGGAGGAACATGAAACGGTCTGAAAAATAGGAGGAGCATGAAGCGGTGTTCAAAAACATGAAGAGCCTGAAAAGGTGTGAAATATATGAAGAGCTTCAAAAGGTGTGAAATACAAGAGGAACATGAAACAGCCTGAAAAATAGGTGGAGCATGAAGCGGTGTTGAAAAAAAAGACGAAACAGAAAAGGTGTGAAAAATATGAAGAGCTTCAAAAGGTGTGAAAAATATGAAGAGCTTCAAAAGGTGTCAAAAATATCAGGAGAATGAAATGATCTGAAAAATAGGAGGAACATGAAACGGTCTGAAAAATAGGAGGAGCATGAAGCGGTGTTCAAAAACATGAAGAGCCTTAAAAGGTGTGAAAAATATGAAGAGCTTCAAAAGGTGTGAAAAATATGAAGAGCTTCAAAAGGTGTCAAAAATATCAGGAGCATGAAATGATCTGAAAAATAGGAGGAACATGAAACGGTCTGAAAAATAGGAGGAGCATGAAGTGGTGTTCAAAGACATGAAGAGCCTTAAAAGGTGTGAGAAATATGAAGAGCTTTAAAGGTGTGAAAATTATGAGGAGCATGAAACCGTCTGAAAAATAGGAGGAGCATGACACGGTGTTGAAAAACATGAAGAGCCTTAAAATGTGAGAAAAATATGAAGAGCTTTAAAGGTGTGAAAAATATGAGGAGCATGAAACCGTGTGAAAAATTGGAGGAGCATGACACGGTGTTGAAAAATATGAAGAGCATGAAAAGGTGTGAAAAATATGAAGAACTTCAAAAGGAGTCAAAAATATCAGGAGCATGAAAAGGTCTGAAAAATAGGAGGAGCATGAAGCGGTGTTGAAAAAAATGAAGAACCTGAAAAGGTGTGAAAAATATGAAGAGCTTCAAAAGGTGTCAAAAATATGAGGAGCATGAAATGATCTGAAAAATAGGAGGAACATGAAACGGTCTGAAAAATCGGAGGAGCATGAAGCGGTGTTCAAAAATATGAAGAGCCTGAAAATTTGTGAAAAATATGAAGAGCTTCAAAAGGTGTCAAAAATATGAGGAGCATGAAATGGTCTGAAAAATAGGAGGAGCATGAAGCGGTGGTCAAAAACATGAAGAGCCTGAAAGGTGTGAAAAATATGAAGAGCTTCAAAAGGTGAGAAATATATGAGGACCATGAAACTGTCTAAAAATAGGAAGAGCTTGAAGCTGTGTTCAAAAATATGAAGAGCCTGAAAATTTGTGAAAAATATGAAGAGATTCAAAAGGTGTCAAAAATATGAGGAGCATGTAACAGTTTGGAAAATAGGACGAGCATGAAGTGGTGTTGAAAAACATGAAGAGCCTGAAAAGATGTGAAAAATATGAAGAGCTTCAAAAGGTGTCCACAATATGAGGAGCATGAAACTGTCTGAGAAATAGGAGGAGCATGAAGTGGTGCTTAAAAACATGAAAAGCCTAAAAGGTGTGAAAAATAAGAAACGCTTCAAAAGATGTCACAAATATGAGGAGCATGAAACGGTCTGAAAAATTGGAGGATCATGAAGCGGTGTTGAAAAACATGAAGAGCCTGAAAAGGTGTGAAAAATATGAATAGTTTCAAAAGATGTGAAAAATATGAAGAACTTCAAAAGCTGTCAAAAATGAGATGAGCATGAAACTGTCTGAGAAATAGGAGAAGCATGAAGTGGTGTTGAACAACATGAAGAGCTTGAAAAAGTGTGAAATATATGAAGAGCTTCAAAAGGTGTGAAAAATATGAAGAGCTTCAAAAGGTGTCAAAAATATGAGGAGCATGAAACGGTCTGAAAAATAGGACGAGCATTGTAACATTGTTGAAAAAATTGAAGAGCCTGAAAAGGTGTGAAAAATATGAAGAGCTTCAAAAGGTGTCAAAAATATGAGGAGCATGAAAAGGTCTGAAAAATAGGAGGAGCTTGAAGCGGTGTTGAAAAACATGAAGAGCCTGATAACGTGTGAAAAATATGAAGAGCTTCAAAAGGTGTGAAAAATATGAGGAGCATGAACCGGTCTGAAAAATAGAAGGAGCCTTGTAACATTGTGGAAAAAATTGAAGAGCCTGAAAAGGTGTGAAAAATATGAAGAGCTTCAAAAGATGTCAAAAATATGAGAAGCATGAAAAGGTCTGAAAAATAGGAGGAGCATGAAGCGGTGTTGAAAAACATGAAAAGCCTGAAAAGGTGTGAAAAATATAAAGAGCTTCAAAAAGTGTCAACAATATGAGCAGCATGAAATGGTCTGAAAAATAGGAGGAGCATTAAACGGTGTTCATAAACATGAAGAGCCTGAAAAGGTGTGAAAAATATGAAGAGCTTCAAAAGCTGTCAATAATATGAGGAGCATGAAACGGTCTGAAAAACAGGACGATCATGAAGCGGTTTTGAAAAATATGAAGAGCCTGAAAAGTTGTGAAAAATATGAAGAGCTTCAAAAGGTGTGAAAAATATGAAGAGCTTCCAGAGGTGTCAAAAATGAGATGAGCATGAAACGGTCTTAAAAATAGGAGGAGCCTGAAGTGGTGATCAGAAACATGAAGTGCCTAAAATGGTGTGAAATATATGAAGAGCTTCAAAAGGTGTGAAAAATATGAAGAACTTCAAATGGTGAGAAATATATGAGGAGCATGAAACGGTCTGAAAAAAAGGAGGATCAAGAAGCTGTGTTGAAAAACATGAAGAGCCTGAAAAGGTGTGAAAAATTTGAAAAGCTTCCAAAGGTATAAAAATATGAGGAGCATGAAACGTTCTGAAAAATAGGAGGAACATGAAACCGTGTTCAAAAATATGAAGAGTCTGAAAGGGTCTGAAAAATATGAAGAGCTTCAAAAGGTGTGAAATACATGAGGAGCTTAAAACGGTCTGAAAAATAAGAGGATCATGAAGCGGGGTTGAAAAATATGAAGAGCCTGAAAACGTGTGAAAAATATGAAGATCTGCAAAAAGTGTCAAGAATGAGATGAGCATGAAATGGTCTGAAAAATAGGAGGAGCATGAAGCGGTGTAGAAAAACATGAAGAGCCTGAAAAGGTGTGAAAAATATGAAGAGCTTCAAAAGGTGTCAAAAATATGACGAGCATGAAACGGTCTGAAAAATAGGAGGAGCATGAAGCGGTGTTCAAAAAAATGAAGAGCCTGTAAAGGTGTGAAATATATGAAGAGCTTCAAAAGGTGTTAAAAATAGGAGGAGCATGTAGCAGTGTTCAAAAACATGAAGAGCCTGAAAATGTGTGTAAATTATGAAGAGCTTCAAAACGTGTCAAAAATATGAGGAGCATGAAACGGTCTGAAAAATAGGTGGATCAAGAATCGGTCTTGAAAAACATGAAGAGCGTTAAAACGTGTGAAAAATATGAAGAGCTTCAAAAGGTGTGAAAAATATGAAAATCTTAAAATAGTGTCAAAAAATGAGATGAGCATGAAACGGTCTGAAAAATAGGTGGAGCATGATCTGGTGTTGAAAAACATGAAGAGCCTGAAAAGTTGCGAAAAATATGAAGACCTTCAAAAGGTGTCAAAAATATGAGGAGCATGAAAGGGTCTGAAAAGTAGGAGGAGCATGAAACGGTGTTCAAAAACATGAAGAGCCTGAAAAGTTGCGAAAAATATGAAGACCTTCAAAAGGTGTCAAAACTATGAGGAGTATGAAACGGTCTGAAAAATAGGAGCAGCATGAAACGGTGTTCAAAAACATGAAGAGCCTGAAAAGGTGTTAAAAATATGAAGAGCTTCAAAAGTTGTCAAAAATATGAGGAGCATGAAACGATCTGAAAAATAGGAGGAGCATGAAGCGGAGTTCACAAACATGAAGAGCCAGAAAAGGTGTGAAAAATATGAAGAGCTTCAATAGGTGTCAAAAATATGAGGAGCATGAAATGGTCTGAAAAATAGGAGGAGCATGAAGCCGTGTTCAAAAACATGAAGAGCCTGAAATGGTGTGAAAAACATGAAGAGCCTAAAAGGTGTGAAAAATATGAAAAGCTTGAAAAGATGTCACAAAAATGAGGAGCATGAAACGGTCTGAAAAATTGAAGGATCAAGAAGCGGGGTTCAAAAACATGAAGAGCCTGAAAACGTTTGAAAAATATGAAGAGCTTCAAAGGTGTGAAAAACATGAAGAGCTTCAAAAGCTGTCAAAAATGAGATGAGCATGAAACGGTCTGAAAAATAGGAGGAGATTGAAATGGTGATCAAAAACATGAAGCGCCTGAAAAGGTGTGAAAAATATGAAGAGCTTCAAAAGGTGTGAAATACAATAGGAGCATGAAACGGTCTGAAAAATAGGAGGAGCATGAAGCGGTGTTGAAAAACATGAAGAGCCTGAAAAGGTATTAAATATATGAAGAGCATCAAAAGGTGTCAAAAATATGAGGAGCATGAAACGGTCTGAAGAATAGGAGGAGGATTGTAGCGGTGTTCAAAAACATGAAGAGCATGAAAAGGTGTGAAAAATATGAAGGGCTCCAAAAGGTGTGAAACACATGAGGAGCATGAAACTGTCTGAAAAATAGGAGGATCATGAAGCGGTGTTGAAAAACATGAAGAGCACGAAAAGCTGTGAAAAATATTAAGAGCTTCAAAACGTGTCAAAAATATGAGAAGCATGAAATGGTCTGAAAAATAGGAGCAGCATGAAACGGTGTTCAAAAATATGAAGAGCCTGAAAAGGAGTGAAAAATATGAAGAGCCTCAAAAGGTGTGAAAAATATGAAGAGCTTCAAAAGCTGTCAAAAATGAGATGAGCATGAAACGGTCTGAAAAATAGGAGGGGCATGAAGTTGTGTTGAAAATCATGAAGAGCCTGAAAAGGTGTGAAAAATATGAAGAGCTTCAAAAGTTGTTAAAAATAGGAGGAGCATGAAGCGGTGTTCCAAAATATGAAGAGCATGAAAATGTGTGTAAAATATGAAGAGCTTCAAAACGTGTCAAAAATATGAGGAGGATGAAACGGTCTGAAAAATAGGTGGATCAAGAAGCGGTGTTGAAAAACATGAAGAGCGTGAAAACGTGTGAAAAATATGAAGAGCTTCAAAAGGTGTGAAAAATATGAAGAGCTTAAAATGGTGTCAAAAATGAGATGAGCATGAAAAGTTCTGAAAAATAGGTGGAGCATGATGTGGTGTTGTAAAACATGAAGAGCCTGAAAAGTTGTGAAAAATATGAAGACCTTCAAAATGTGTCAAAAATATGAGGAGCATGAAAGGGTCTGAAAAATAGGAGGAGCATGAAACGGTGTTCAAAAACATGAAGAGCCTGAAAAGCTGTGAAAAATATGAAGAGCCTCAAGGTGTGAAATACTTGAGGAGCATGAATCGCTCTGAAAAATAGGAGGAGCATGAAGCGGTGTTGAAAAACATGAAGAGCCTGAAAAGGTGTGAAAAATATGAAGAGCTTCAAAACGTGTCAAAACTATGAGGAGTATGAAACGGTCTGAAAAATAGGAGCAGCATGAAACGGTGTTCAAAAACATGAAGAGCCTGAAAAGGTGTTAAAAATATGAAGAGCTTCAAAAGTTGTCAAAAATATGAGGAGCATGAAACGATCTGAAAAATAGGAGGAGCATGAAGCGGTGTTCACAAACATGACGAGCCAGAAAAGGTGTGAAAAATATGAAGAGCTTCAAAAGGTGTCAAAAATATGAGGAGCATGAAACATTCTGAAAAATAGGAAGAGCATGAAGCTGTGCTCAAAAACATGAAGAGCCTGAAATGGTGTGAAAAACATGAAGAGCCTAAAAGGTGTGAAAAATATGAAAAGCTTCAAAAGATGTCTCAAATATGAGGAGCATGAAACGGTCTGAAAAATTGGAGGATCATGAAGCGGTGTTGAAAATCATGAAGAGCATGAAAAGCTGTGAAAAATATGAAGAGCTTCAAAAGGTGTCAAAAATATGGGAGCATGAAACGGTCTGAAAAATAGGAAGAAAATGAAGCGGTGTTGAAAAACATGAAGAGCCTGAAAAGGTGAGAAAAATATGAGGAGATTCAAAACGTGACAAAAATATGAGAAGCATGAAACGGTCTGAAAAATAGGAGCTTCATGAAATGGTGTTCAAAAACCTGAAGAGCCAGAAAAGGTGTGAAAAATATGGAGAGCCTCAAAATGTTTGAAAAATATGAAGAGCTTCAAAAGCTGTGAAAAATGAGATGAGCATGAAACGGTCTGAAAAATAGGAGGGACATGAAGTTGTGTTGAAGAACATGAAGAGCCTGAAAAGGGGTGAAAAATATGAAGAGCTTCAAAAGTTGTCAAAAATATGTGGAGCATGAAACGGTCTGAAATATAGGAGGAGCATGAAACGGTGTTCAAAAAAATGAAGAGCCTGAAAAGGTGTGAAAAATATGAAGAGCTTCAAAAGGTGTCAAAATATGAGGAGCATGAAACGGTCTGAAAAATAGGAGGAGCATGAAGTGGTGTTCAAAAACATGAAGAGCCTGAAAAGGTGTGAAATATATGAAGAGCCTCAAAACGTGTCAAAAATAAGAGAAGCATGTAACGGTCTGAAAAATAGGAGGAGCATGAAGCGGTGTTGAAAAACATGAAGAGACTTAAAACGTGTGAAATATATGAAGAGCTTCAAAAAGTGTGAAAAATATGAAGAGCTTCAAAAGGTGTGAAATACATGAGGAGCATGAAACGGTCTGAAAAATAGGAAGAGCCTAAAGCGGTGTTGAAAATCATGAAGAACCTGAAAAGGTATGAAAAATTTGAAGAGCTTCAAAAGGTGTGAAAAATATCAGGAGCATGAAACGGTCTGAAAAATAGGAGGAGCATGAAGCCGTGTTGAAAAACATGAAGAGCCTGAAAGGGTGTAACAAATATGAAGAGCTTCAGAAGGTGTCAAAAATGAGATGAGCATGAAACGGTCTGAAAAATAGGAGGAGCATGAAGTGGTGTTGAAAAACATGAAGAGCCTGAAAAAGTGTGAAATATATGAAGAGCTTCAAAAGGTGTGAAGTACATGAGAGAATGAAACCGACTGAAATATAGGAGGAGCATGAAGCGGTGTTCCAATACATGAAGAGGCTGAAAACGTGTGAAATATATGAAGAGATTCAAAAGGTGTCAAAAATATGAGGAGCATGAAACGGTCTGAAAAAAAGGAGGAGCAGGAAACCGTGTTCAAAAGTATGAACAGCCTGAAAAGCTGTGAAAAATTTGAAGTGCTTCAAAGGGTGTGAAAATTAGGAGGAGCATGAAGCGGTGTTCCAAAACATGAAGAGCCTGAAAATGTGTGTAAAATATGAAGAGCTTCAAAACGTGTCAAAAATATGAGGAGCATGAAACGGTCTGAAAATTAGGAGGATCAAGAAGCGGTGTTGAAAAACATGAAGATCTGAAAACTTGTGAAAAATATGAAGAGCTTCAAAGGGTGTGAAAAAAAAGAAGAGCTTCAAAAGGTGTCAAAAATGAGATGAGCATGAAACGGTCTGAAAAATAGGTGGAGCATGAAGTGGTGTTGAAAAACATGAAGAGCCTGAAAAAGTGTGAAATATATGAAGAGATTCAAAAGGTGTCAAAAATATGAGGAGCATGTAACGGTTTGGAAAATAGGACGAGCATGAAGTGGTGTTGAAAAACATGAAGAGCCTGAAAAGATGTGAAAAATATGAAGAGCTTCAAAAGGTGTCCACAATATGAGGAGCAAGAAACTGTCTGAGAAATAGGAGGAGCATGAAGTGGTGCTGAAAAACATGAAGAGCCTAAAAGGCGTGAAAAATAAGAAAAGCTTCAAAAGATGTCACAAATATGAGGAGCATGAAACGGTCTGAAAAATTGGAGGATCATGAAGCGGTGTTGAAAAACATGAAGAGTCTGAAAAGTTGTGAAAAATATGAAGAGCTTCAAAAGGTGTCAAAAATGTGAGGAGCATGAAACGGTCTGAAAAATAGGAGGAGCATGAAACCGTGTCAAAAACATGAAGAGCCTGAAAAGGTGTGAAATATATGAAGAGATTCAAAAAGTGTGAAATACATGAGGAGCATGAAACGGTCTGAAAAATAGGAGGAGCGTGAAGCGGTGTTTAAAAACATGAAGAGCCTGAAAAGGTGTGAAAAATATGAAGAGCTTCAAAACGTGTCAAAACTATGAGGAGTATGAAACGGTCTGAAAATAGGAGCAGCATGAAAGAGTTTTCAAAAACATGAAGAGCCTGAAAAGGTGTGAAAAATATGAAGAGCTTCAAAAGGTGTCAAAAATTAGATTAGCATGAAACGGTCTGAAAAATAGGAGGAGCCTGAAGTGGTGTTGAAAAATATGAAGAGCCTGAAAACGTGTGAAAAATATGAAGAGCTTCAAAAATATGAAAAATATGAAGAGATTCAAAAGGTGTGAAAAATATGAAGAGCTTCAAAAGATGTCAAAAATGAGATGAGCATGAAACGGTCTGAAAAATAGGAGGAGCCTGAAGTGGTGTTGAAAAATATGAAGAGCCTGAAAACGTGTGAAAACTATGAAGAGCTTCAAAAATATGAAAAATATGAAGAGATTCAAAAGGTGTGAAAAATATGAAGAGCTTCAAAAGATGTCAAAAATGAGATGAGCATGAAACGGTCTGAAAAATAGGAGGAGCCTGAAGTGGTGTTGAAAAATATGAAGAGCCTGAAAACGTGTGAAAAATATGAAGAGCTTCAAAAATATGAAAAATATGAAGAGATTCAAAAGGTGTGAAAAATATGAAGAGCTTCAAAAGATGTCAAAAATGAGATGAGCATGAAAAGGTCTGAAGAAAAGGAGGAGCATGAAGCGGAGTTCACAAAAAAGAAGAGCCTGAAAAGGTGGAAAATATATGAAGAGCTTCAAAAGGTGTCAAAAATTTGAGGAGCATGAAACAGTCTGAAAAATAGGAGGAGCATGAAATGGTTTTGAAAAACATGAAGAGCCTGAAAACATGCGAAATATATGAAGCGCTTCAAAAGGTGTGAAATACATGAGGGGCATGAAACAGTTGAAAAATAGGAGGAGCATGAAGTGATGTTGAAAAACATGAAGAGCCTGAAAATGTGTGAAATATATGAAGAGCTTCAAAAGGTGTGAAAAATATGATGAGCTTCAAAAGGTGTCAAAAATATGAAGAGCATGAAACGGTCGCAAAAATAGGAGGAACTAGAAGTGGTTTTCGAAAACATGAAGAGTCTGAAAAGGTGTGAAATATAATAAGAGCTTCAAAAGGTGTCAAAATTATGAGGAGCATGAAACGGTCTGAAAAATAGGAGCATCATGAAACAGTGTTGTCAAACATGAAGAGCCTGAAAAGGTGTGAAAAATATGAAGAGCTTGAAAACGTGTCAAAAATATGAGGAGCATGAAACTGTCTGAAAAATAGGAGGAGCATGATGCGGTGTTGAAAATATGAAGAGCTTCAAAGGGTGTCAAAAATGAGATGACCATGAAACGGTCTGAGAAATAGAAGGAGGATGAAGTTCTTTTCAAAAAAATGAAGAACCTGAAAAGGTGTGAAGTATATGAAGATTTCAAAAGGTGTGAAAAATATGAGGAGCATGAAACGGTCTGAAAAATAGGAGGAGCATGAAGTCATGTTGAAAAACATGAAGAGCCTGAAAATGTGTGGAAAATACGAAGAGCTTCAAAAGGTGTCACAAATATGAGGAGCATGAAACGGTCTGAAATATATGAGGAGCATGAAGCGGTGTTCAAAAACATGAAGAGCCTGAAAACGTGTGAAAAATTTGAAGAGCTTCAAAAATGTGAAAAATATGAAGAGCTTCAAAAGGTGTGAAATATATGAAGATCTTCAAAAGGTGTCAAAAATTAGATGAGCATGAAACGGTCTGAAAAATAGGAGGAGCATGAAGTGGTGTTCAAAAATTTGAAGAGCCTGAAATGGTGTGAAATATATGAAGAGCTTCAAAAGGTGTCAAATATATGAGGAGCAAAAACGGTCTGAAAATAGGAGGAGCATGAAGTGGTGTTGAAAGTCATGACGAGCCTGAAAAGGTGCGTAAAATATGAGGAGCTTCAAAATGTGTGAAATACATGAGGAGCATGAAACGGTCTGAAAAATAGGAGGAGCATGAAGCGGTGTTCAAAAATATGAAGAGCCTGAAAATTTGTGAAAACTATGAAGAGCTTCAGAAGGTGTCAAAAATTAGATGAGCATGAAACGGTCTGAAAAATAGGAGGAGCATGAAGTGGTGTTGAAAAACATTAAGAGCCTGAAAATGTGTGAAATATATGAAGAGTTTCAAAGGATTTCAGAAATGAGAGGAGCATGAAACGTTCTGAAAAATAGCAGGAGCATGAAGCGGTGTTGAAAAACATGAGGAGCCTGAAAAGGTGTGAAAAATATGAAGAGCTTCAAAAGTTGTGAAAAATATGAAGAGCTTCAAATGCTGTCAAAA
The DNA here is from genome assembly GCF_033118175.1 of Dama dama. NCBI lineage: Eukaryota > Metazoa > Chordata > Mammalia > Artiodactyla > Cervidae > Dama > Dama dama. The sequence continues at coordinate 35,702 of NW_026871008.1, read as the reverse complement.
ATGAGATGAGCATGAAACGGTCTGAGAAATAGGAGAAGCATGTAGTGGTGTTAAAAAACATGAAGAGCCTGAAAAAGTGTGAAATATATGAAGAGCTTCAAAAGATTTCAGAAATGAGAGGAGCATGAAACGGTCTGAAAAATAGAAGGAGCATGAAGCGGTGTTGAAAAACATGAGGAGCCTGAAAAGGTGTGAAAAATATGAAGAGCTTCAAAAGTTGTGAAAAATATGAAGAGCTTCAAATGCTGTCAAAAATGAGATGAGCATGAAACGGTCTGAGAACTAGGAGAAGCATGAAGTGGTGTTGAAAAACTTGAAGAGCCTGAAAAAGTGTGAAATATATGAAGAGCTTCAAAAGATTTCAGAAATGAGAGGAGCATGAAACGGTCTGAAAAATAGGAGGAGCATGAAGCGGTGTTGAAAAACATGAGGAGCCTGAAAAGGTGTGAAAAATATGAAGAGCTTCAAAAGGTGTGAAAAATATGAAGAGCTTCAAAAGGTGTCAAAAATATGAGGAGCATGAAACGGTCTGAAAAATAGGAGGAGCATTGTAGCATTGTTCAAAAACTTGAAGAGCCTGAAAAGGTGTGAAAAATATGAAGAGCTTCAATAGGTGTCAAAAATATGAGGAGCATGAAACGGTCTGAAAAATAGGAGGAGCATGAAACGGTGTTCAAAAACAGGAGGAGCCTGAAACGGTGTGAAAAATATGAAGAGCTTCAAAAGGTGTCAAAAATATGAGGAGCATGAAAGGGTCTGAAATATAGGAGGAGCATGACGTGGTGTTGAAAAACATGACGAGCCTGAAAAGGTGTGAAAAATATGAAGAGCTTCAAAAGCTGTGAAAAATATGAGGAGCACGAAATGCTCTGAAAAATAAGAGGAGCATGAAGCGGTGTTGAAAAATATGAAGAGCCTGAAAAGGTGTACAAAATATGAAGAGCTTCAAAAGGTGTCAAAAATATGAGGAACATGAAACGGTCTGAAAAATAGGAGGAGCATGAAGTGGGGTTGAAAATCATGAAGAGCCTGAAAAGGTGTGTAAAATATGAAGAGCTTCAAAAGGAGTGAAATACATGGGGAGCATGAAACCGTCTGATTTAGGAGGAGCATGAAGCGATGTTCATAAACATGAAGAGCCTGAAAAGGTGTGAAATATATGAAGAGCTTCAAAAGGTGTGAAAAATATGAAGAGCTTCAAAAGCTGTCAAAAATGAGATGAGCATGAATCGGTCTGAAAAATAGGACTAACATGAAGTGGTGTTGAAAAACATGAAGAGCCTGAAAAATTGTGAAATATATGAAGAGCTTCAAAAGGTGTGAAAAATATTAGGAGCTTCAAAAGATGTCAAAAATATGAGGAGCATGAAACGTTCTGAAAAATAGGAGGAGCATGAAGTGGTATTGAAAAACATGAAGAGTGTGAAAAAGTGTGAAAAATATGAAGAGCTTCAAAAATATGAAAAATATGAAGAGATTCAAAAGGTGTGAAAAATATGAAGAGCTTCAAGAGATGTCAAAATTGAGATGACCATGAAACGGTCTGAAGAAAAGGAGGAGCATGAAGCCGAGTTCACAAAAATGAAGAGCCTGAAAAGGTGGAAAATATATGAAGAGCTTCAAAATGTGTCAAAAATTTGAGGAGCATGAAACAGTCTGAAAAATAGGAGGAGCATGAATTGGTTTTGAAAAACATGAAGAGACTAAAAACATGCGAAATATATGAAGCACTTCAAAAGGTGTGAAATACATGAGGAGCATGAAACAGTTGAAAAATAGGAAGAGCATGAAGCAGTGTTCAAAAACATGAAGAACTGGAAAAGGTGTGAAAAATATGAAAGCTTCAACAGGTGTGAAAATTATGAGGAGCATGAAACGGTCTGAATAATAGCAGGAGCATGAAACTGTGTTCAAAAACATGAAGAGCCTGAAAAGGTGTGAAAAATATGAAGAGCTACAAAGGGTTGGAAATACATGGAGAGCATGTAACGGTCTGAAAAATAAGAGGAGCATGATGCGGTGTTGAAAAACATGAAGAGCCTGAAATGGTGGGTAAAATATGAAGAGCTTCAAAAAGTGTCAAAAATATGAGGAGCATGAAACGGTTTGAAAAATAGGAGGAGCATTAAACGGTGTTCAAAAACATGAAGAGCCTGAAATGGTGTGAAAAATATGAAGAGCTTCAAAAGGTGTCAAAAATAGGAGGAGCATGAAACGGTCTGAAAAATAGGAGGAGCATGAAGCTGTGTAAAAAACATGAAGACCCTGAAAAGGTGTGAAAAATATGAAGAGCTTCAAAAGGTGTAAAAATATGAGGATCATGAAACGGTCTGAAAAATAGGATGAGCATGAAGTGGTGTTGAAAAACATGAAGAGCCTGAAAAAGTGTAAAATATATGAAGAGCTTCAAAAGGTGTTAAAAATAGGAGGAGCCTGAAGCGGTGTTCAAAAACATGAAGAGCCTGAAAATGTGTGTAAAATATGAAGAGCTTCAAAACGTGTCAAAAATATGAGGAGCATGAAACGGTCTGAAAAATAGGTGGATCAAGAAGCGGTGTTCAAAAACATGAAAAGCCTGAAAAGGTGTGAAAAATATAAAGAGCTTCAAAAGCTGTGAAATACATGCGGAGCATCAAACGGTCTGAAAAATAGGAGGAGCATGAAAAGGTGTTCAAAAACATGAAAGCCTGAAAAGGTGAGAAAAATATGAAGAGCTTCAAAAGGTGTTAAATACATGAGGAGCATGAAACGGTCTGAAAATTAGGAGGAGCATGAAGCGGTGTTCAAAAACATGAAGAGCCTGAAAACTTGTGAAAAATATGAAAAGGTTCAAAATGTGTCAAAAATATGAGGAGCATGAAACGGTCTGAAAAATAGGAGGACCATGAAACGGTCTTCAAAACATAAAGAACCTGAAAAGGTGTGAAAAATATGAAGAGCTTTTAAAGGTGTCAAAAATATGAGGAGCATGAAACGGTCTGAAAAAGAGGAGGAGCATGAAACCATGTTCAAAAACATGAAGAGCCTGAAAAGGTGTGAAAAATATGAACAGCTTCAAAAGGTGTGAAAAATATGAAGAGCTTCAAAAGATGTCAAAAATGAGATGAGCATGAAACGGTCTGAAAAATAGGAGGGACATGAAGTTGTGTTGAAGAACATGAAGAGCCTGAAAAGGGGTGAAAAATATGAAGAGCTTCAAAAGTTGTCAAAAATATGTGGAGCATGAAACGGTCTGAAATATAGGAGGAGCATGAAACGGTGTTCAAAAAAATGAAGAGCCTGAAAAGGTGTGAAAAATATGAAGAGCTTCAAAAGGTGTCAAAATATGAGGAGCATGAAACGGTCTGAAAAATAGGAGGAGCATGAAGTGGTGTTCAAAAACATGAAGAGCCTGAAAAGGTGTGAAATATATGAAGAGCCTCAAAACGTGTCAAAAATAAGAGAAGCATGTAACGGTCTGAAAAATAGGAGGAGCATGAAGCGGTGTTGAAAAACATGAAGAGACTTAAAACGTGTGAAATATATGAAGAGCTTCAAAAAGTGTGAAAAATATGAAGAGCTTCAAAAGGTGTGAAATACATGAGGAGCATGAAACGGTCTGAAAAATAGGAAGAGCCTAAAGCGGTGTTGAAAATCATGAAGAACCTGAAAAGGTATGAAAAATTTGAAGAGCTTCAAAAGGTGTGAAAAATATCAGGAGCATGAAACGGTCTGAAAAATAGGAGGAGCATGAAGCCGTGTTGAAAAACATGAAGAGCCTGAAAGGGTGTAACAAATATGAAGAGCTTCAGAAGGTGTCAAAAATGAGATGAGCATGAAACGGTCTGAAAAATAGGAGGAGCATGAAGTGGTGTTGAAAAACATGAAGAGCCTGAAAAAGTGTGAAATATATGAAGAGCTTCAAAAGGTGTGAAGTACATGAGGAGAATGAAACCGACTGAAATATAGGAGGAGCATGAAGCGGTGTTCCAATACATGAAGAGGCTGAAAACGTGTGAAATATATGAAGAGATTCAAAAGGTGTCAAAAATATGAGGAGCATGAAACGGTCTGAAAAAAAGGAAGAGCAGGAAACCGTGTTCAAAAGTATGAACAGCCTGAAAAGCTGTGAAAAATTTGAAGTGCTTCAAAGGGTGTGAAAATTAGGAGGAGCATGAAGCGGTGTTCCAAAACATGAAGAGCCTGAAAATGTGTGTAAAATATGAAGAGCTTCAAAACGTGTCAAAAATATGAGGAGCATGAAACGGTCTGAAAATTAGGAGGATCAAGAAGCGGTGTTGAAAAACATGAAGATCTGAAAACTTGTGAAAAATATGAAGAGCTTCAAAGGGTGTGAAAAAAAAGAAGAGCTTCAAAAGGTGTCAAAAATGAGATGAGCATGAAACGGTCTGAAAAATAGGTGGAGCATGAAGTGGTGTTGAAAAACATGAAGAGCCTGAAAAAGTGTGAAATATATGAAGAGATTCAAAAGGTGTCAAAAATATGAGGAGCATGTAACGGTTTGGAAAATAGGACGAGCATGAAGTGGTGTTGAAAAACATGAAGAGCCTGAAAAGATGTGAAAAATATGAAGAGCTTCAAAAGGTGTCCACAATATGAGGAGCAAGAAACTGTCTGAGAAATAGGAGGAGCATGAAGTGGTGCTGAAAAACATGAAGAGCCTAAAAGGCGTGAAAAATAAGAAAAGCTTCAAAAGATGTCACAAATATGAGGAGCATGAAACGGTCTGAAAAATTGGAGGATCATGAAGCGGTGTTGAAAAACATGAAGAGTCTGAAAAGTTGTGAAAAATATGAAGAGCTTCAAAAGGTGTCAAAAATGTGAGGAGCATGAAACGGTCTGAAAAATAGGAGGAGCATGAAACCGTGTCAAAAACATGAAGAGCCTGAAAAGGTGTGAAAAATATGAAGAGCTTCAAAACGTGTCAAAACTATGAGGAGTATGAAACGGTCTGAAAATAGGAGCAGCATGAAAGAGTTTTCAAAAACATGAAGAGCCTGAAAAGGTGTGAAAAATATGAAGAGCTTCAAAAGGTGTCAAAAATTAGATTAGCATGAAACGGTCTGAAAAATAGGAGGAGCCTGAAGTGGTGTTGAAAAATATGAAGAGCCTGAAAACGTGTGAAAAATATGAAGAGCTTCAAAAATATGAAAAATATGAAGAGATTCAAAAGGTGTGAAAAATATGAAGAGCTTCAAAAGATGTCAAAAATGAGATGAGCATGAAACGGTCTGAAAAATAGGAGGAGCCTGAAGTGGTGTTGAAAAATATGAAGAGCCTGAAAACGTGTGAAAACTATGAAGAGCTTCAAAAATATGAAAAATATGAAGAGATTCAAAAGGTGTGAAAAATATGAAGAGCTTCAAAAGATGTCAAAAATGAGATGAGTATGAAACGGTCTGAAAAATAGGAGGAGCCTGAAGTGGTGTTGAAAAATATGAAGAGCCTGAAAACGTGTGAAAAATATGAAGAGCTTCAAAAATATGAAAAATATGAAGAGATTCAAAAGGTGTGAAAAATATGAAGAGCTTCAAAAGATGTCAAAAATGAGATGAGCATGAAAAGGTCTGAAGAAAAGGAGGAGCATGAAGCGGAGTTCACAAAAAAGAAGAGCCTGAAAAGGTGGAAAATATATGAAGAGCTTCAAAAGGTGTCAAAAATTTGAGGAGCATGAAACAGTCTGAAAAATAGGAGGAGCATGAAATGGTTTTGAAAAACATGAAGAGCCTGAAAACATGCGAAATATATGAAGCGCTTCAAAAGGTGTGAAATACATGAGGGGCATGAAACAGTTGAAAAATAAGAGGAGCATGAAGTGATGTTGAAAAACATGAAGAGCCTGAAAATGTGTGAAATATATGAAGAGCTTCAAAAGGTGTGAAAAATATGATGAGCTTCAAAAGGTGTCAAAAATATGAAGAGCATGAAACGGTCGCAAAAATAGGAGGAACTAGAAGTGGTTTTCGAAAACATGAAGAGTCTGAAAAGGTGTGAAATATAATAAGAGCTTCAAAAGGTGTCAAAATTATGAGGAGCATGAAACGGTCTGAAAAATAGGAGCATCATGAAACAGTGTTGTCAAACATGAAGAGCCTGAAAAGGTGTGAAAAATATGAAGAGCTTGAAAACGTGTCAAAAATATGAGGAGCATGAAACTGTCTGAAAAATAGGAGGAGCATGATGCGGTGTTGAAAATATGAAGAGCTTCAAAGGGTGTCAAAAATGAGATGACCATGAAACGGTCTGAGAAATAGAAGGAGGATGAAGTTCTTTTCAAAAAAATGAAGAACCTGAAAAGGTGTGAAGTATATGAAGATTTCAAAAGGTGTGAAAAATATGAGGAGCATGAAACGGTCTGAAAAATAGGAGGAGCATGAAGTCATGTTGAAAAACATGAAGAGCCTGAAAATGTGTGGAAAATACGAAGAGCTTCAAAAGGTGTCACAAATATGAGGAGCATGAAACGGTCTGAAATATATGAGGAGCATGAAGCGGTGTTCAAAAACATGAAGAGCCTGAAAACGTGTGAAAAATTTGAAGAGCTTCAAAAATGTGAAAAATATGAAGAGCTTCAAAAGGTGTGAAATATATGAAGATCTTCAAAAGGTGTCAAAAATTAGATGAGCATGAAACGGTCTGAAAAATAGGAGGAGCATGAAGTGGTGTTCAAAAATTTGAAGAGCCTGAAATGGTGTGAAATATATGAAGAGCTTCAAAAGGTGTCAAATATATGAGGAGCAAAAACGGTCTGAAAATAGGAGGAGCATGAAGTGGTGTTGAAAGTCATGACGAGCCTGAAAAGGTGCGTAAAATATGAGGAGCTTCAAAATGTGTGAAATACATGAGGAGCATGAAACGGTCTGAAAAATAGGAGGAGCATGAAGCGGTGTTCAAAAATATGAAGAGCCTGAAAATTTGTGAAAACTATGAAGAGCTTCAGAAGGTGTCAAAAATTAGATGAGCATGAAACGGTCTGAAAAATAGGAGGAGCATGAAGTGGTGTTGAAAAACATTAAGAGCCTGAAAATGTGTGAAATATATGAAGAGTTTCAAAGGATTTCAGAAATGAGAGGAGCATGAAACGTTCTGAAAAATAGCAGGAGCATGAAGCGGTGTTGAAAAACATGAGGAGCCTGAAAAGGTGTGAAAAATATGAAGAGCTTCAAAAGTTGTGAAAAATATGAAGAGCTTCAAATGCTGTCAAAAATGAGATGAGCATGAAACGGTCTGAGAAATAGGAGAAGCATGTAGTGGTGTTAAAAAACATGAAGAGCCTGAAAAAGTGTGAAATATATGAAGAGCTTCAAAAGATTTCAGAAATGAGAGGAGCATGAAACGGTCTGAAAAATAGAAGGAGCATGAAGCGGTGTTGAAAAACATGAGGAGCCTGAAAAGGTGTGAAAAATATGAAGAGCTTCAAAAGTTGTGAAAAATATGAAGAGCTTCAAATGCTGTCAAAAATGAGATGAGCATGAAACGGTCTGAGAACTAGGAGAAGCATGAAGTGGTGTTGAAAAACTTGAAGAGCCTGAAAAAGTGTGAAATATATGAAGAGCTTCAAAAGATTTCAGAAATGAGAGGAGCATGAAACGGTCTGAAAAATAGGAGGAGCATGAAGCGGTGTTGAAAAACATGAGGAGCCTGAAAAGGTGTGAAAAATATGAAGAGCTTCAAAAGGTGTGAAAAATATGAAGAGCTTCAAAAGGTGTCAAAAATATGAGGAGCATGAAACGGTCTGAAAAATAGGAGGAGCATTGTAGCATTGTTCAAAAACTTGAAGAGCCTGAAAAGGTGTGAAAAATATGAAGAGCTTCAATAGGTGTCAAAAATATGAGGAGCATGAAACGGTCTGAAAAATAGGAGGAGCATGAAACGGTGTTCAAAAACAGGAGGAGCCTGAAACGGTGTGAAAAATATGAAGAGCTTCAAAAGGTGTCAAAAATATGAGGAGCATGAAAGGGTCTGAAATATAGGAGGAGCATGACGTGGTGTTGAAAAACATGACGAGCCTGAAAAGGTGTGAAAAATATGAAGAGCTTCAAAAGCTGTGAAAAATATGAGGAGCACGAAATGCTCTGAAAAATAAGAGGAGCATGAAGCGGTGTTGAAAAATATGAAGAGCCTGAAAAGGTGTACAAAATATGAAGAGCTTCAAAAGGTGTCAAAAATATGAGGAACATGAAACGGTCTGAAAAATAGGAGGAGCATGAAGTGGGGTTGAAAATCATGAAGAGCCTGAAAAGGTGTGTAAAATATGAGGAGCTTCAAAAGGAGTGAAATACATGGGGAGCATGAAACCGTCTGATTTAGGAGGAGCATGAAGCGATGTTCATAAACATGAAGAGCCTGAAAAGGTGTGAAATATATGAAGAGCTTCAAAAGGTGTGAAAAATATGAAGAGCTTCAAAAGCTGTCAAAAATGAGATGAGCATGAAACGGTCTGAAAAATAGGACTAACATGAAGTGGTGTTGAAAAACATGAAGAGCCTGAAAAATTGTGAAATATATGAAGAGCTTCAAAAGGTGTGAAAAATATTAGGAGCTTCAAAAGATGTCAAAAATATGAGGAGCATGAAACGTTCTGAAAAATAGGAGGAGCATGAAGTGGTATTGAAAAACATGAAGAGTGTGAAAAAGTGTGAAAAATATGAAGAGCTTCAAAAATATGAAAAATATGAAGAGATTCAAAAGGTGTGAAAAATATGAAGAGCTTCAAGAGATGTCAAAATTGAGATGACCATGAAACGGTCTGAAGAAAAGGAGGAGCATGAAGCCGAGTTCACAAAAATGAAGAGCCTGAAAAGGTGAAAAATATATGAAGAGCTTCAAAATGTGTCAAAAATTTGAGGAGCATGAAACAGTCTGAAAAATAGGAGGAGCATGAATTGGTTTTGAAAAACATGAAGAGACTAAAAACATGCGAAATATATGAAGCACTTCAAAAGGTGTGAAATACATGAGGAGCATGAAACAGTTGAAAAATAGGAAGAGCATGAAGCAGTGTTCAAAAACATGAAGAACTGGAAAAGGTGTGAAAAATATGAAAGCTTCAACAGGTGTGAAAATTATGAGGAGCATGAAACGGTCTGAATAATAGCAGGAGCATGAAACTGTGTTCAAAAACATGAAGAGCCTGAAAAGGTGTGAAAAATATGAACAGCTTCAAAAGGTGTGAAAAATATGAAGAGCTTCAAAAGATGTCAAAAATGAGATGAGCATGAAACGGTCTGAAAAATCGGAGGAGCATGAAATGGGGTTGAAAATCATGAAGAGCCTGAAAAGGTGTGTAAAATATGAAGAGCTTCAAAAGGAGTAAAAGACTTGAGGAGCATGAAACCGTCTGAATTATAGGAGGAGCATGAAACGGTGTTGAAAAACATGAAGAGCCTCAAAAGGTGTGAAAAATATGAAGAGCTCAAAAGGTGTGAAAAATATGAAGAGCTTCAAAAAGTGTGACAAATGAGATGAGCATGAAATGGTCTGAAAAAGGAGGAGCATGAAGTGGTGTTGAAAAACATGAAGAGCCTGAAAAGGTGTAAAATATATGAAGAGATTCAAAAGATGTCAAAAATATGAGGAGCTTGAAACGGTCTGAAAAATTGGAGGATCATGAAGCGGTGTTGAAAAACATGAAGAGCCTGAAAAGTTGTGAAAAATATGAAGAGCTTCAAAGGTGTCAAAAATGGGAGGAGCATGAAACGGTCTGAAAAATAGGAGGAGCATGAAACCATGTTCAAAAACATGAAGAGCCTGAAAAGGTGTGAAAAATATGAACAGCTTCAAAAGGTGTGAAAAATATGAAGAGCTTCAAAAGATGTCAAAAATGAGATGAGCATGAAACGGTCTGAAAAATCGGAGGAGCATGAAATGGGGTTGAAAATCATGAAGAGCCTGAAAAGGTGTGTAAAATATGAAGAGCTTCAAAAGGAGTAAAAGACTTGAGGAGCATGAAACCGTCTGAATTATAGGAGGAGCATGAAACGGTGTTCAAAAACATGAAGAGCCTGAAGAGGTGTGAAAAATATGAAGAGCTTCGAAAGTTGTCAAAAATATGTGGAGCGTGAAACGGTCTCAAAAATATGAGGAGCGTGAAACGGTAATGAAAAACATGAAGAGCCTCAAAAGGTGTGAAAAATATGAAGAGCACAAAAGGTGTCAAAAATATGAAGAGCTTCAAAAAGTGTGACAAATTAGATGAGCATGAAATGGTCTGAAAAAGGAGGAGCATGAAGTGGTGTTGAAAAACATGAAGAGCCTGAAAAGGTGTAAAATATATGAAGAGATTCAAAAGGTGTCAAAAATATGAGGAGCTTGAAACGGTCTGAAAAATTGGAGGATCATGAAGCGGTGTTGAAAAACATGAAGAGCCTGAAAAGTTGTGAAAAATATGAAGAGCTTCAAAGGTGTCAAAAATGGGAGGAGCATGAAACGGTCTGAAAAATAGGAGGAGCATGAAATCGTGTTCAAAAACATGAAGAGCTTGAAAAGGTGTGAAAAATATGAAGAGCTTCAAAATGTGTGAAATACATGAGGAGCATGAAACGGTCTGAAAAGGAGGAGGAGCATGAAGCCGTGTTCAAAATCATGAAGAGCCTAAAAACGTGTGAAAAATATGAAGAGCTTCAAAAGGTGTGAAAATTATGAAGAGGTTCAAAAGGTGTCAAAAATATGAGGAGCATGAAACGGTCTGAAAATTAGGAGAGGCATGAATTTGTGTTGAAAAACATGAAGAGCCCAAAAAGGTGTGAAAAATATGAAGAGCTTCAAAAGGTGTGAAATACATGAGGAGCATGAAACTGTCTGAAAAATAGGAGGTGCATGAAGTGGTGTTCAAAAACATGAAGAGCCTGAAAAGGTGTGAATAATATGAAGAGGTTCAAAAGGTGTGAAAAATATGAGGAGCATGATACGGTGTGAAAAATAGGAGGAGCATGAAGCGGTGTTCAAAACATGAAGAGCCTGAAAAGGCGTGAAAAATATGAAGAGCTTCAAAAGTTGTGAAATACATGAGGAGCATGAAACTGTCTGAAAAATAGGAGGAGCATGAAAAGGTGTTCAAGAACATGAAGAGCCTGAAAAGGTGTGAAAAATATAAAGAGCATCAAAAGGTGTGAAATACATGCGGAGCATTAAACGGTCTGAAAAATAGGAGGAGCATGAAGTGGTGTTGAAAAACATGAAGAGCCTGAAAAGGTGTGAAATAAATGAAGAGCTTCAAAAGGTGTGAAAAATATGAAGAGCTTCTAAAGGTGTCAAAAATATGAGGAGCATGAAACGGTCTAAAAAATAGGAGGAGCATGAAAAGGTGTTCAAGAACATGAAGAGCCTGAAAAGGTGTGAAAAATATAAAGAGCTTCAAAATCTGTGAAATACATGCGGAGCATGAAATGGTCTGAAAAATAGGAGGAGCATGAAAAGGTGTTCAAAAACATGAAGAGCCTGAAAGGTGTTAAAAATATGAACAGCTTCAAAAGTTGTGAAAAATACGAAGAGCTTCAAAAGGTGTCAAAAATGAGATGAGCATGAAACGGTCTGAAAAATCGGAGGAGCATGAAGTGGGGTTGAAAATCATGAAGAGGCTGAAAAGGTCTGTAAAATATGAAGAGCTTCAAAAGGAGTGAAATACATGAGGAGCATGAAACCGTCTGAATTATAGGAGGAGCATGAAACTGTGTTCAAAAACATGAATAGCCTGAAAAGTTGTGAAAAATATGAAGAGCTACAAAAGGTGTGAAAAATATGAAGAGCTTCAAAAGGTGTGAAAAATATGAAGAGCTTCAAAAGGTGTGAAATACATGAGGAGCATGAAATGGTCAGAAAAATAGGAGGAGCATGAAGCGGTGTTGAAAAACATGAAGAACCTGAAAAGGTGTTAAAAATATGAAGAGCTTCAAAAGGTGTCAAAAATATGAGGAGCATGTAACGGTCTGAAAAATAGGTGGAGCATGAAGTGGTGTTGAAAAACATGAAGAGACTTTAAATTTGTGAAAAATATGAAGAGCTTCAAATCGTTGCAAAAATATGAGAAGCATGAAACGGTCTGAAAAATAGGAGCAGGATGAAGAGGTGTTCAAAAACATGAAGAGCCTGAAAACGTGTAAAAAACATGAAGAGCCTCAAAAGGTGTGAAAAATATGAACAGCTTCAAAAAGTGTCAAAAATGAGATGAGCATGAAGCGGTCTCAAAAATGGTGGAGCATGAAGTGTTGTTGAAAAACATGAAGAGCCTGAAATTGTGTGAAAAATATGAAGAGCTTCAAAAGGTGTGAAATACATGAGGAGCATTAATCGGTCTGAAAAATAGGAGTAGCATGAAGCGGTGTTGAAAAACATGAAGAGCCTGAAAAGGAGTGAAAAATATGAAGAGCTTCAAAAGGTGTGAAATATATGAAGAGCTTCAACAGGTTTCAAAAGTATGAGGAGCATGAAACGGTCTGAATTATAGGAGGAGCATGAAACGGTGTTGAAAAACATGAAGAGCCTCAAAAGGTTTGAAAAATATGAAGAGCCTGAAAAGGTGTCAAAAATGAGATGAGCATGAAACGGTCTGAAAAATAGGAGGAGCATGAAGCGGTGTTCTAAACATGAAAAGCCTGAAAAAGTGTGAAAAATATGAAGAGATTCACTGGTTTGAAAAATAAGAAGAGCCTGAAAAGGTGTGAAAATTGATATGAGCATGAAACGGTCTGAAAAATAGGAAGAGCATGAAGAGGTGTTCAAAAACATGTACAGCCTGACAAGGTGTGAAAAATATGAAGAGCTTCAATAGGTGTCAAAAATATGAGGAGCATGAAACGGTCTGAAAAATAGGAGGAGCATGAAGTGGTGTTGAAATACATGAAGAGCCTGAAAATGTTTGAAAAATATGAAGAGCTACAAAATGTGTCAAAAATATGAGAAGCATGAAACGGTCTGAAAAATAGGAGCAGCATGAAGAGCTGTTCAAAAACATGAAGAGCCTGAAAAAGGTGTGAAAAATATGAAGAGCTTCAAAAGGTGTGAAAAATAGGAGGAGCATGAAGCGGTGTTGAAAAACATGAAGAGCCTGAAAACGTGTGAAAAATATGAAGAGCTTCAAAATGTGTGAAATATATTAGGAGCTTCAAAAGATGTCAAAAATATGAGGAGCATGAAACGGTCTGAAATATAGGAGGAGCATGAAGTGGTATTGAAAAACATGAAGAGCGTGAAAACGTGTGAAAAATATGAAGAGCTTCAAAAATATGAAAAATATGAAGAGATTCAAAAGGTGTGAAAAATATGAAGAGCTTCAAGAGATGTCAAAAATGAGATGAGCATGAAACGGTCTGAAGAAAAGGAGGAGCATGAAGCCGAGTTCACAAAAATGAAGAGCCTGAAAAGGTGGAAAATATATGAAGAGCTTCAAAATGTGTCAAACATTTGAGGAGCATGAAACGGTCTGAAAAATAGGTGGATCAAGAAGCGGTGTTGAAAAACATGAAGAGCGTGAAAACGTGTCAAAAATATGAAGAGGTTCAAAAGGTGTGAAAAATATGAAGAGCTTAAAATGGTGTCAAAAATGAGATGAGCAAGAAACGGTCGGAAAAATAGGACCAGCATGAAACGGTGTTCAAAAACATGAAGAGCCTGAAAAGGTGTGAAAAATATAAAGAGCTTCAAAAGCTGTGAAATACATGCGGAGCATCAAACGGTCTGAAAAATTGGAGGAGCATGAAAAGGTGTTCAAAAACATGAAAGCCTGAAAAGGTGAGAAAAATATGAAGAGCTTCAAAAGGTGTTAAATACATGAGGAGCATGAAACGGTCTGAAAATTAGGAGGAGCATGAAGCGGTGTTCAAAAACATGAAGAGCCTGAAAACGTGTGAAAATTATGAAAAGGTTCAAAATGTGTCAAAAATATGAGGAGCATGATACGGTCTGAAAAATAGGAGGACCATGAAACGGTCTTCAAAACATAAAGAACCTGAAAAGGTGTGAAAAATATGAAGAGCTTTTAAAGGTGTCAAAAATATGAGGAGCATGAAACGGTCTGAAAAAGAGGAGGAGCATGAAACCATGTTCAAAAACATGAAGAGCCTGAAAAGGTGTGAAAAATATGAACAGCTTCAAAAGGTGTGAAAAATATGAAGAGCTTCAAAAGATGTCAAAAATGAGATGAGCATGAAACGTTCTGAAAAATCGGAGGAGCATGAAATGGGGTTGAAAATCATGAAGAGCCTGAAAAGGTGTGTAAAATATGAAGAGCTTCAAAAGGAGTAAAAGACTTGAAGAGCATGAAACCGTCTGAATTATAGGAGGAGCATGAAACGGTGTTGAAAAACATGAAGAGCCTCAAAAGGTGTGAAAAATATGAAGAGCTCAAAAGGTGTCAAAAATATGAAGAGCTTCAAAAAGTGTGACAAATGAGATGAGCATGAAATGGTCTGAAAAAGGAGGAGCATGAAGTGGTGTTGAAAAACATGAAGAGCCTGAAAAGTTGTGAAAAATATGAAGAGCTTCAAAGGTGTCAAAAATGGGAGGAGCATGAAACGGTCTGAAAAATAGGAGGAGCATGAAATCGTGTTCAAAAACATGAAGAGCTTGAAAAGTTGTGAAAAATATGAAGAGCTTCAAAATGTGTGAAATACATGAGGAGCATGAAACGGTCTGAAAAGGAGGAGGAGCATGAAGCCGTGTTCAACATCATGAAGACCCTAAAAACGTGTGAAAAATATGAAGAGCTTCAAAAGGTGTGAAAAATATGAAGAGGTTCAAAAGGTGTCAAAAATATGAGGAGCATGAAACGGTCTGAAAAATAGGAGAGGCATGAATTTGTGTTGAAAAACATGAAGAGCCCAAAAAGGTGTGAAAAATATGAAGAGCTTCAAAAGGTGTGAAATACATGAGGAGCATGAAACTGTCTGAAAAATAGGAGGTGCATGAAGTGGTGTTCAAAAACATGAAGAGCCTGAAAAGGTGTGAATAATATGAAGAGGTTCAAAAGGTGTGAAAAATATGAGGAGCATGATACGGTGTGAAAAATAGGAGGAGCATGAAGCGGTGTTCAAAACATGAAGAGCCTGAAAAGGCGTGAAAAATATGAAGAGCTTCAAAAGGTGTGAAATACATGAGGAGCATGAAACTGTCTGAAAAATAGGAGGAGCATGAAAAGCTGTTCAAGAACATAAAGAGCCTGAAAAGGTGTGAAAAATATAAAGAGCATCAAAAGGTGTGAAATACATGCGGAGCATTAAACGGTCTGAAAAATAGGAGGAGCATGAAGTGGTGTTGAAAAACATGAAGAGCCTGAAAAGGTGTGAAATAAATGAAGAGCTTCTAAAGGTGTCAAAAATATGAGGAGCATGAAACTGTCTGAAAAATAGGAGGAGCATGAAAAGGTGTTCAAGAACATGAAGAGCCTGAAAAGGTGTGAAAAATATAAAGAGCTTCAAAATCTGTGAAATACATGCGGAGCATGAAATGGTCTGAAAAATAGGAGGAGCATGAAAAGGTGTTCAAAAACATGAAGAGCCTGAAAGGTGTTAAAAATATGAACAGCTTCAAAAGTTGTGAAAAATACGAAGAGCTTCAAAAGGTGTCAAAAATGAGATGAGCATGAAACGGTCTGAAAAATCGGAGGAGCATGAAGTGGGGTTGAAAATCATGAAGAGGCTGAAAAGGTCTGTAAAATATGAAGAGCTTCAAAAGGAGTGAAATACATGAGGAGCATGAAACCGTCTGAATTATAGGAGGAGCATGAAACGGTGTTCAAAAACATGAATAGCCTGAAAAGTTGTGAAAAATATGAAGAGCTACAAAAGGTGTGAAAAATATGAAGAGCTTCAAAAGGTGTGAAAAATATGAAGTGCTTCAAAAGGTGTGAAATACATGAGGAGCATGAAATGGTCAGAAAAATAGGAGGAGCATGAAGCGGTGTTGAAAAACATGAAGAACCTGAAAAGGTGTTAAAAATATGAAGAGCTTCAAAAGGTGTCAAAAATATGAGGAGCATGTAACGGTCTGAAAAATAGGTGGAGCATGAAGTGGTGTTGAAAAACATGAAGAGACTGTAAATTTGTGAAAAATATGAAGAGCTTCAAATCGTTGCAAAAATATGAGAAGCATGAAACGGTCTGAAAAATAGGAGCAGGATGAAGAGGTGTTCAAAAACATGAAGAGCCTGAAAACGTGTAAAAAACATGAAGAGCTTCAAAAGGTGTGAAAAATATGAACAGCTTAAAAAAGTGTCAAAAATGAGATGAGCATGAAGCGGTCTCAAAAATGGTGGAGCATAAAGTGTTGTTGAAAAACATGAAGAGCCTGAAATCGTGTGAAAAATATGAAGAGCTTCAAAGGTGTGAAATACATGAGGAGCATTAATCGGTCTGAAAAATAGGAGTAGCATGAAGCGGTGTTGAAAAACATGAAGAGCCTGAAAAGGAGTGAAAAATATGAAGAGCTTCAAAAGGTGTGAAATATATGAAGAGCTTCAACAGGTTTCAAAAATATGAGGAGCATGAAACGGTCTGAAAAATAGGAGGAGCATGAAGCGGTGTTCAAAACATGAAGAGCCTGAAAAAGTGTGAAAAATATGAAGAGCTTCAAAAGGTTTGAAAAATATGAAGAGCCTGAAAAGGTGTCAAAAATGAGATGAGCATGAAACGGTCTGAAAAATAGGAGGAGCATGAAGCGGTGTTCTAAACATGAAAAGCCTGAAAAAGTGTGAAAAATATGAAGAGATTCACTGGTTTGAAAAATAAGAAGAGCCTGAAAAGGTGTGAAAATTGACATGAGCATGAAGCGGTCTGAAAAATAGGAAGAGCATGAAGAGGTGTTCAAAAACATGTACAGCCTGACAAGGTGTGAAAAATATGAAGAGCTTCAAAAGGTGTCAAAAATATGAGGAGCATGAAACGGTCTGAAAAATAGGAGGAGCATGAAGCGGTGTTCTAAACATGAAAAGCCTGAAAATGTGTGAAAAATATGAAGAGCTTCAAAATGTGTCAAAAATATGAGAAGCATGAAACGGTCTGAAAAATAGGAGCAGCATGAAGAGCTATTCAAAAACATGAAGAGCCTGAAAAGGTGTGAAAAATATGAAGAGCTTCAAAAGGTGGGAAAAATAGGAGGAGCATGAAGCGGTGTTGAAAAACATGAAGAGCCTGAATACGTGTGAAAAATATGAAGAGCTTCAAAATGTGTGAAAAATAGGAGAAGCATGAAGCGGTGTTGAAAAACATGAAGAGCCTGAAAACGTGTAAAAAACATGAAGAGCTTCAAAAGGTGTGAAAAATATGAACAGCTTCAAAAAGTGTCAAAAATGAGATGACCATGAAGCGGTCTCAAAAATGGTGGAGCATGAAGTGTTGTTGAAAAACATGAAGAGCCTGAAATCGTGTGAAAAATATGAAGAGCTTCAAAAGGTGTGAAATACATGAGGAGCATTAATCGGTCTGAAAAATAGGAGTAGCATGAAGCGGTGTTGAAAAACATGAAGAGCCTGAAAAGGAGTGAAAAATATGAAGAGCTTCAAAAGGTGTGAAATATATGAAGAGCTTCAACAGGTTTCAAAAATATGAGGAGCATGAAACGGTCTGAAAAATAGGAGGAGCATGAAGTGGTGTTCAAAACATGAAGAGTCTGAAAAAGTGTGAAAAATATGAAGAGCTTCAAAAGGTTTGAAAAATATGAAGAGCCTGAAAAGGTGTCAAAAATGACATGAGCAATAAAAGGTCTGAAAAATAGGGGGAGCATGAAACAGTGTTGACAAACATGAAGAGCCTGAAAAGGTGTGAAAAATATGAAGAGCTTCAAAACGTGTCAAAAATATGAGGAGCATGAAACTGTCTGAAAAATAGGAGGAGCATGATGCGGTGTTGAAAAATAAGAAGAGCTTCAAAAGGTGTCAAAAATGAGATGACCATGAAACGGTCTGAGAAATAGAAGGAGCATGAAGTTCTTTTCAAAAAAATGAAGAACCTGAAAAGGTGTGAAGTATATGAAGATTTCAAAAGGTGTCAAAAATATGAGGAGCATGAAACGGTCTGAAAAATAGGAGGAGCATGAAGTCATGTTGAAAAACATGAAGAGCATGAAAATGTGTGAAAAATACGAAGAGCTTCAAAAGGTGTCACAAATATGAGGAGCATGAAACGGTCTGAAATATATGAGGAGCATGAAGCGGTGTTCAAAAACATGAAGAGCCTGAAAACGTGTGAAAAATTTGAAGAGCTTCAAAAATGTGAAAAATATGAAGAGCTTCAAAAGGTGTGAAATATATGAAGATCTTCAAAAGGTGTCAAAAATTAGATGAGCATGAAACGGTCTGAAAAATAGGAGGAGCATGAAGTGGTGTTCAAAAATTTGAAGAGCCTGAAATGGTGTGAAATATATGAAGAGCTTCAAAAGGTGTCAAATATATGAGGAGCAAAAACGGTCTGAAAATAGGAGGAGCATGAAGTGGTGTTGAAAATCATGACGAGCCTGAAAAGGTGCGTAAAATATGAGGAGCTTCAAAATGTGTGAAATACATGAGGAGCATGAAACGGTCTGAAAAATAGGAGGAGCATGAAGTGGTGTTCAAAAATATGAAGAGCTTGAAAATTTGTGAAAACTATGAAGAGCTTCAGAAGGTGTCAAAAATTAGATGAGCATGAAACGGTCTGAAAAATAGGAGGAGCATGAAGTGGTGTTGAAAAACATTAAGAGCCTGAAAATGTGTGAAATATATGAAGAGCTTGAAAAGATTTCAGAAATGAGAGGAGCATGAAACGTTCTGAAAAATAGCAGGAGCATGAAGCGGTGTTGAAAAACATGAGGAGCCTGAAAAGGTGTGAAAAATATGAAGAGCTTCAAAAGTTGTGAAAAATATGAAGAGCTTCAAATGCTGTCAATAATGAGATGAGCATGAAACGGTCTGAGAAATAGGAGAAGCATGAAGTGGTGTTGAAAATCATGAAGAGCCTGAAAAAGTGTGAAATATATGAAGAGCTTCAAAAGATTTCAGAAATGAGAGGAGCATGAAACGGTCTGAATAATAGGAGGAGCATGAAGCGGTGTTGAAAAACATGAGGAGCCTGAAAAGGTGTGAAAAATATGAAGAGCTTCAAAAGGTGTGAAAAAATATGAAGAGCTTCAAAAGGTGTCAAAAATATGAGGAGCATGAAACGACTGAAAAATAGGAGGAGCATTGTAGCATTGTTCAAAAACTTGAAGAGCCTGAAAAGGTGTGAAAAATATGAAGAGCTTCAAAAGGTATCAAAAATATGAGGAGCATGAAACGGTCTGAAAAATAGGAGGAGCATGAAACGGTGTTCAAAAACAGGAGGAGCCTGAAACGGTGTGAAAAATATGAAGAGCTTCAAAAGGTGTCAAAAATATGAGGAGTATGAAAGGGTCTGAAATATAGGAGGAGCATGACGTGGTGTTGAAAAACATGACGAGCCTGAAAAGGTGTGAAAAATATGAAGAGCTTCAAAAGTTGTGAAAAATATGAGGAGCACGAAATGCTCTGAAAAATAAGAGGAGCATGAAGCCGTGTTGAAAAACATGAAGAGCCTGAAAAGGTGTAGAAATTATGAAGAGCTTCAAAAGGTGTCAAAAATATGAGGAACATGAAACGGTCTGAAAAATAGGAGGAGCATGAAGTGGGGTTGAAAATCATGAAGAGCCTGAAAAGGTGTGTAAAATATGAAGAGCTTCAAAAGGAGTGAAATACATGGGGAGCATGAAACCGTCTGAATTATAGGAAGAGCATGAAGCGATGTTCATAAACATGAAGAGCCTGAAAAGGTGTGAAATATATGAAGAGCTTCAAAAGGTGTGAAAAATATGAAGAGCTTCAAAATCTGTCAAAAATGAGATGAGCATGAAACGGTCTGAAAAATAGGACTAACATGAAGTGGTGTTGAAAAACATGAAGAGCCTGAAAAAGTGTGAAATATATGAAGAGCTTCAAAAGGTGTGAAAAATATTAGGAGGTTCCACAGGGGTCAAAAATATGAGGAGCATGAAACGGTCTGAAAAATAGGAAGAGCAAGAAACGGGTTTGAAAATCACGAAGAGCCTGAAAAGGTGTGAAAAATATGAAGAGCTTCAAAAGGTGTGAAATACATGAGGATCATGAAACTGTCTGAAAAATAGGAGGTGCATGAAGTGTTGTTCAAAATCATGAAGAGCCTGAAAACGTGTGAAAAATATGAAGAGCTTCAAAAATGTGAAAAATATGAAGAGCTTCAAAAGGTGTGAAACATATGAGGAGCTTCAAAAGGTGTCAAAAATTAGATGAGCATGAAACGGTCTGAAAAATAGGAAGAGCATGAAGTGGTGTTGAAAAACATGAAGAGCCTGAAAAGGTGTGAAATATATGAAGAGCTTCAAAGGTGTGAAAAATATGAGGAGCTTCAAAAGGTGACAAAAAAATGAAGAGCATGAAACGGTCTGAAAAATAGGAGGAGCATGAAGCGGTGTTCAAAAATATGAAGAGCCTGAAAAGGTGTGAAATATATGAAGAGCTTCAAAAGTTGTTAAAAATATGAAGAGCTTCAAAAGGTGTCAAAAAAATTAAGTGCATGAAACGGTCTGAAAATAGGAGGAGCATGAAACGGTGTTCAAAACATGAAGAGCCTTAAAAGGTGTGAAAAATATGAAGAGCTTCAAAAGGTGTCAAATATATGAGGAGTATGAAACGGTCTGAAAAATAGGAGGAGCATGAAGTGGTGTTGAAAAACATGAAGAGCGTGAAAAGGTGTGAAAAATATGAAGAGCTTCAAAAGGTACCAAAAATATGAGGAGCATGAAACGGTCTGCAAAAAGGACGAGCATGAAGCGGTGTTCAAAAACATGAAGAGCCTGAAAAGGTGTGAAAAATATGAAGAGCTTCAAAAGGTGTAAAAAATATGAAGAGCTTCAAAATGTGTCAAAAATGAGATGAGCATGAAACGGTCTAAAAAATAGGAGGAGCATGAAGCGGTGTTCAAAAAAATGCAGAGACTAAAAAATTGTGAAAAATATGAAGAGCTTCAAAAGGTTTAAAAAATAGGAGGAGCGTGAAACGGGTTGAAAAATAGGAGGAGCATGAACCGGTGTTCAAAAACATAAAGAGCATGAAAAGGTGTGAAAAACATGAAGAGCTTCATAAGGTGTCAAAATTAGTTTAGAATGAAAGGGTCTGAGAAATAGGAGGAGCATGAAGTTGTGTTGAAAACATGAAGAGCCTGAAAAGGTGTGAAATATACGAAGAGCTTCAAAAGGTGTGAAAAATATGAAGTGCATCAAAAGGTGTCAAAAATGAGATGAGCATGAAACGGTCTGAAAAATAGGAGGAGCATGAAGTGGTACTGAAAATCATGAAGAGCCTGAAAACGTGTGAAAAATATGAAGAGTTTCAAAAATATGAAAAATATGAAGAGATTCAAAAGGTGTGAAAAATATGAAGAGCTTCAAGAGATGTCAAAAATGAGATGACCATGAAAAGGTCTGAAGAAAAGGAGGAGCATGAAGCGGAGTTCACAAAAATGAAGAGCCTGAAAAGGTGGAAAATATATGAAGAGCTTTAAAAGGTGTCAAAAATTTGAGGAGCATGAAACAGTCTGAAAAATAGGAGGAGCATGAATTGTTTTTGAAAAACATGAAGAGACTGAAAACATGCGAAATATATGAAGCACTTCAAAAGGTGTGAAATACATGAGGAGCATGAAACAGTTGAAAAATAGGAGGAGCATGAAGCAGTGTTCAAAAACATGAAGAACTGGAAAAGGTGTGAAAAATATGAAGAGCTTCAACAGGTGTGAAAATTATGAGGAGCATGAAACGGTCTGAATAATAGGAGGAGCATGAAACTGTGTTCAAAAACATGAAGAGGCTGAAAAGGTGTGAAAAATATGAAGAGCTTCAAAGGGTTGGAAATACATGGAGAGCATGAAACGGTCTGAAAAATAACAGGAGCATGAAGCGGTGTTGAAAAACATGAAGAGCCTGAAAAGGTGGGTAAAATATGAAGAGCTTCAAAAGGTGTCAAAAATATGAGGAGCATGAAACGGTTTGAAAAATAGGAGGAGCATTAAACGGTGTTCAAAAACATGAAGAGCCTGAAATGGTGTGAAAAATATGAAGAGCTTCAAAAGGTGTCAAAAATAGGAGGAGCATGAAACGGTCTGAAAAATAGGAGGAGCATGAAGCGGTGTAAAAAACATGAAGACCCTGAAAAGGTGTGAAAAATATGAAGAGCTTCAAAAGGTGTCAAAAATATGAGGATCATGAAACGGTCTGAAAAATAGGAGGAGCATGAAGCGGTGTTGAAAAACATGAAGAGTCTGAAAAGGTGTGAAAAATATGAAGAGCTTCATAAGATTTCAAAAATATGAGGATCATGAAAAGTTCTGAAGAATAGGAGGAGCATGAAGTGGTGTTGACAAACATGAAGAGCTTGAAATGGTGTGAAAAATATGAAGCGCTTCAAAAGGTGTCAAAAATATGAGGAGCATGAAACGGTCTGAAAAATAGGAGGAGCATGAAGCGGTGTTGAAGAACATGAAGAGCCTGAAAAGGTTTGAAAAATATGAAGCGCTTCAAAAGATGTCAAAATTATGAGGAGCATGAAACAGTCTGAAAAATAGGAGGAGCATGAATTGGTTTTGAAAAACATGAAGAGCCTGAAAACATGCGAAATATATGAAGCACTTCAAAAGGTGTGAAATACATGAGGAGCATGAAACAGTCTAAAAAATTGGAGGAGCATGAAGCAGTGTTCAAAAACATGAAGAACCG
This sequence comes from Dama dama, assembly GCF_033118175.1. NCBI lineage: Eukaryota > Metazoa > Chordata > Mammalia > Artiodactyla > Cervidae > Dama > Dama dama. Next base: position 12,974 of record NW_026871008.1, on the reverse strand, counting down.
GAAAAGCTGTGTAAAATATGAAGAGCTTCAAAAGGCGTGAAAATTATGAGGAGCATGAAACGGTCTGAAAAATAGGAGGAGCATGAAGCGGTGTTGAAAAACATGAAGAGCCTGAAAACCTGGGTAAAATATGAAAAGCTTCAAAAGCTGTCAAAAATATGAGGAGCATGAAACGGTCTGAAAAATAGGAGGAGCATTAAACGGTGTTCAAAAACATGAAGAGCCTGAAATGGTGTGAAAAATATGAAGAGCTTCAAAAGGTTGGAAATACAGGAGGAGCTAGAATCGGTCTGAAAAATAGGAGGAGCATGAAGCGGTGTTCAAAAACATGAAGAGCGTGAAATGGTGTGAAAAATATGAAGAGCTTCAAAAGGTGTCAAAAATATGAGGAGCATGAAACGGTGTGAAAAATAGGAGGACCACAAGTGGTGTTCAAAAACATGAAGAGCCTGAAAACGTGTGAAATATATGAAGAGATTCAAAAGGTTCAAAAAAATGAGGAGCATGAAACGTTCTGAAAAATAGAAGGAACATGAAGCGGTGTTCAAAAGCATGAAGAGCCTGAAAAGGTGTGAAATATATGAAGAGCTTCAAAAGATGTCAAAAATAATAGGAGCATGAAACGTTCTGAAAAATAGAAGGAACAGGAAGCGGTGTTCAAAAGCATGAAGAGCCTGAAAAGGTGTGAAAAATATGAAGAGCTTCAAAAGATGTCAAAAATATGAGGAGCATGAAACGGTCTGAAAAATAGGAGGAGCATGAAGTGGTGTTGAAAAACATGAAGAGCCTGAAAATGTGTGAAAAATATAAAGAACTTCAAAAGGTGTCAAAAATATGAGGTGCATGAAACGATCTAAAAAATAGGAGGAGCATGAAGCGGATTTCACAAAAATGAAGAGCCTGAAAAGGTGGAAAAAATATGAAGAGCTTCAAAAGGTGTCAAAAATTTGAGGAGCATGAAACGGTCTGAAAAATAGGAGGAAAATGAAACGGTCTGAAAAATGGGAGGAGTATGAAGTGGTGTTGAAAATCTTGAAGAGCCTGAAAACGAGTGAAAAACATGAAGAGCTTAAAAGTTGTGAGAAATATGAAGAGCTTCAAAAGGTGTCAAAATGAGAAGAGCATGAAACGGTCTGGAAAGTAGGACGAGCATGAAGCGGTGTTGAAAATCATGAAGAGCCAGAAAAGGTGTGAAAAATATGAAGAGCTTCAAAAGGTGTCAAAAATATGAGGATCATGAAACGGTCTGAAAAATAGGAGGAGCATGAAGCGGTGTTGAAAAACATGAAGAATCTGAAAAGGTGTGAAAAATATGAAGAGCTTCAAAAGGTGTCAAAAATATGAGGAGCATGAACGGTCTGAAAAACAGGAGGAGCATGAAGCGGTGTTCAAAAACATGAATAGCCTGAAAATGTGTGACAAATATGAAGAGCTTCAAAGGTGTCATAAATATGAGGAGCATGAAACGGTCTGAAAAATTGGAGGAGCAAGAAACGGAGTTCAAAAACATGAAGAGCCAGAAAAGGTGTGAAAAATAAGAAGAGCTACAAAAGTTGTCAAAAATATGAGGAGCATGAACGGTCTGAAAAATAGGAGGAGCTTGAAGCGGTGTTGAAAAACAATAAGAGCCTGAAAAGGTGTAAAAAATATGAAGAGCTTCAAAAGGTGTCAAAAATATGAGGAGCATGAAACGGTCTGAAAAATAGGAGGAGCATGAACAGGTATTCAAAAACATGAAGAGCCTGAAAAGCTCTGAAATTATGTCAAGCTTCAAAACGTGTGAAAAATATGAGGAGCATGAAACGGTCTGAAAAATAGGAGGAGCATGAAGCGGTGTTAAAGAACATGAAGAGCCTGAAAAGGTGTGAAATATATGAAGAGCTTGAAAAGTTGTCAAAAATATGAGGAGCATGAACCGTCTGAAAAATAGGAGGAGCATGAAGCGGTGTTGAAAAACATGAAGAGCCTGAAAAAGTTTGAGAAATATGAAGAGATTCAAAAGGTGTGAAAAATATGAAGAGCTTCAAAAGGTGTCAAAAATGAGATGAGCATGAAACAGTCCGAAAAATAGGAGGAGCCTGAAATCGTGTTCAAAATCATGAAGAGCCTAAAAAGGTGTGAAAAATATAAAGAGCTTCAAACGGTGTGAAATACATGAGGAGCATGAAACGGTCTGAAAAATAGGAGGAGCATGAAGTGGTACTGAAAATCATGAAGAGCCTGAAAACGTGTGAAAAATATGAAGAGTTTCAAAAATATGAAAAATATGAAGAGATTCAAAAGGTGTGAAAAATATGAAGAGCTTCAAGAGATGTCAAAAATGAGATGACCATGAAAAGGTCTGAAGAAAAGGAGGAGCATGAAGCGGAGTTCACAAAAATGAAGAGCCTGAAAAGGTGGAAAATATATGAAGAGCTTTAAAAGGTGTCAAAAATTTGAGGAGCATGAAACAGTCTGAAAAATAGGAGGAGCATGAATTGTTTTTGAAAAACATGAAGAGACTGAAAACATGCGAAATATATGAAGCACTTCAAAAGGTGTGAAATACATGAGGAGCATGAAACAGTTGAAAAATAGGAGGAGCATGAAGCAGTGTTCAAAAACATGAAGAACTGGAAAAGGTGTGAAAAATATGAAGAGCTTCAACAGGTGTGAAAATTATGAGGAGCATGAAACGGTCTGAATAATAGGAGGAGCATGAAACTGTGTTCAAAAACATGAAGAGGCTGAAAAGGTGTGAAAAATATGAAGAGCTTCAAAGGGTTGGAAATACATGGAGAGCATGAAACGGTCTGAAAAATAACAGGAGCATGAAGCGGTGTTGAAAAACATGAAGAGCCTGAAAAGGTGGGTAAAATATGAAGAGCTTCAAAAGGTGTCAAAAATATGAGGAGCATGAAACGGTTTGAAAAATAGGAGGAGCATTAAACGGTGTTCAAAAACATGAAGAGCCTGAAATGGTGTGAAAAATATGAAGAGCTTCAAAAGGTGTCAAAAATAGGAGGAGCATGAAACGGTCTGAAAAATAGGAGGAGCATGAAGCGGTGTAAAAAACATGAAGACCCTGAAAAGGTGTGAAAAATATGAAGAGCTTCAAAAGGTGTCAAAAATATGAGGATCATGAAACGGTCTGAAAAATAGGAGGAGCATGAAGCGGTGTTGAAAAACATGAAGAGTCTGAAAAGGTGTGAAAAATATGAAGAGCTTCATAAGATTTCAAAAATATGAGGATCATGAAAAGTTCTGAAGAATAGGAGGAGCATGAAGTGGTGTTGACAAACATGAAGAGCTTGAAATGGTGTGAAAAATATGAAGCGCTTCAAAAGGTGTCAAAAATATGAGGAGCATGAAACGGTCTGAAAAATAGGAGGAGCATGAAGCGGTGTTGAAGAACATGAAGAGCCTGAAAAGGTTTGAAAAATATGAAGCGCTTCAAAAGATGTCAAAATTATGAGGAGCATGAAACAGTCTGAAAAATAGGAGGAGCATGAATTGGTTTTGAAAAACATGAAGAGCCTGAAAACATGCGAAATATATGAAGCACTTCAAAAGGTGTGAAATACATGAGGAGCATGAAACAGTCTAAAAAATTGGAGGAGCATGAAGCAGTGTTCAAAAACATGAAGAACCGGAAAAGCTGTGTAAAATATGAAGAGCTTCAAAAGGCGTGAAAATTATGAGGAGCATGAAACGGTCTGAAAAATAGGAGGAGCATGAAGCGGTGTTGAAAAACATGAAGAGCCTGAAAACCTGGGTAAAATATGAAAAGCTTCAAAAGCTGTCAAAAATATGAGGAGCATGAAACGGTCTGAAAAATAGGAGGAGCATTAAACGGTGTTCAAAAACATGAAGAGCCTGAAATGGTGTGAAAAATATGAAGAGCTTCAAAAGGTTGGAAATACAGGAGGAGCTAGAATCGGTCTGAAAAATAGGAGGAGCATGAAGCGGTGTTCAAAAACATGAAGAGCGTGAAATGGTGTGAAAAATATGAAGAGCTTCAAAAGGTGTCAAAAATATGAGGAGCATGAAACGGTGTGAAAAATAGGAGGACCACAAGTGGTGTTCAAAAACATGAAGAGCCTGAAAACGTGTGAAATATATGAAGAGATTCAAAAGGTTCAAAAAAATGAGGAGCATGAAACGTTCTGAAAAATAGAAGGAACATGAAGCGGTGTTCAAAAGCATGAAGAGCCTGAAAAGGTGTGAAATATATGAAGAGCTTCAAAAGATGTCAAAAATAATAGGAGCATGAAACGTTCTGAAAAATAGAAGGAACAGGAAGCGGTGTTCAAAAGCATGAAGAGCCTGAAAAGGTGTGAAAAATATGAAGAGCTTCAAAAGATGTCAAAAATATGAGGAGCATGAAACGGTCTGAAAAATAGGAGGAGCATGAAGTGGTGTTGAAAAACATGAAGAGCCTGAAAATGTGTGAAAAATATAAAGAACTTCAAAAGGTGTCAAAAATATGAGGTGCATGAAACGATCTAAAAAATAGGAGGAGCATGAAGCGGATTTCACAAAAATGAAGAGCCTGAAAAGGTGGAAAAAATATGAAGAGCTTCAAAAGGTGTCAAAAATTTGAGGAGCATGAAACGGTCTGAAAAATAGGAGGAAAATGAAACGGTCTGAAAAATGGGAGGAGTATGAAGTGGTGTTGAAAATCTTGAAGAGCCTGAAAACGAGTGAAAAACATGAAGAGCTTAAAAGTTGTGAGAAATATGAAGAGCTTCAAAAGGTGTCAAAATGAGAAGAGCATGAAACGGTCTGGAAAGTAGGACGAGCATGAAGTGGTGTTGAAAATCATGAAGAGCCAGAAAAGGTGTGAAAAATATGAAGAGCTTCAAAAGGTGTCAAAAATATGAGGATCATGAAACGGTCTGAAAAATAGGAGGAGCATGAAGCGGTGTTGAAAAACATGAAGAATCTGAAAAGGTGTGAAAAATATGAAGAGCTTCAAAAGGTGTCAAAAATATGAGGAGCATGAACGGTCTGAAAAACAGGAGGAGCATGAAGCGGTGTTCAAAAACATGAATAGCCTGAAAATGTGTGACAAATATGAAGAGCTTCAAAGGTGTCATAAATATGAGGAGCATGAAACGGTCTGAAAAATTGGAGGAGCAAGAAACGGAGTTCAAAAACATGAAGAGCCAGAAAAGGTGTGAAAAATAAGAAGAGCTACAAAAGTTGTCAAAAATATGAGGAGCATGAACGGTCTGAAAAATAGGAGGAGCTTGAAGCGGTGTTGAAAAACAATAAGAGCCTGAAAAGGTGTAAAAAATATGAAGAGCTTCAAAAGGTGTCAAAAATATGAGGAGCATGAAACGGTCTGAAAAATAGGAGGAGCATGAACAGGTATTCAAAAACATGAAGAGCCTGAAAAGCTCTGAAATTATGTCAAGCTTCAAAACGTGTGAAAAATATGAGGAGCATGAAACGGTCTGAAAAATAGGAGGAGCATGAAGCGGTGTTAAAGAACATGAAGAGCCTGAAAAGGTGTGAAATATATGAAGAGCTTGAAAAGTTGTCAAAAATATGAGGAGCATGAAACGGTCTGAAACATAGGAGGAACATGAAAGGGTGTTAAAAAACATGAAGAGCTTCAAAAGGTGTGAAACATATAAAGAGCTTCAAAAGGTGTCAAATATATGAGGAGCAGGAAACGGTCTGAAAAATAGGAGGAGCATGAAGTCGTGTAGAAAAACATGAAGACCCTGAAAAGGTGTGAAAAAGATGAAGAGCTTCAAAATGTGTCAAAATATGAGGAGCATGAAACTGTCTGAAATATAGGAGGAGCATGAAAAGGTGTTAAAAAACATGAAGAGCTTCAAAAGGTGTGAAACATATGAGGAGCATGAAACGGTCAGAAAAATAGGAGGAGCATGAAACAGTGTTAAAAAACATGAAGAGCTTCAAAAGGTGTGAAACATATGAAGAGCTTCAAAAGGTGTCAAAAATTTGAGGAGCATGAAACGGTCTGAAAAATAGGAGAAGAATGAAGCAGTGTTGAAAAACATGAAGAGCCTGAAAATGTGTGACAAACATGAAGAGCTTCAAAAGGTGTCAAAAATATGAGGGGCATGAAACGGTCTAAAAAATTGGAAGAGCAAGAAACGGAGTTCAAAAACATGAAGAGCCAGAAGAGATGTGAAAAATATGAAGAGCTACAAAAGTTCTCAAAAATATGAGGAGCATGAACCGTCTGAAAAATAGGAGGAGCATGAAGCGGTGTTGAAAAACATGAAGAGCATGAAAAGGTGTGAAAAATATGAAGAGCTTCAAAACGTGTCTAAAATATGAGGAGCATGAAACGGTCTGAAAAATAGTAGGAGCAAGAAATGGTGTTCAAAAACCTAAAGAGCCAGAAAAGGAGTGAAAAATATGAAGAGCTTCAAAAGGTGTCAAAAATATGAGGAGCATGAAACGGTCTGAAAAATAGGAGGAGCATGAAGCGGTATTCAAAAACATGAAGAGCCTGAAAAGATTTGAAAAATATGAAGAGCTTCAAAAGTTGTCAAAAATATGACGAGCATGAAACGGTCTGAAAAATAGGAGGAGAATGAAGTGGTGTAATAAAACATGAAGACCCGGAAAATGAGTGACAAATATGAAGAGCTTCAATAGGTTTCAAAAATATGAGGAGCATGAAACGGTTTGAAAAATAGGAAAAGCATGAAACGGTGTTAAAAAACATGAAGAGCTTCAAAAGGTGTGAAACATATGAAGAGCTTCAAAAGTTGTCAAAAATATGAGGATCATGAAACGGTCTGAACAATAGGTGGAGCATGAAGTTGTGTTGAAGAACATGTAGAAACGGAAAAGGTGTGAAAAATATGAACAGCTTGAAAAGGTGTCAAAAATATGAGGAGAATGAAACGGTCTGAAATATTGGAGGAGCAAGAAACGGAGTTCAAAAACATGAAGAGCCTGAAAATGTGTGAAAAATATGAAGAGCTTCAAAAGGTGTGAAAAATATGAGGAGAATGAAACGGTCTGAAATATTGGAGGAGCAAGAAACGGAGTTCAAAACATGAAGAGCCAGAAAAGGTGTGAAAAATATGAAGAGCTTCAAAAGATGGGAAATACATGAGGAGCATTAAACGGTGTTCAAAAACATGAAGAGCCTAAAAAGGTGTGAAAAATATGAAGAGCTTCTAAAGATGTGAAATACATGAGGAGCATTAAACGGTCTGAAAAATATGAGGAGCATGAAGCGCTGTTGAAAAACATGAAGAGCCAGAAAAGGTGTGAAAAATATGAAGAGCTTCAAAATGTGTGAAATGCATGAGGAGCATGAAACGGTCTGAAAAAAAGGAGGAGCATGAAGTGGTGTTGAAAAACATGAAGAGCCTGAAAAGGTGTGAAAAATATGAAGAGCTTCAAAAGGTGTCAGAAATTTGAGGAGCATGAGACGGTCTGAAAAATAGGAGGAGCATGAAGCGGTGTTCAAAACATGAAGAGCCTTAAAAGGTGTGAAAAATATGAAGAGCGTGAAAAGGTGTCAAATATATGGGGAGCATGAAACGGTCTGAAAAATAGGAGGAGCATGAAACGGTGTTCAAAAACATGAAGAGCCTGAAAAGTTCTGAAAAGTATGAAGAGCTTCAAAAGGTGTGAAAAATATAAGGAGCATGAAACGTTCTGAAAAATAGGAGGAGCATGAAGCGCTGTTGAAAAACATGAAGAGCCTAAAAGGAGTGAAAGATATGAAGAGTTTCAAAAGGTGTCAAAAATATGAGTAGCATGAAACAGTCTGAAAATTAGTAAGAGCATGAAGTGGTGAACAAAAACATGAAGAGCCTGAAAAGGAGTGAAAAATATGAAGAGCTCCAAAGGTGTCAAAAATATGATGAGCATGAAACAGTCTGAAAATTAGGAAGAGCATGAAGTGGTGTTCAAAAACAGGAAGAGCCTGAAAAGGAGTGAAAAATATGAAGAGCTTGAAAAGTTGTCAAAAATATGAGGAGCATGTAAAGGTCTGAAAAAAGGGGGAGCATGAAGTGATGTTGAAAAACATGAAGAGCCTGAAAACGTGTTAAAAATATGAAGAGCTTCAAAAATATGAAAAATATGAAAAGATTCAAAAGGTGTGAAAAATATGAAGAGCTTCAAAAGATGTCAAAAAAGAGATGAGCATGAAACGGTCTGAAAAATAGGAGGAGTATGAAGCGGTATTGAAAATCATGAAGAGCCTGAAAAGGTGTGAAAAATAGGCAGAGCTTCAAAAGGTGTCAAAAATATGAGGAGAATGAAACGGTCTGAAAAATATGAGGAGCATGAAGTGGTGTTGAAAAACATGAAGAGCCTAAAAGGTGTGAAAAATATGAAGAGCTTCAAAAGGTGTCAACAATATGAGGAGCATGAAACGGTCTGAAAAATAGGAGGAGCATGAAGCGGTGTTGAAAATCATGAAGAGCCTGAAAAGGTGTGAAATATATGAAGAGCTTCAAAAGGTGTGAAAATTATGAAGAGCTTCAAAAGGTGTCAAAAATATGAGCAGCATGAAACGTTCTGAAAAATAGGAGGAGCATGAAGCCGTGTTGAAAAACATGAAGAGCCTGAAAAAGTGTGAAAAATATGAAGAGCTTCAAAAGGTGTAAAAAATAGGAGGAGCATGAAACGGGTTGAAAAATAGAAGGAGCATAAAGCGGTGTTAAAAAACATGAAGAGCCTGAAAAGGTGTGAAAAATATGAAGAGCTTCAAAAGGTGTAAAAAATATGAAGAGCTTCAAAAGGTGTCAAAAATGAGATGAGCATGAAACGGTTGGAAAAATAGGAGGAGCATGAAGCGGTGTTCAAAAAAATGGAGAGACTGAAAAATTGTGAAAAATACGAAGAGCTTCAAAAGGTGTAAAAAATAGGAGGAGCATGAAACGGGTTGAAAAATAGGAGGAGCATGAACCGGTGTTCAAAAACATAAAGAGCATGAAAAGGTGTGAAAAACATGAAGAGCTTCATAAGGTGTCAAAATTAGTTTAGCATGAAAGGGTCTGAAAAATAGGAGGAGCATGAAGTGGTGTTGAAAACATGAAGAGCCTGAAAAGCTGTGAAAAATATGAACAGCTTCTAAAGGTGTGAAATAAATGAGGAGCATGAAACGGTCTGAAAAATAGGAGGAGCATGAAGCAGTGTTCAAAAACATGAAGAACCGGAAAAGATGTGAAAAATATGAAGAGCTTCATAAGGTGTGAAAATTATGAGGAGCATGAAACGGTTTGAAAAATAGGAGGAGCATGAAAGGGTGTTCAAAAACATGAAGAGCCTGAAAAGGTGTGAAAAATATGAAGAGCTTCAAAAGGTTGGAAATACATGAGGAGCATGAAACGGTCTGGAAAATAGGACGACCATGAAGCGGTGTTGAAAAACATGAAGAGCCTGAAAAGATGGGTAAAATATGAAGAGCTTCAAAAGGTGTCAAAAATATGAGGAGCATGAAACGGTCTGAAAAATAGGAGGAGCATTAAACGGTGTTCAAAAACATGAAGAGACTGAAATGGTGTGAAAAATATGAAGAGCTTCAAAAGGTGTCAAAAATAGGAGGAGCATGAAACGGTCTGAAAAATAGGAGGAGCATGAAACGATCTGAAAAATGGGAGGAGCATGAAGCGGTGTTGAAAAACATGAAGAGCCTGAAAACGTGTGAAAAATATGAAGAGCTTCAAAAGGTGTCAAATATATGAGGAGCATGAAACGGTCTGAAAAATAGGAGGATCATGAAACGATCTGAAATGGGAGGAGCATGAAGCGGTGTTGAAAAACATGAAGAGCCTGAAAAGGTGTGAAAAATATGAAGAGCTTCAAAAGGTGTCAAAAATATGAGGAGCATGAAACGGTCTGAAAATTAGGAGGAGCAAGAAACGGTGATCAAAAACATGAAGAGCCTGAAAAGGTGTGAAAAATATGAAGGGCTTCAAAAGGTGTGAAAATTATGAGGAGCATGAAACGTCTGAAAAATAGGAGGAGCATGAAGCGGTGTTCAAAAACATGAAGAGCCTGAAAAGGTGTCAAAAATATGAAGAGCTTCAAAAGGTTGGAAATACATGAGTAGCATGAAACGGTCTGAAAAAAATGGAGAAGCATGAAGCGGTGTTGAAAAACATGAAGAGCCTGAAAATGTGGGTAAAATATGAAGAGCATCAAAAGGTGTCAAAAATATGAGGAGCATGAAACGGTCTGAAAAATAGGAGGAGCATTAAACGGTGTTCAAAAACATGAAGAGCCTGAAATGGTGTGAAAAATATGAAGAGCTTCAAAAGGTTGGAAATACATGAGGAGCATGAAACGGTCTGAAATATAGGAGGAGCATGAAGCTGTGTTGAAAAACATGAACAGCTGAAAAGGTGGGTAAAATATGAAGAGCTTTAAAAGGTGTCAAAAATATGAAGAGCATGAAACGGTCTGAAAAATAGGAGGAGCATTAAATGGTGTTCAAAAAAAAGAAGAGCCTGAAAAGGTGTGAAAAATATGAAGAGCTTCAAAAGGTGTCAGTAATAGGAGGAGCATGAAACGGTCTGAAATATAGGAGGAGCATGAAGCGGTGTTGAAAAACATGAAGAGCCTGAAAAGGTGTGAAAAACATGAAGAGCTTAAAAGTTGTGAGAAATATGAAGAGCTTCAAAAGGTGTCAAAAATGAGATGAGCATGAAACGGTCTGGAAAGTAGGACGAGCATGATGCGGTGTTGAAAAACATGAAGAGCCAGAAAAGGTGTGAAAAATATGAAGAGCTTCAAAAAGTGTCAAAAATATGAAGAGCATGAAACGGTCTGAAAAATAGGAGGAGCATGAAGTGGTGTGAAAACATGAAGAGCCTAAAAAGGTGTGATAAATATGAAGAGCTTCAAAACGTGTCAAAAATATGAGGAGCATGAAACGGTCTGAAAAACAGGAGGATCATGAAGCCATGTTGAAAAACATCGGGAGCCGGAAAACGTGTGAAAAATATGAACAGCTTCAAAAGGAACTCAAAAATATGAGGAGCATGAAACGGTCTGAAAAATAGGAGGAGCATGAAACGGTGTTAAAAAACATGAAGAGCTTCAAAAGGTGTGAAACATATGAGGAGCATGAAACGGTCTGAAAAATAGGAGGAGCATGAAACGGTGTTAAAAAACATGAAGAGTTTCAAAAGGTGTGAAACATATGAAGAGCTTCAAAAGGTGTCAAAATATGAGGAGCATGATACGGTCTGAAAAATAGGAGGAGCATTAAGCGGTGTTGAAAAACATGAAGAGCCTCAATAGGTGTGAAACATATGAAGAGCTTCAAAAGGTGTCAAAAATATGAGTAGGAAGAAACAGTCTGAAAAATAAGAGGAGCATGAAGGGGTGTTGAAAAACATGAAGAGCCAGAAAAGGTGTGAGAATTATGTAGAGCTTCAAAAGGTGTGAAAAATATGAGGAGCATGAAAAGGTCTGAAAAATAAAAAGAGCATGAAGCGGTGTAGAAAAACATGAAGAGCCTTAAATGGTGTGAAAAATATGAAGAGCTACAAAAGGTGTCAAAAATATGAGGAGCATGACACGCTCTGAAAAATAGGAGAAGCATGAAGCGGTGTAGAAAAACATGAAGAGCCTTAAAAGGTGTGAAAAATATGAAGAGCTTCAAAAGGTGTCAAAAATATGAGGAGCATGACACGCTCTGAAAAATAGGAGAAGCATGAAGTGGTGTTGAAAAACATGAATAACCTGAAAAGGTGTGAAAAATATGAAGAGCTTCAAAAGGTGTGAAAAATTAGAGGAGCATATACGGTGTGAAAAATAGGAGGAGCATGAAGCGGTGTTGAAAAACATGAAGAGACTGAAAATGTGTGACAAATATGAAGAGCTTCAAAAGGTGTCAAAATATGAGGAGCATGAAACTGTCTGAAATATACGAGGAGCATGAAAAGGTGTTAAAAAACATGAAGAGCTTCAAAAGGTGTGAAACATATGAGAAGCGGGAAACGATCAGAAAAATAGGAGGAGCATGAAGCCGTGGTGAAAAACATGAAGAGCCTGAATTCGTGTGAAAATTCTGAAGAGCTTCAAAAGGGGTGAAATATATGAAGAGCTTCAAAAGGTGTCAAAAATGAGATGAGCATGAAATGGTCTGAAAGATAGGAGGAGCATGAAGCGGTGTTGAAAAACATGAAGAGCCTGAAAAGGTGTGAAAAATATGAAGAGCTTTAAATGGTGTGAAATACATGAGGAGCTTGAAACGGTCTGAAAAATAGGAGGAGCATGAAGTGGTGTGGAAAAACGTGAAGAGCCTAAAAATGTGTGAAAAATATGAAGAGCTTCAAAAGGTGTGAAAAATATGAGAAGCCTGAAACGGTCTGAAAAATAGGAGGAGCATGAACCGGTGTTCGAAAACATGAAGAGCATGAAAATTTGTGAAAAATATGAAGACCTTCAAAACGTGTCAAAAATGAGATGAGCATGAAACGGTCTGAAAAAAAGGAGGTGCATGAAGTGGTGTTGAAAAACATGAAGAGCCTGAGAACGTGTGAAAAATATGAAGAGCTTCTAAAGGTGTGAAAAATATGAAGAGCTTCAAAAGGTGTAAAAAATGAGATGAGCATGAAACGGCCTGAAAAATAGGAGGAGCATGAAGTGGTGTTGAAAAACATGATGAGCCGAAAAAGTGGGAAATATATGAAGAGCTTCAAAACGTGTCAAAAATATGAGGAGCATGAAATGGTCTGAAAAATAGGAGAAGAATGAAGTGGTGTTGAAAAACATGAATTGCCTGAAAAGGTGTGAAAAATATGAAGAGCTTCAAAAGGTGTCAAAAATATGAGGAGAATGAAACGGTCTGAAATATTGGAGGAGCAAGAAACGGAGTTCAAAAACATGAAGAGCCAGAAAAGGTCTGAAAAATATGAAGAGCTTTAAAGTTTGTCAAAAATATGAGGAGCATGAATGGTCTGAACAATAGGAGGAGCATGAAGCGGTGTTCAAAAACATGAAGAGCCTGAAAAGGTGTGAAAAATATGAAG